>NW_027256886.1:55335897-55935897 GCF_029215685.1 Pituophis catenifer annectens | reverse complement strand
AAGAATTGTGCAAACAAGCCAATTTGGACCCTACCAATTACTTATAAAACAGAGAGAATGGGCTGGTGTGAAATGCAAAGACCATATATGAACTTTCTCCCTGTTACAGTTTTCCATTCCAAGCTATATTATTTTATTATTATTTTTCTTCTTCATGAGATTTACATAAGCATAATGGAAGCATTAAAAAGACTGGAAAATTATATTTTCTATGGAAAATGTAGAAAAGGGAACAGGATTTCACTTCCCCTCCAATTGGCCACCATATCTACTGTGACCCTGTGCTTACAGTTGTCCATAGGACTGAAGCTTGATCCAGCTTTAAAAAATCCTCCGTTGTTGGGATTTATAGGTTAATGTTATAAAATGTATAATGTTGTATAATGTATAATGTTATACAATTCCAGTCACAACTGGATTGTGACTTAAGCAGGTAAAAGACTAGTAAGGGCAAAACTCTTATTTTTTCAGTCATAGTCTCATCAAAGAAAATATTTATCTCTAGGAAATTTTTCGTAAGAGCCAAACCAGATGTTTTACCCAGGTAAACAAAAGTCTTCCAACTTTTTTATGAAAAGCAACCACAGGTCCCTGCAAGTATAAGCAAAGGAGCAATAACTGCTTAACCCCTCTCCTTCCAGCTGCCTGTTGTTCTATTAAAAATGCACACCCATTCACTTTTCCATCCCTAGAAAAAAAGTACTTGTACTCATGATTTCCTTATGCAATGAGAAAAATGACTCATATGTAGTTAGGAAATTAAATATAAAAAAAGGGTTAAGCAGTTGTTTGGCTGCCAATGCTCATGGTTATCCTCCAAGGTTGTTTTGGTCTTTAAAAACTTGATATGTATGATCATCATGGATTCTTAACCTATGATGACTTTTGAGCCATACAAAATCTAGCATAAAGCTGAACTAGGGGTGTAATTTTATACATACTTTCCAGGAGGTAAGACCCAGAGAACACATCTGGACTTCTCAGTAGATTTTTGTTTATTTATTTAGCTTATTCTTCCATTAAAAGGAATCCTGAAATAGCCTACAGAGTTACAAAATAACTCTTCAACCTAAGAAGAACCACAGTAAAACACTATGAAACATACTGGTTATTTATAAACTCATCCTGGGTTAAAAAAACAACAACCTGAATTGGGCTAAAAGTAACACTTATAGGTAGGTACATATTATAAGGTATATATAAATTATATAGTACCGTACTAATATACTCTTATTTATTTGGATTTGTTATACCACTCACTTCCGCTAAGGCTATTCCATAAGTTCAAAACATGTATTAAAAACACAAGTAAAAGTCACATCTGCCTCGACCAAAATAACATTCCCCAACATGCAAAAAAAGTTCAACAGGGGCTCCTATTAGAAGAAAGAATCTATTCTATTGATTTCAAAATGACAAAATCAAACAAATATATTTCCCTTCACACTCTGTTGGATCAAAAGCCAGATATTTGCCTAGTATATAAACTGGTTTAAAGGTTGGTCTGACTTTTCTATTCTCGCCTAACAAAACTGAATCCTCTCTTTCTGAGCTGTGATGTTTCTTTCACTGTCCTTTCACTATTATATTTTGTCTATCCTGTTGTTTTCTTTCTTTGGAACATACTTTTTTTTCATACAGATGTCCTCCATCTGTCTGTTCCTTCCATGACCCAAGCCAAGGCCATTCAGCATTCCTGAGCCAAGCTGCATCCCCAATTATGTACTCCCCCCCCCTTTCTAGAAGGTCATGGACACAATTATTATCTATACCTTGGAAACCAGAAGTGTAAATTCTCCTGGGCACCACAAAGTAGTTGTTTTGTTATCATTTAAATATGCAAAGTAACATTTATCTTAACATATATTTTTAATATTTTTTAATTTTTAATTGGTCTGTTATCTTAAATTTGGGCCAAATTAATATATATCCTTTTAACTGTTTTTAATGTTTATCTTGTATGTTTTTATCTGGCTGTATACCGCCCTGAGTCCCTCGGGAGAAGGTGCGGTATATAAATTCGAGATAAAATAAAATAAAATAAAATAAATCTTAGCTCTCCCTAGGAAAAGAGGATTTCACGCCCAGCTCATATCTTCCCCCTACCTTCTTCAGTCAAGAAGAAAGAAGCTAAATTAAGTTTTATAAACAAGTTACCATCGTAATAGTTAATTTTTAGACTATCATCCCCCCCCCCCCAAAAAAAAAGCGACGAAGGGATAAGAATACAAATCTAACTCAGCGCCATGAATCGCGCAGGGTGGGAGTCAGATTTGGAGGAAGAAGAGGAAAAAAAGGCAAGTTGCTTTAACTATCTGGAGATGCGTTGGGCTCCAATATCCCCCACCACAATATTTATGGATGTTGCAGTCCAACGCATTTCGAGAGGCGACGAAGGCGCGAGGAATTAGCAGGGAAAAGTTGAGAGATGCGCGCCCTCCCTCTCCCCGCCGTCTTCCGGAGCGAAGCTCTCACCCTGACCGCAGGCGCCCCTTTGGATGGCGATGACGGGCGGCTGATGCTGGCTTTCGGAGCGCTGGCTAGCGGTCCGCAGCTGGCACAGGTTGCCGTAGCTCCTTCCATCGCTGCCACACACCGGTTCGTTCCCAGCACACACGCAGTGGCCGGCTTTCGCTCGCCTCCGCACCGTGGCCGAAGCCGCCACTCCGGGTCCCCCGGACGACAGCACACACAACAGTCCTTCGGCACACAACGGCTCCCCGAACGGGGACCCTCCGCAAGACTCGCCTTCTTGCGCGGCACACACGGGGCAGCAGCCGCAGGAGTCGAGCGTCTGGCCGCTTCCCGCGCACTCGACGGGCACCTCCGGGCACCGCGCACGGTCGCAGCGGTCAGGGCAAACCCTCTCTTCGTAACGTCGCCCGAAACCTTGAGCCGAGCTGCCCGGGAGCAGGAGCAACAAGAGGCACGGCCACCAGCCGCTGGGCGCCAAAGGCCACAGAAAGGCTTTCATTGCTTCCTCACAAGAAGGTGCAGAAAGTCCAGCGAGCGAAACAAGCGCAACGGACCGGGACGGCGCGGCCGAAGTGAGGAGGGAAGGAGAATCCCGGCGCGCGGGGAGAGCCGGGAATTGGAAACCTTGCCTAGCAAAAGCGCGGAGAGCAACTGAGGAGGGAAGCGCTGCTTTAAAAGGAGCCGGCGCAGCCGGAGCGGTTGGATGCGCGCGTGGCTCGAGGAGCTGTCTGGGAGGAGACTTGGCGGCGTTATGCAAGGCCGAGGAAGGGAAGAAAATCTGCTGCCGCGCCAAGTGGGAGTGCAAACTGGAGCAAGTTCACGGAACTTTCCCCCCCTCCCCTATCAGTTTTTTTAAAAAAAATATTTTTATTAATATTGAAAGGCCTGGTTCTGTCATTTATATTAGGTGAACATACTTGCCATCAGAGTATATTATTATATACTCATATATTATATACTCTAGAATATTATTACTCTTATATATTGAAATATATATATATATATATATATATATTTCTCTTTAGCCAGGTTCTTCCTACGTAAACCAAGATATTTATGCAGCCCTACATAAAAATCTTTGTTTACGTAGGAAGAACCTGGCTAAAGAGAAATACACATAAAGCCTACGATTATACCTAGCAGAGCAGGCGGTATTATGGGTGTTCCATTAACTCTGTTCTGCACCATTTTCTATAAGTAGATCATCCTATCAGCCAACCTAGAGTTCCATACGTAGCTCAGATACATCATAGTGCCTGAGGAATGCATCATAAATGTTGTCATTTAAAACACACACAAAAACACACACATACTAAGCATTTTAAAAATCCTGGTCCAAGGTCCGAGATGCTTCCAAAGTTTTCTTCCAATGCTTTTGTTCTTGGACTTCTTTCATTAAATCTTGCCACCAGATGTTATGAAATATTCACAGGGGGGAGGGAATATTTGGTTGAACTTCAAGAATATTCCCTTAAGGTTTACACCTGCACTGGTGGCACATACAGATGTATAGCTGATCTTAAGCTCTGTGCAAATTGGATCAAAAATGCAGTTTTAAAAAATGACATGCTTATGTTTGGGAATTAACATAGTTGGCCTACTGGCGAAGGAATTGAACAGTGTTTTGACTCTGTTTGTTAGATGCAATGGTGATACCTAGGATGTCAATAAGCACAGCCTCAAAGAATGTGACCTTTCCTCACATTAGCCTACCAAATTTGCTCACTATCTGAAGCTCTCTATTTGTTTCTACAACCTACCCACTTTATATTTCAGTTTGCAAATACTCATATGAAAAAGTTATAAGGCACCCCAAAAATATTTCTATTAGTCTATCAAAATGTTATTTTTCCAGAATATTTACATTGGTTGGCTAACATGGCCTATGCTTTTCAGAAAAGAGCTGCTATAGGTCATAATTTGAGATGCGCACTTCCAACAGAATCAGTATATTCTGTCCTAAACACAGACTTCCCGGAAAGTTTCAAATTTCTGGGACACAGAAAAGCATTCTTTTTGTCCTCAGAATACCTTCCTATGCTGCTGCTAATACATTTGCAGTATTGCTGGAATACAACCAGCCTGCTACTTAGGAGAAAAAGGTTAGGACACTTACTGACATTCAAGACTGCCTTTTCAAATGCTAAGTGAAGATACAAAGTGTTGCAAATTTGTGCTCAGAAAAATAAGTTAGAATTCTTAGAATGCCAAGTGAGATTCTTCCTTATATCAAACAAGATGGTAATATTGTAAAAATGCAATATTTTTCCTATTCTGTTATGAATAGGAAATACTATGGAAAATATAGGAAATATTATTGAGGGAGGCAAGCAAAGAACATCCCAGAAATCTCAGCTTGGTTTTTTAGTGTCCTGTAAAGCCATTGATTATCCTATGAAGATGGCAGCTGTCTGTTAGTTGCTTTTAACTGTATTTTTGTTTACAATTCATATTATTTGTAAACTTTTTGGGAGTACTTTTAGCCTACAAGGAATTATATAAATAATGAGAGATACATAAGGAAAATCAGTGTCACTTTTTGTCAGTTTGTCTTAGAATGGGATATGAACCGTACGACTACTTTGATACTATCTCAAGAAAAAAGAGCTGCTTTGGGCATAGGTCCAGTGTTAAGGCAAGAATGAGGTAGCTACGTAGAGCTGGCCAAGTATTATTGAATCACAATTCCTGGTAGCAGGACATTTGGCCACAATAATCAGAACTTTCAAAAGTTCTAGTTCAGTTACCAGATGTTCCCTCTTCTCATATTATTAAAAACAGGACTCCTTCCAACAGCGTATTAAAATGCATCTGGAATCTCAAATACGATTTTAAGCTAGCTAAAAAGACCAGCTTTACTCTGATTGAAAGCGTACTTCCAGTTTTCTTCCTGATAATTTTTCTGTACTTTATACAGCTTAAAAGGGTTCTCCCTCAATTTTCTAATTTTGGATGTTATAATACAGTATTATACTATTTCAAAATTTTATTTATCCAATTTAGACATTGCTTATCTCACTTGCAGAGTCTGCTATTTAACCTTTCTGAATTTTCATCTGAACTTTTAAATATGTATTATGGACGGTTGTCAATGTTTCTTTGATAAGCTATGGTTTCTGAAGCCTCACTCTTCAGGCTAATTCATTCAAGGCTAATTTGCCACATATGAGAACTGCACATATGAAAACACATGTTTACAAATTGGCATATTTAATAACATACTCTGACAGCAGATCATACCAAAATGTCTTCAATAGTTTTTTACAACCTAGTTTTAGCAGTCAGGAATATTGTCTCTTTAAAATGTTTATGGTAATAAGATTAGTTGTACTAATGAAGCTAAGTTTTTTTAATGTTTGCTTTTTGATCAATTAAAAATATAACTTTTAAGATTTTTGGTGAATCTGAAGGCCAGAGCAAAGTTTGCAAAAATAGTTTCATTCACTGAACAATTTGTCTTTTGAAGTACACTAAATGTAGTAGTCTAATAAGATTATTATAGTTCATTGTTTATGTCAATTTATTAACAAGTGTGACATTTACAGAAAACACCACAGGTTCCAAATAAGTTAACAATTTTCTTCAATTTTATATAAAAAAGTACTGTTAAATTAAAAGTCCTGACAATTTGCCAACCACAAGCATTTCCCACACTATTGAATTACCTAAGCAGTTTGATTTTAAAGAAATCCATAAGATTGCTGCTGTGATTACAATTGACTATTGAAAACGGGTAATATTCAAAGAATAAAATGAACATGCAATGTGGAAATTGTACCAGAACCAGTAAACCTAGCACATCATCAAGGTATGGCAATACAACAAACAATCCAACTCAGTTTCTTCCACAAAATACGTATTGTGAAAAATAAGATTTCATACATTTGCTAAATCTGTTACAAGTTAAAATGTATTCTCCTGAATTAGACTGAACAGAACATATACCTAAATTCACATGTAACTGAGAAGGCAAATAAAATGTAATTTACAAACACTGCTTGTAAATATTTAGCTTATAATTGAGAAATATAAAGGTACTGCTGTATTGGAGCAATCTGAAATAACATCACAGAAATTTGGCATTCTACTATCTTTTTAGGCCTTGTACATTTTTATTTCAATTTTTAATATCTACAGATTTGATCCACATAACTTTCAATAAATGTAGTTAGTATATTTAATAACAGAATATATGTATTCTTGAAAGGCAAATTCTTCAGCAAATTGCCACAATTACAATAGCTGGACTCCGTGATCCAAACTGTTTATTTGATGACAAACAGAATTGTAGCCAAGTGGGAACAATAGTGACAATTCCCTATGAGACAAACTTAATGAAACATCTGGAAAGTGACTGATTCAGTTTGTGTCAGTGATACAAAATACCTATGCCTTTTGACTTTATGTGCAAAAACAAAATAGGGTGACAAAAATGTTCTCTTTTACAAGTGTCAAATGATTCTTCTTGCAAATATAAAAGCTTCATAGATAAAGCCTGAGATCAATATTTTGTGGGGAAGTTATATCTGGAGAAATTAATTTGGGAGCTAGAGACCATTTAGTTAAAGGCAGTTAAAAGCAGTGGTGGTATTCAGCCAGTTTGGACCGGTTCAGACGAACCGGTAGCAGAGATCGCGGGTGAGCCAGCCCACCAACCCAGGTGCTATGCCGTCCTATTTAGCCATGTTTTTGAGGCCGGGCTCATGCGCGGAAGGCATGTGCGTGAGGAAAGCACATGCACAGAAGGCTGGGCGCATGAGTGGAAGGTGCACACGTGTACAAAGCGAGCATGTACGTGGGGGCGAACCAGTGGTAAAAATATGTGAAACCCACCTCTGGTTAAAAAGACCATAAATCAAACACTTAAGCATTAGCACGGACAAATGAACTACAAATGAAAATGTCATGTTTCAAGATGCAGGTCAATCCAGCTCATGACTATAGAAGAGTTGGGTGTACAAAATAGGATATGCATGGAAATAAACACATAATTGGACTTTAGTATTACTCTATACACCCTCTTTTATACATATGGCACACAGAAAGCAGGTATGGGCCGGTCTCTCTCTCTCTCAGCCCAACCCACTTAGCAGAGTTGTTATTATTGGGGGAAAGAGGAAGAGACAGGAGTATTAGGTAGGTTAACCACCTTGAGTTACTTATAAAAGTAATAACAGTGGGATAAAAATCTAATAAAATAAAAGCAGGAATGTGCTGGTCACTGCTTAACTCAATGGTTCTTAAACTGTTTGGTTCAATTATTCCTCTTCCCTGTTCCAAGTAATGTCACTATCCCACCAAAAAAAATATCCAGACTGTTGTTTTACACAGATATCTTGGCAGCTTCAGTCCCAAACTGGATTGACTCACAAATGTGCAATTGCAAATTGCTTCATTACTCTCAACTACCCCCTTTGGGGAAAATTACCCCTCCTCCACACACACCCATTTAAGAACCACTGGACTAACTGAAGTTCTCTAATAGATAAAATAAAAGGTTTCTTGCTCCCATTACTACTATAATTTAAGCAAGCAAATAACAAGTATTTTTAAAATTAGAATATCTTTTAAAAGCTGTGACAATATGTACAGTCTAGTCAGCTGAGTAAAAATCTATATTTCCTTCCTGAAATGGAGAGGGTTGTAGAATCATCCCCTTTCTATCTTTTTAGTAGATAGTAGTAGAAATTTGAAGGGAACAGCACACTTCTGCTCTTAACTTAAGGGAATATCCCTTTCAACTAATTTGAAAATTTTGGCTTTTGCTCCACTAAGACATTTATTTTATTTATTTTTTATTTTATATTGGATTTCTATACCGCCCTTCTCCCTGAGGACTCAGGGCGGTGTACAGCCAGATTAAAAAACATGCAGAACAAATATTAAAAACAATTAAAAGATATATAATTTGGCCCAATTAAAACTCATTTAAGAAACTCATAAAAGAACACCTACTTCACTGGAATAGTGGAGGATTTTTTTGCTTAAATATCTTCATTCATTCTTTAGAATTTCTCAAGCATAACTTACCCAAAATATTATACAATGGAAAATATGAGTTGCATAAAGCAGCAGCATGTGAAACTTTGGGCCTTTTGTTGATTAAACAGATTTTTTTCACTACCTGTCTATAAAATAGTGCATTATCTTTTTGATCAATTATCCAGCATCAGCTTCTTAAGCCTATTATTATTGTCACTGAAACTGAACAAATATCCAGTTTGAAAATCATTATACTAGTATGCTGGAAATTGCACAAACATTTTACCTTATACACATGCTGAACCATATCACACAAGGCTCAAAACCAGAAAAATAAATCTATCTAACCCCCAAACTTTTAACGTATCACGAAGAAAGAACCCACAGGCACTTTTAATAAATACAGTGCACAGACGTTACAGGCCACAGTTGCATGATGGAATAATTCAGTACCAATTAATAGCATGAAGCAGAGTTTGTTCAGTCTTTTACTGACCAAAATATAAAATGGGAACCAGTTACAACTCACTGAAGAGGGGAGGAGAGGGGAGATCACACAAGAGAAAACAAAATTTGGAACAATAGTTTTAAATAATTACTGCGAAGCCCATTATAAAATATTTTCGTTAAACCTTTAAAAGATTTAATCATTTATGTTCCCTAGTTTTTAAAAAATCTACATAATACCTTTATTTTGGTGGTCCATCAATATCCAAATGTGCAAAAGTTACAATTTACCTTTAGGAGTGCATCAAAAATAGGCTTAATATTCAAAATAGCTGTACTATGGTAATGTAAATTTCACAGCACCAGTTTTCTGTAATTCTAAAGGATTTGGATTCTATGGAAGGGCAGTGATTTACAAAGCATTTATCAGGAGCTCCAATTAAATCAGCACATTTAGATTACCTAAATAATCTGTGGGCCTTTCTTATAAGCTTTCTTTTCTCATAGAGATTCTCACTTATTGTACTTTAACAAATATTATATTTGTTATGAGCAGTTTTTGTGCCTTGAATACATAGATTGCTCAAATCTAAGCATTCATTGTAAGGAAAACATACCTCATTTCAGATACTGCAGCATGGTGTTTTTCTTAATATTCTTAACATGAAATATTCTTAACATGAAAAATCTCTTTGCATAGGAAAAGTGCATTACATTGCCTCTACTGTTACACTCTGCAGTCCTGACAATCAAAGAACACTGTATACATAGATGCCCCAAAAAACTGTGCCAGTATTTTTAGAAAATAAGCCGATTTGGTTGACAATAGCCTGAATTACAAGATCATTAAGCTGTAAATTGGCTTTAAAAAAAATAGCATTAAGGAGGGTTGGGTTTTTTTTTTTCAGTTTTGCCAAACTGATGATGAAGAGCAGCTGGTACCTTGCTTAAATAACTTTTAGATCAAGTATCATATTTCGGCCCCTTGCTATCAAAAAGATTTGTCATCAGGGTACAGAAAAAGCAAAAAGTCCGCTCTGATACACAGTGCAAGGTAGCATATAACTATTAAAACATACAAAATTTTGAATGTATGCATACACAAAGGTCAACATAAGCAACATTCTATGTTTTGTTCTTTCTATCTTTGGCTAAAAGTCTGAGAAAGGAAATTCAAGGACCAAAACAATTCTTAATTTTCCAGACTCTTCCCCATCATTACACATCACTAACTGGAAGGCTTGCATCATCGAGATCCACTGGATCAGGATCCTGTTCCTGAGTGCCATTTTTATTTTGAGGTTCCAATAGGGCATGCAGAGTCACTTTGGAAGTTGAGTTTCTTGAAGGGACAGCCTGGATCTTGAAGCTCCCTGGTTTGGCCGTGGTAAAAGATTCATGAAATCTTCGCTTCTCCAAGAGAGGGGGTTTGTTGTTAAGGGTTTGGACCAAAGTGGGGCGGTGAGTGGTTGTGGAATGTGAGGTGGCTGCTGCTGTTTTTGCAGGGCAGCTGGATTCTGAGCAGCTGGAATGCTCCTGTAAAGGAGAAGTAATTATCTAATTAAGTTGGTCATTTACTCCATGTTAATTACTCAATTCAGAACTATGTCACTGAAATAATGAAAAGGGAAAAACAAAGCAAGGCATAAGAGCACAAAGCAGAAGCTTCTCCGATGCAGCACAATGTTAAGACTGTGAGCATACAGCATTGTGAAACAGCAAGCTGAAACAGCCAAGACAAATCCCTAAATCTAGTGTGATATTGTTTAATTCTGACAGTGCAATTGCACCAAGTTATTATGCCCAATGCTATCAATCTCCCAGCAGAACAGATTTCCCCCTTACTTGCCTCATGCCCATTGTGAGCATACCACCGGCAGCATTTTGAAGAAACTGTCGATTTTGAGAATTTGCAAATAGGATTAAATACTTTTTGAAATCTAATCCTAAAAGAATTTCAAGAAACTAATGTCATAAATTCATGCAAGTGTATTCACTTGTAAAAAAGAAGTATAATTAAATTCTTAAAATTTTATGTGAATTAAACTGCCACTGTTAAGGCACTTTATCTTTTTGTTCACTATGCTTTATTCCTTAGTTATTTGTTCTACCGTAGTAATATATGATTTTGTTGGTCAGTATTTCCAGAAAGTAATATAATCTGTTATGTAGTTTGGATTTTTCTATATTGTACTCTACAATGGTAGCTATTGTTTTGGTAGTGGACTATTTATTCTATTCAGTATTTTTCATACCCATTAATATGATCATACCATTATTGAGTTCTGCATTTTAACACTATGCTTAATGAAAACTGCAGAATATAATTTCTACAATAAGCAAGAAACATCAAAGAATATTGTCCAGACTTTGCTAGGCTGCAAATATTGCCAATTAATTTGAAAACTGAGAAAAAAAATTCTGAAGAGTATTGAATAATATTCATCAACTAAAATCAGAGAGAAAGGTATGCTGAAAATTGGCAATTGTAACTTATCCTGTATTGGAGCAGTTGGGAATTTCATCTAAAATCACATCAGAATATGAAGCTTCTTAATGAAAGATCATAAGATCATAGCAGTCTATCTGTCTGTTCCAGAAATGTTATTCATTTCCTGCCAAATTTTGGAATTAGTGTTCCGATGTTCTACATCTATTTATCAATCAACCTCAAGTGGAAGCTTCTGACAATCTGAAAATTCTAACATTTGCATTAGACCAACAAGCAAAGACTGATTTAGGATAACATTCCAGAATGTGCTTCTACTTTAAGCTATATTGTGCCTCATCACATATTAATACTTCTATGAACAAAATATCTCTTATTTTGAATGGTAGGCTTAATAGAACATTTTCCATTTCTATTACACAATCGTTAGCTGGAGAATGTAGCTGCTTAGCTAGATTCAGAATTAGCTTGGTCAATAAACTTTTATAATGATCAGCAGATTATCCAGATAGCAGATTAAACAGTGAACAGGTCTAGAAATGTTTATAGGAATCATCTAAGTGAAAGAAGATAAAGAAGAAATTTGGTACCTCGTTTTAAAAGTGATTAGAAATAAATATGTTTAACACAAATTTGATTGTGTAAAATAATTTCCAAATACAAACTTCTTTTCTAAAGTGAATACTATATAAATATTTCTATAACATTTTTAAATTGAACCCAAGCAAGATTTGTGCTGCAGCAGCATTTCAAATATTTCAATTTGTAATTTTGTGATGAGATACAAATTTTGTGATTAGAATGTAAAAGACTTGTATTCATTATTTTGATTAACCATAGGTTAGTTAATCAAACTAATGCAAGCTATAACAATCCCTGCATCTTGACTAATGATCCCATGCATATATAATGTAAAAACCATGCAGGTTGATCAGTTATGTTTTTCTTAGTGTGCGTACATATGTGCACACATTTTAACTATTAGGTTCTGAGTGGCTTTTACTTAGCTGTGTTTTAAAATGATTAAATTCAAATATGAACTCTCATGCAAATTAGGCCAAACATAGTTTCTGTCTCCATGTATTTGCTACTAGAGCTTTTCTTCTCAATGAAAGAAACAGAGATTTCAGCAAGTAAATATTTGCCATTCTGAAAAATAGATTTTATTTAGAAAGACCAAATTTATTAGCCAATGGAGAATGTTTCAGAAGTTAGTAATTTCATGGTGATAATGATCAACAGAAGAAACCACAAGATTAAGTTCATCATTTTATATAATGTTAATAAATGTTTTGGATTTCAGCCCTCTGATGAAATGGCAGGTTTACATGAGAGCCCACATACGTGCTGCATTCACCAGTTCTTGATGTATACCTCTGTATACAAGGATTCGACAGCCTTCTGGCCTGCCGCATCTGGAACACAGTGCAAAGCTAAGATTAGAGTAACCTAAACGGAGAAGAAGAAGGGAGGAAGAGAGGAAACGACAGGGAAAGAAAAGAACTGCTGATAGCCACTAGTAGAGTTATCCCACCACAAAAATTGAAAACACACCAAAGACAAAAAGGAATACCCATTCCCAATAACCTTTCCATCAGCCAGAATGCATTCATTCCCAGAGAGAGCTTCTAAAGAATTGTGACAATTAATTAGACTGTTCAATTTTTGCAAAAAAAAAAAGGTGATATTTGGTGTAAAAAATACAATTGTTTTAATATCACCATGCTGTATACAAGCTAGAATAAACTTCTAGTATATTGACAGAAATAAAAAAACAATATTGCTATAAATGAATAGCTAAGAATAGCTTTAAAAAAAGAATCACCACAGCACTACATTATAACAATTATATACTCAGTAGTATAAACGTATGTTCGATTGAAAAAAATATGCCATCTATGGAACAACCACATAATTACTGACACTTATTACAAACAGTTTGGCAATGTTAGCCATTGTAACGCCAGCTGTTCAAAAAAGAAACCTAGAATATTTTTGAATTACAAACTCTGTGCCAAGAGGACTGAAAACTAAAAGTTTCAAAGAATTCTATTCCAAGGTGCTTTAAATCAATTTAGGGATGTCTCAAGCACAAAATTCAGAAACGATCATATAAATTCAAAAATTTCATTGTGGTCAAATTAAGAGAGGATAGTTTAACATCTAAATATTAAGATAATACAGAAAGACATAGTTTTTTTTTAAAGGTTAGTATTGAATCAAAAATGTAATAGTCTATGCAAGTTGTAATGCATGCAAATGTGTTACCCCAGATCTAAGAAAGGGTTGACTGATAAAAGAGTATGTACAGTACTGATTATTTGTTGAAGTGTCATAATTTAAGCTGTTTAAAAACATACGGAAGCTGCTGATCTTCCAGGTCCCCGTTGGGCTACTATTGCACCAGAAATTGCTTTAATCCAACTATGCATGTCTTCTGGACTATCGGCCTAAAATAAAAATGTAAAACTTTTGTGGAATTTCAGTTTTAGATTTAAAAGTATTTTAACTATACAATATAAGAATATGTCAAACATTTTCCTCATGAACAGATTTAAAACATTTAATCTAGACTAAAAGAAACAGACTTTTTCATGAAAAACATGAGGATTTACTACAATAGTGTATTTAAAACACAGTTCATGACATCATGGTCACTATTTTGGAAATAGTTATATTAAGCCATTTTCTACTTCCTGTAAAGAAAAATCCTGGCAGGTGACCATAGCTATTTTCAGATATTTTTCAATGAATAGGGATATGAAAAGCCCATTAATAATTATTACAATTTCCTTGTTACCAACCTAACTACTGAAGAGGATTCATCAGTATGTTATTTAACCTCAAAATGCACTGAAATTATGTGAATAATTTATAATGTTCTAAAAAAGGGGGAAAAAAAGAAATTGAAAACTTCATTGGGAAAAAGAAAAAAAACTTTATAAAACTCAAGTAATTATAATGAAAAGGATAACACTGCCAGGCAAAAAAAAAAAAAAATCTTAGAAAATCTCAGAAACAAACCAACAGACCATTCGTAATGACATGGCATCATCACAGCACACAGACCAACTAAAACTCTCCAAAACATCTTATATAAACAAAGATACTCAGTAATCAAAAGAAAGAAAGAAAGAAAGAAAGAAAGAAAGAAAGAAAGAAAGAAAGAAAGAAAGAAAGAAAGAAAGAAAGAAAGAAAAACCAGGAGTCATCACATGCAGTGTAAGGACTGCAATAGCTACTATGTAGGACAGGCAGGCAAAGATTAGCAGAGCACATCTATAAATACCAGCTACAAGCAGGAAGATATGATGAAAACTAAAACTTACAATACATGGGATAGACTCAACTATAATTTCAACTGGGAAACTATGAACATCCTAGATCAAGCTAAATCCAAAAATTCTGGGGAATACTTGGCTGCTTGGCATTGAGACAAATCATCCATCAATAGACACATAAACCACATTTTCAAACCATCCAAAAGAGATAATTAAAAAGCTAAGAAGGAAACAAAAAGACCAAGAATCCATCCTTTCCAGCAACCACCATCTAGATAAATTAATATCACAAATAATCAAGCAAAAAATAATATCCTAAGCAAGGAACTGCACCAACGAGAAACCAATCAACACTGGCAGAACAAGATATTCTAAATAAACAGGGAGCAAACCCCACACTTATTTGTACTAAAGATATTACCTAATTATGTAATAAAATATCTGCAAACAACTGTTCAGCAAAAACCCACCCTGAGCTACACATATTCTCTTCTATTAGTATAGCACACCACTGGAAAAATCCTCTTAGCAGGCTTTTTAAGAAGTTAATCAAATCATTTCACTAGACCAGTTATGTCACTCTAAAATACAGAACATGAAGATCTAACCTGAGAATGAGAATCACTCAGTTCTACCATACTACTGAGATATTTGTTACCAGCCGGTGGATAACATAGTTCCACAGTACCTTCCTTGATATTTATGAAACTCACTGCCCTGACCAAACAATATTTTTAATAAATAGTAAATCATGAATGGACATATGGCTTATTTGTAAAAATGGTTGGGTCTTGTGTTTCTTAAACCACCTTTAAAAAGTCATGGATATTTGCAATCAGATGTTTTGCAAGTTGGATGGCTAATTGGTTGTGGTAGAGAGCAATCTTCCCAGGTTATCTTCTGATAAATGGATATTTTATTGCTAGTCACCAAAATAGGTATTTTGTGAATAGATAGATTTCCTCACAATAGACATTTTGTGAAAATGCCTACTAAATGCTCTCAACTTCAAATGTTCCCACTAATTCTCTGCAAATTGGGAGCCCCTAGTTCACACTTTTTTTAGTTGCAAAATTAAATTAGTTGTGGCCATATATTTGAAAGGAAATGGAGTCTGTTATCTTACGTAAAATGCATAAATAGAAGACTTACTTGTACATAAAATGTTCGACAAGTTGTTACAATTTCAAAAAGATTGTCTCTCATCATAATATCACTGAAAAACATACAAAAATGTAAATGTACGTATTGTTAAAATCAAATTCTAGCTCATGTATCTGGCATAGAAAAATGCATTCTATACAGTTTTAAAGTATCTGCTTTGAAAGTAATTAAATTACATATAGGGAGTTCTCATTTAATTATCACTATTAAAACCAGCAACTTTAAGCAAAGCAATCGCTAAATGAAATTGCTAGTGTGCTTATGATCTTATTTCGGCTTCTCTTTGCTTTAGGACCTGCAAAGATCATAAATTCAAGGACTGATCACAAAATTATTTTTTTCACCAGCACTGTAACTATAAATAGTTGTTAAATGAGGACCACCTGCACTATATAGATAATCCTTGATTTATGACAATTGGGAATTTCCGTTGCTAAGACAGTTGTTATACCTGATTAGTGGACTGTTTTTTTCCCTAGTTTGTTAACAAATTACTTTAGCTGTTAAGTGAATCACATATTGTTAACTGAATCCAGTTTCTCCCATTGACTTTGCTTGTCAGAGCTGGCTAGAAAGGTCACAAATAATGATCTTTGGCCCCAGGACACCACAATCATTATAAATATGTACATGCTGGTTGCCAAGAGCCAAAATTCTGATCACATGATTGTGGGAATGCTGTAACAATTGTAAGTGGGAGGACCAGTCATAAGTTACTTTTTTCAATACTATTGTAACTTTGAACAATCACTACAAATGGTTGTAATTCGAGAACTACATGTATTGTACACTATAGCATGTAATATACTCTACTTCCCTTCTTCTACCACCAGCTCAAAGCAGTTACATTATTAAGACTCTAGATAAGCAAGTTATAGCCACTGTATTTGAAGTTATGACCAGACCGGCTAGTGTTTAGATTATACGTAGATTATTATCATCTTTTTGGCACAATCTCCATAAGGGTGATAATCAGACAAAGACAAAGCTAAGACATATACCTGTACTTCCAGATTTACCTACTGTCTCCTTCTTTCAAAACTCAAGGCAAATATGTCCATTGCTGAATCTTAACGTAACCTTACTCCTCAAATTAAACAAGGCAAACATGGGATAAAAATACATAAAAGATGTCCTAAGAAACTTTATAATGCCATAAAAAAATCACCTGGTAACTTAATGAACTGCACACTTTGATGTATTATTTGTGTTTATAGCTAGGAAATCTTTAGGAAAGAGTTTATTTAGCCCCTGACTGATTATACGTTCTTTTACAAAGGCATTATTTCAAATATCCTGAATAATGCAATTAACCCTTTCAAAATAATATATCTGATATAGCCTCCTACTTTCATCCATCCTTCTACCCAAATGCCTTACATAAGAACGTAAGCAGTTTCCTGATGAATGACACCTCTGGCCATCTAGTCCAGCAGACTATTTTCACTGCGACCAACCAACAGCAAAAGAAGACCACTAGTCGTCCAGCAGATGGCTTTCAGAAGCAGTCAAACTGCTATCAAATACTCACTGTTCCCACTGACTTTCATGAATTGATCCAATCCCTTTTTTAAAGCCAGCGTAGCATTTTTGGCACCATATACATCATTTTATACCTGCTCACATTGAATGTCATTTGCCATTTTGATACTCACTCCATTAATTTGCAGACATCCTTTTGAGCTCTTGGTAGTCTTTACTACTCTGAAAAATTTAATATCATCAGCAAATTTGGTTCCTCTACTAGTTAGACTTAATTCCAGACAATCTTAAATGTGTTAAAAAGCATCAGTCCTTTCAAGTCATGTTCAAGGTGACTATTTCTCTGCAGTTTTTTTTGAAAGCACTCCTTGGAAATGAGTTGCTTTTGTCTTCTGATTTTTTTAAAAACTGCCCAATCTAATCATATTATTACTTGATCATAAAGCAAATTAAATGCATTAAATGATGATGAGAAATAGAATGACCAGGGTTTCTTACTACAATTACATATGATTTGATACCTTTACAATTCTCACCTTTGTTTACATTCTTGGACTTTGTGAACTTCTTTCAGTGGTATAATCCGAAGAGGCTCCTTATCCTGAAAAATTAGAATCATTAAAATTTTAGCAAGTAAATACTAAAAATATGTGTTGTACAAACCTGTTTTGAAGGGAAAAAAGCCGAATAGAAAATTTATTGACAAAATAAAAGCTATATGGACACATTTTCTACGTGAGTTTAGTTAACAGAAATAACCCAGTTTCTTCCATTCCAGGTTGATTCCCTAGAGAAAGGAGGAGCCCAGAAAGAATTGAATTAGCCAGTTAATATCTTAAGAAAAGGAGACTGAACAGTTTATTTCAGTATTCCACAATTAACATTCTGTAAAAATAATACAGGTGTCCTTATTTAGTGACTGCAATTGCGGACCAACAACTTAATTTTAAACAAAG
This sequence comes from Pituophis catenifer annectens, assembly GCF_029215685.1. Classification (NCBI taxonomy): domain Eukaryota; kingdom Metazoa; phylum Chordata; class Lepidosauria; order Squamata; family Colubridae; genus Pituophis; species Pituophis catenifer. The sequence continues at coordinate 55,917,661 of NW_027256886.1, read as the reverse complement.
CAATTCTTAAGTTAAAAAAAAAAGTGACAGCAATTGTGCTTTTGATTTTACTTCAGCTTGATTCCAAAGTGGTAAGTAAGCCCAAACGGCAAGAAAAGTTTCTGGAACTTGACTCATAAGAAACTGCGTAAAAGAGTAAACCTTATAGCCCTTTTTCTCCACTACTCTGGCTTTGGAAAGCTCACCCTGGTGCTGGTATAATTAGCAATAAGACAATGTTTCTTAATGTTTTTCCTCACCCTCCCAAAGTCATCCAGCATTCTTTTATCATGCTGCCTCTTCCTTCAGCTGAAAATCCTCCCTGCTGAAATCCCAAGCAGCATTTTCAGCCCCTGAATGAGACACTTGTGCATGGCCTACAAAAGGCCTCCCAAGAAATTCCCTACCCACCTAAGGTAACCTGTGCTCCTCACCTTACCTATGCTGCCTCCCTGCTCAGAAGCTAAAACTCTAGCTTAGATTTTGGCTCCTTCTCATCTCTAGATGGTTGAAAGAGCTGCCTGCCAAAGAACGTCAAGTCTCTTTCCTGCACATTACTCCACCCTGAAGTTCAGGTCGCCTGTTCTTGCACTCCTCCACAAAGGTGCAGAGGGAACATCTTTGGTGGGGTGCAAGAACAGACCTCTGATCTTCAGGATCTGAGCTCTGTTTCTCTATCCCACTAGAGGAGTTTAGTTCCCCTCAGCAGGCAACTCTTTCAGCCAGCCCCCAGAAACCTCCTCATGGGGAATCCTCTTAGCAGATGGAGGCAGCATCTTATAATCTTCCTTCCAGCTCCCCCACTGACTTTCTGGGAAGACAGCAAAGATTGCAAATGGCAATCACAATCACATGATCACAGGGTGCTTTACAACCTATCATAAGTATGAACATGACTATGGGGGGGGGAGGTATGGTGCTACATTTTATGACAGACTGAAGTGCTTTACAAGCCATCAAGCACCTTTTCCAAGGCCACTGTAACTTCAAACCATTGTTAAACAATGGGTGGCTATGTACAGGACTACCTATAGTGAAAAACTGATTAGGATGTCGTCGATTTCAGGCAGTAGCTGAATGGCAGGGAGTATTCTAACCAACTAATTAAGGTCACAAAGAGCAGAACTTGTGGCTTGCAATTTTTAGGGACATGCTGCACTCTGGAAGAAAGCAACTCAGGAAAAGTTTACTTATTTAGGCAATCTCTCCGCTCTGACAGAAAAAAAAGGGGGGGGGAGGTCAAAATTACTTTTTCATTACTGTCACAACTGCAAATGGATGCTGTCTATGGCAGTTACTAAACAATGTATCATGGTTACCAAGTGGTATTACACTATAATCATCTTCGTCCTTCTTTATTGCTTTATAGATAATATAGTAATGTTTTATTGGAAATTACTTACATTCACCAAAATTAGATACCTACTATTGCAAAACTTTGCTTACATTAAAAGACCTTTTAAAATAATCTAGTTATACTGGTAGTACACATATTAAAAACATATTGAGACACTCAAATGTAGTAAAATAATACTCCAAGGAGCTTGTTTAATACAGTAATCTAATTCAGCCATATAACTAAACTAGGTTGATTGATAATTGCTTGAGTACTTGCATGTTTCCTTTCATTTCAAGTATCTTTTATTTCTTTCTTTATTATGTACAAAACTGAAATGTAACTAAGCAGAACTAAGATTCGAAGCAGGAGACCTGAAGAACACTTCAAATATCATTTCAGGTATACCTTCAGGATATAAGTTCCCACTTTACAGCACTAAAAAAGAACACATGAACATATTTGAAAACATAATAATTTGTGATAGAATAAAAGACTGCATAAATGAATTAATTTTTATATTGTTTTCTTTCATGTACTATGGTTCAGAAGGTATGTATTGATTTTTTTTCTCAAACTGGCAAACTATAATCTTTCAAAACCTTTTCTGGGCGCCATCATGTGGTTGCTGTAAGGAAAGCAAGTGCACACTGTTAACTCCAAATGAAGTTAACATGGTAAAAGGACACTTCAGATACATTTCATATTTCAAGAGCAAATCTGTTCATCTGTTCTTTCACATATTAACTGCCAGAAATGTAACTACAATTACATCTTCAGAAATAGTAAGTAGTGGCATTTATTTATTTTTCTTTTATCATAATGCTTCACTCTGATCAAGATCCTGCTGGATGAAATTATGTTGTGTTGTGTTTTAGTATAAAAATTTCAGAAATGGAATACTTCTTGATGTTCTGTTGGTTATTAAAAAGTATATGCAACTTGAGAGTTTTGAACATCTTCACTGAAATCCCTTATTCTTTCTTAGGAATAAATATTTGCAGGATTGTTTCCAAGTACTTAATACCGGTAATTATTATTGATAATTCATTCTGTAGCCCATTGACATTATAGTCCAGTAGTATCATATATAGGAAGAATTAATCACCTGTGAAATTTCTTAATTTTCATACTTTTTTCATGCATCCTGTTTAAACAACAAAGAATGTTTAAGAGCTAACAGCAAATCTGAATCTAGTACCTCTCATACAAGATTCAAGGTGTCAGTTCTTCATTGGAGTCTAGACAGGAAACCAAAACCATAAGTATTCATATTACTTTCATTGTAAGATTCTTGCAAGTATGAAAGCATTTCCCTCCCCCCTTGCTTTTATTTTCCAGAGAACTAGAAGGGTTCCTTCAGAGACCTTGTTCACCTTTACTCCTCCTGTGGTCTGAGATACTGATACTTCTTATCAGACTGTTCTCTAGGCTTTAGCTCTTCCTCCTTCCACGGTTATTCTCACAGCCCATAACACAAGGTGACGAGGAAATCATTTTAAAATAACTGACATTTATTCTTGACATATTTATAATTTATTAAATATTTTCAATTATTTTTCTAAAATAATGCTTAGCAACATAAACATATAAGCTTTTGCTTGTTAAAAATTTGCCTGTTAAGAGTTTTAGACACACTCTATGTAGATAAAGAACAAATTAAAATGTTATCATTAGCTTATTTCTTTCAATAGTGAGTGTACATATGCAGTACTTGATATTTGGAGAATATTTTTTCCCACATGGAACGGTATGCAAATTGCTTTGCATGATCCCATCTATATCCAAGCATTTTCTGGAATATACTGGTAATAACATAATAAAGATTTCTAAATCTCAGGAGATTATAATCCGCAAGATAACTCATATATGGTCAGCAAATTTCATAAAGCAAAACATAATTCCCAACATTAAGTTAAAAGCAATCTGAGAGTTTATTTTAAAAAATGAAGCTGAGCACCTGTATGCAATGGGCAGTGAAATCAACGAAGAAAGTAAAATAGTATTTTCAGGGAAAGTTCAATGTTGTAAACATATTTAATTTAATGTATTTGGTTTAAATAAAATTTTAGAGTCTTAAAATTGTTTTTCCCAAAGAACAATGCAAAAGGCTTGAGGGCAGAGCAGGGCAGTCCATGATTTGCCCACTATGTCCTTACAATCTTCAGCAGAAAGGGTTAGCATGCTTGTGCATATGGGGGCACCATTATCCATTATAATAGTAGCAATAATAAAATTCCCACAATAAAGCCAAAATTATATTTTATTAAAATGGAATAGCCCATATATTCTAGAGTTGGATCTCTTGTTATATTTGCAGATTGTACCGCTGCTGAAGCACAAATGTCAGTTCCGATGCATTAATGCATAAAGACAAAAGACAAGAACTTCAAGGAATCAGCTGTAACACCCCCACAACAGAAGCAGAGAGACACAATTTGATCCACCTTGATATTATGGTGCTGGATATTCTCTTACCAATGGTGGATGAGACACAATCTGAATCATGAAACCCCCTTTCTGAGATGCTCCTTAATTATTAGCCAACTTAGGCCATTCTTCCACCTTCAGGTGACAAAATGAAGGTTGAAATATGTTCCCCCTTGATAGAAAGAAAGGGTCAATTGTAAGATTACTGAATCAGAGCTCCAACCCTGCTGAAAAACCATTACATTCTGAGAGCCTATAAGGAGAAGTCAATGAAGTGTCCCCTTCAAAAAATTGATGAGTTGATTTTGTTTTGTATTTTATTTTCATTGATAAAACATAATAAATATATTTGACAAAAAAAAAAAAGGTGAGTTGATGCAACCACGGAGGAATACTCTTCAATGACTAAAAGGCACGTTCCTACTTTAAAATCTCAAACTCTCTCGCTGTCATTTCTTCAGGCAAACTTTATGCCACTATTGAATAATATTCATTCGCTCAGGCAGAAAACTTCTCCTCCTGTTATACTTCCCTATCTCCCACATAGTGCTGATACTGCAGACATTTTTTTTGTTATAATGCTGGATTCTTCTCACCCTAAATATCTAAACAGAGGGTAGGATGAATAAGAATAATTTTAGAAATCTATTTTTAAAAGTATCAATTCCTCATCAGGGCCTGAAGCATGTTTCAAAGGAGAACTGTAAAACAGGTCCTTTTTCTGTTGTAAGGACAATTATGCAAAGCTAATCTACAAACTCTTAGCCACTGGAGATAATAGGAAGACCAACCTACATGACAAAGCTATCTACACTGAAAAAAAAACCTGATTATTTCTCATCAAAAGCATGGGGCTGGCACCGCACCGTGACATGCCAGAAACCAGCCTGCGCAAACAAGCGAAGCCCCATCCACAGGATGCAGGCAGCATGCAAAACCACACACCTCCAGTCTGCAGAAAAACCTTTCTCCTCAGAACTGGTCCCTGGTGTCCAAAAGGTTGGGGGCTGCTGGTCTAGGAGTACCTATTTATACTCTATCAAGAAATCTTCTAAAAATAGAAACACTAGTCTACAAATAATTATTAGACCTTTATTGCTACTTATGTCTTTTGAGAATAAAACTGATCAAGACTAAGTAAAGCTCAAAGAGAAACTAAAAGGATAAAACAGCAACAATAAAAAAAAACAGCCATGTTAACAAGTACATTTTTCATGCTTAACTTTACAAACTGTCATCATCAATAGTTAGAAGATAAATTATGTTTGGGAATATTTTTCTATTTTTCTATTTAAAATAGAAAAAATATAATACAATATACAGAATATTCAAGAATAAATATAAGGCATGAGTGAATCAAAAAGTATATAATTCTCTGTTCAGTTATAAATCAACATGACATACAACATTGTTTAGAAAGTATATTAAAATATATTATTAATACCAAAAAGATTAAATCTACTTTTTTCTTATTTGAAAATGTTTCAATGTTTTAAATTAACAAGAGTGGTTGTCTATAATACGAAAAAACTAGAGATAAAGAGAATGGCATTTTTCTAATATTCTAATTTATTGTCTTTTAAAACTGCATTCCATCTATTTTTAAGAAAACCACCACTATAAACCATCCTTATTATTTCTGGTTCCATTATCTCTGGTAGGTAAATATAGATCAGGATTTATTATCTGCTGTAAAGGATTTCATATAACTACAGTTTTGGTGTGTGTTTCTGTTTGGAGGAGAACTTCCTTTTGAAGTATTTTTTTTTTTTTGTATATTTTACATATGTGCAATATAAGGAACAGCCTTCTAGATATGGCGATACATAAAATGTTATGTTCACCACGTGACAAGGATTCAGGAGAGATCTGGGCAAACATTAACACACACCTAAGAATTCTTCTGTTGTTTGGGGATTAGGCAGAAAGTATACGGTTCAGAGAAAAGCATTAAAAAAGCAAATGAAAAGGTATTTGCCAGGATAAATTGGGCTCTAAAATGAAAGTAATCCAGTTGCTGAAATTTCTGTTACTTAATATCTGTTTCTTTTAATATATCTTCCTGATTTTATTTTCTCAAAGTTGCTCATTCTGTTTTAATTATCCATTGGCACCCTTGAAATAATGAAGAGTATCTGTATAATACAATTCTAAAAATTGGCATTGTGTTTAGACTAGGATAGATAAATATAACAACTGCTTTTAATTATTCATCTTTAATTCAAAATGAAATCAATGTGCATAACAGAAAAAGAAATAAAGTGCATACATTATCTCTGTGTGTTTAGTTATTAAAAATTCATGTTTTCCCCCAGTTTATATTTTCGAAACATGACTTATTCACTACTAAATACTTATTCAGAGCACTAGGTTATGTATGCAAAGTGATAATCGTATTATTAATTCCACATTAAAACTGTCAGTAGCATCATTATATTGGAATCTAACTATTGCTCCATTCACTATACATTAGAATGTCCACCAAGTAAAGGCAATGGATACAAAGGCAATTATGTTCTAAATTCTGTTTCTAAAAACTTATTTTTTTATCAAAATAATGGAAACAAAGCAATTATGCATTAACACATTTGGTCAAAATATTTCTTCTGAAGTTTTGCTTAATCAAATGGATATAAATGGATACCTACCAGTTCTGATTTAAAATAGCCAATTGAGTTTTCATCAAGCTGGAAATACCTTCTTTTCCAGTTCTTCATCTATGTATACAAACAAAAATGTAATAACTTAAATATATTTTAAAGAAACATGTTATTTTTTATTTATTCATTGTTTATTCATTGAGTTTTAGGCTTTCTATCAAGACTACATGTTGTTTTTCTCATATTCATATTCTATGCAATATTCAGGTCTAGTTCCTTAAATCAGAAACATTTTTCTGATTCAATGTGAGTATAAGCGATGATGTTCTCACTGGGCTCAGAAACTACATAAATTTATAGTATTCATTAGATGAAAATGGTTCTAAATGGGCAGGAAAAGCTGAATGTCCAATATGCAACAAGAGCAACCAGAAAAAAGATAGCAATTCATTCTTTAGTTGATTGCAAGTTCTTTACAACTTGCCCTCCTCCACAAGAGGAGAAAAACCAAAACAAATTGTTTGTTGAATCAACACCCAAAATTCCCCAGCCAGTATGGCCATTGCTAAGAATCCGAAGAGTGGAATGCTAGAGTCCCCAAGATTGGGAAACAGTGGCCGATCAGTTCAGTGCTCAGACAGGAAAGACGTCTTCATATTCAGTAACAGAGATAACAGTAACTGGTCATCTGCAGCAGCTGTTGATAGTACTTTCAAGTACTTTTTTAGGCTCCAGTTTGGCATCAAATAGAAGTAAAATTGAGGACTTCTTTATATTACAGGTACTCCTCAACTACAATTGAGCCCAAAATTTATGCTGTTTAGTGAGAAATTTAAGTGAGTTTTACTGCATTTTATGACTTTTCTTGCCACAGTTGTTAAGTGAATCACTGAAGTTGTTGCATTAGTAACATGGTTGTGAATCTGGCTTCTTCATTGACTTTGCTTGTCAGAAGGTTGCAAAAGGGGATCACATGACCCCAGGACACTGCAACAGTCATAAATATGAGACAGTTGTCAAGAATTCAAATGTAAATCGCATGACTATAGGGATGCTGTAATGGTCATAAGTGTGAAAAATGGCCATTAATCACTTTTTTCAATGCCACTGTAACTTTGAACAGTCAGTAAAAGAACTGTTGTAAGTCGAGGACTACTCGTACACTATTGTCAAAATTCTTAACGTGGCAAAGTTTCCATACAGGAATTACATTATATTATACACAAAAATTCATGATGCATACTGCTGTACACTACGCAGTTCCACATTTGGTTAGTGAATGATAATATGCTGATAATATGTACTAAAAATTCATTATAGAGATAATTTCAAGTGGATTATCTATGGTCCTATTTTCACATCCAGTACATATTACAATAAGCAGTCCTGTTATCGATCTAGAGTATTGTTCACATGCCTGATGAAGTAGAATATGAGTTGAATCAATATCAATATTAGAAATACCTGAAACAAAGTCTTGAATTTGAAAAAGCCACTGCAGGTAAACAACTTAGTTGAAATAATTCTAAGAACCTTTCTTTGAGAACAGTTGCCAAAACACATGTAGCTAATAGTACCAAATAGTGTACTATTTTTTTTCTTTTCTTTTCTGAACCTTTTACCTCCAACAAACATTCTTTCTTTAGTGTTTTGGGGAATCTGTTCTGCATGGGTTAAAAAACAACACCTTTGCATTATATATTGCATAACATATTTTATTAACCTCAAAAAGTCCTCTATCTGCTTACCACTGCTCCCTGTTTAACACAATAGCCTGCTTTGATAACTGGATTGTCTGGAGGATACTTAGTAGTAAAGTATGGAAGATGGCTTTGGGACCGTTTCAAGTAGCTTTTATCAGTTTCACCACATTCATTTTTCTCTTCTTTCTAGAAAAAGTAAACAACATAATTTAGAATAAATATGGTTTTGCTTCCATATCTAGACAGAATCAGTTTTATACAGCTATGATCCTTTCATCCATGTTTTACATCAAATAAGTGGTATAAAAAATTATTTTCACTAGAAATGTACATTGAAAAGCAAACAAAACATTTTAAAGATATTGGGGACAGAGTTCCTTGTGTTGTTCTGGAATTACATCCTTGGTACACCCTAAATATAGAGATCAACTATTTCACGTTTCTTGGAGGCATCATCACAAAATTTAATAAACAACCTTCAAAAACTGCTTTTTAAATTCTAACTTATCACACAAGTAAGTGAGCTTTATGAGTTCCACAAAGACCCAGAAAATAATATAGCTACAAATCAAAGAATCTCATGTGCAACCATAGATATACAGTAAGTTTCACACTGACTAGAAAAGCTGAAGAACAAGCACAATTCAGTCAGCTTCCTCTTTTCACTGAAGGCAGCATATTATAAGCTAAAGGAGTTGGCAAATATGGGCAAACTAAAACTTTCTATCTAAGAACTGCTTTTATTTTTTCTTCTAATATGAAAATTAAGAGGTATCTTAACTGCTGCAAACATCTGGCAATGAGGTATCTTGACAATTTTTCCCCCTTTTCAGGTTCAGTTTATTCAACATAATAAGAAGGACAACATCCCAATAATATATCTATTATCTTGGAACTGGTATTATTACCTGAGTAGGAGTGATTATGGGAACACCACCAACAATTTCTGTTCTGTAAGACATTTGTTTTCTTATTCCCAAATTTTCAGAATGACGCAATGCATTATCAGTATGACACAATGAGTCAGCCTGCTTTGGTACCTGAAAATAGAACATTATAAAAATACTGGACTGAAGTGTATCTTCTAAATCAGGCTCTCTCAGAATTTGACTATTCTTGTCTATTTTTAATTATTCACAAGTAAGAGAAATGAGGCAAATGTTCATCATTTCCGATATTCCTTTTGGATCTCTTTCTTAAGACATGGCTAAATTATTTACTTTCCTATCTTTTAAATGTTGCTCTAAAAAAGCATGTACGTAGCTAAATATTTTAATAGTTTCCTGTGAGGTTAGGTAATAACTTAGCTAAGCTATAAAATCTTAAATCTTCTCCTACTGATTATTTTTAAGATTTCATTCTACCAGGATGAGGCAGACTTCAAGAAATATTTTTTTAAAAAATGGTGCAGAAACATAGTGCGGAAACAATAGTCAAGAAAGTTACTTATAAATATATACCACTGCTCAGAAAAAAGTAGATTTGATAATGAGTATTTTGAGAGTGGTACAGCTTTTTGCAAATGGGCAAGTTCCCACAGCAGCCAGTTATTTTGAGTGCCCATGACATGTTCTCAAAATGTCAAGTGACCCCTCCTGCCCTAGAGTGGTTGGAAACACCTATTTTAATCTGCCAAAATAATATAACTTTGAAATACTAATGAAAGTTCTTATAATTGCCCCATTTTAATGAGACCCTATGCAGAATAACCTAGAATTCAAAATGATCACTTACTGTGATTTTGGTAGCTTTGTTCAGGACATTTACCCATTCAACTAAGTCTTGCTGATCATTGGCTTGTAAAAAGTATTTTCTCATTCCTGCATTCATGACTTTGGAGAGAAAAAAATTATATAGACAGATTAAAAATTTAACATGTGCTTGTGTGAAAAATAAAGACATTTTTACTTTGTTTGTCTAGACAAAGACTCAAATGTCGGGAACTATAATTTTTGATATTAGTACATATACTACAAATTCACGAAGATATTTTTGTTTAGATTTTTTTTAGTTCCCCTGATGTCTAATATACTAATACTGTATACAATTTATTAAAATAATTACCAAATTGTACTTTAAGACTGATTTTTTCAAAAACCAAGAAAATAAATCCAAAAAAGCAAGCCAAAAATATGCCATAACAAGCGGAATTCAAAATCAAAGCTTGTAAAATAAAAAGATTGTTGTTATTTCTTATATATACCATTGGCAACTACAATTTTTTATTATGGGATCAGCGGAATCATCCTTTTCAATATTTGATCTATAAAATCAAATATCAATCAAATGCTGGATTTTAATTTTTTTTAAAAAATATTGTTCTCTGTGGTTAGAAAGAAAACATAGAATACACTGGTATTCAAAAATGTCAATGTTTTAAAATGTAAAAGCTTATTTCCATACCAAAAATTATTTATGGTGCATAATTTAAAGCCTTTTTAAAACTTACCAAAACAGAATTCTGCCTTTGGCCTCAGTTTAGTTGCATCACTTACCTAACAAAGTGAAAACACTGGCATTATATTGTGTAGCACGTATAAATACTATATATTTTAATATAAGTTTATATATTGTAATATGTAGATAAATCAAGCACACTGCTGTTCATGTGGATCTATGAAATGAAGCAGTGAACTGATGCAAGAACAGCAATTTTTATCTTTGTTTTATATGTTCCCTCACATTCTACCACTAATACATACTTTCTGAAAAGTTAACCATGTGTGTGAGTTGGGCAGCCATATAAATTTGTTGAATAAACCTCTATAAAGTGTTAAGTTTACAGACAGCAAACTATCCTGTATGTACATAAATTTCCTATTGAAAATATATCATGTTCAACTTCCTTCTATGTACCTAATGTAATCTCTGAGTTCCTGAATGTTATTGAACTGTAATTCACAGCATTCCTTGCACTTGGTCATACTATTTGGGACTATTGAGAGGTATCATTTAGCTATGTCGAGGATTCTGCATCCCTATTAGCTATTCAGAGCCCTGAGGAAAAATTGATTGTGAATAAAGTACCCTATAATAAAAGCACGTCTCACTCTTTCTCTAAATGTGCACAGAGCAATATCTTGTTTTTGAACTTTCCAGGAGCTCATTCATTAATTATTGCCCTCTCATCTCATCTCATTTTTCCAATTGTAACTTGCATTTGTGATCTTATATTTGCTGATCACTTTCATCATGGGTCACCCCACCTCTTCTTTGAGATGGAAAGAGAATAAATAACATGGTACTCTTGTTTGTTTAAAGGATTTGTATGGCCACTCATCTCAAACTATAACTGCTTTATCTTCTGAATTTTTTTTTGCAACATATTCCTTTTTTTCTTCTGAAGTAAAAGTGTGATGCACAGTAGTACCAATTCCTCCACACCTTATCTATTTTACATATTTCATACTTAGCAATTCATTGCTATTTATCATATCCATTTAATAAAAATCTAGTTTTCTGGAAATACTCATACATTCCAATAATGGACACATTTTATCACAAAATTGTTCAGTGACTTAGAGGAACGAATACCTGAATTTAACTTCTTAATAAAATTGGAGCTAAACAGAGGCTATTGAAATTACAATAAGCAAAAGGATATTTTATTATCTGATGTTACTATATAAGCTTTATTTATCATGGACAAATTAAAAAAAGCTTGAAATACGAATTACTACATAATACCAGAAAAATGATATAGTCAATTAATCCAGAACACATCTTACTTTACACAACAAATACGATGAGTGGTTAATAAAATCAGCCATATGTTTATTTTTAATATCTTATTCATGTTAGAAAAATGTCAGTTCAAACATAATATTATATGTGTATTGTTGTATCAGAAGCCCTTATTGTCTCTTATAGTTTTGAACTTTCACTGAATCCATTTCACTCAAAATGAATTTTAAAAAACTGAAATGACTTTCAACTCTTTCAAACTATGGTAGTTTTGAAATGTTGATCACTAATACTGCTACAGAACCTTGAAAAATCTAAAGCTAAAAGAAGTCAATTTACCTTAAAAAAAACCCTTGCCTACAGATTTTGAAAATAATGGTATTTCTTTACCAAATACTTACTCTAAAATATCTGTAAGGGGTTTTGTATCTTTATTTGAAACCATTTAGGTACTCTGTTCAATTTTTATTTGTTTATAATTTAAATTTCCAGGAACACCTACTCATAATAACTCTGGGTAGTTTACAAAAATTGAAGATAGAAACCGTATATCGAAACCATTGATAACAATATATTGGAGAGGATAAAAATGTGGCTATTTATACAGTATAAATAGAATCCACAGAAGATATGCACAATACTTCTTTCAAGTCTTAAGATGTGGGGATAGAGACAGGTCTTTAAGATTGGGGTTAAGAGGATCAATGAATCTCTAAATCAACAAAAATTGATAAATCTCTACAATACACAATTAAACCTGGCATTCTGAAAATCTGAATGCATCTCCATTGTACAATTGTTTACACATTCAAAATAAGGAAACTGTAAGTATAGTAGATGCAGATGTTTAAAAATCCTTCGAACTGAATTGATGCTTTTTTTCTCTTTTTCTTTAAGAGTACTATAAACTTGTTAATAAGGCTCTTAATACAAGTGTCAAACTCACTGCGTCACATTGCTGTCATGGGATGTTTCACGATGTTTTTCTCCTTCGCGGAGCTGGAATGGGCGTGGCCTGCGCATGACGCATCCGGCCTGCCAGTTTGACACCCCTGCTCTAAAACATGATTGCCATATTAGGCCTATAGTACAATTCTGCAACTACTCTGATCCTTCTATTTTATTAGGTTGTGACTGGTGTTTCCTTTCAATAAGTGTGGGCTCCTCTAAACAGATATTTGACCATCTGAATTCGAAGACAGCGCACTCTTACATAACATGGAAAGGCTATTAAAATAGCCACATTTTGAAATGCTCCCAGCTAACAATCTCAATGGTGAGAAATGTGGTTGAGAAATAGGGTCAAGGCAAGATTTGAGGAAAGAGTAAAATCTTTGATCGAACTTCCCCCAAATTAGTCAGATATGTAAAAACAGAAGCTACAGATTATTGCAAACAACCTGCTGAAAAATCCAGCCAGTTCTGGAGTAGTAATCCAGAATAGAAAAACTGTATCAGAAAGTTTTTGTAAGGCTAACTTCACCACAAAAGACATTGTCTAAAATATGGAGAAGTGTTAAATGTTTGCGTAAAAGAAGAATGCAAGCTCTGAAGAAAAGAACACCTTGCCAATTATAAAACACAGCAATGGTCTATTATGCTTTGGAACTACACAGAAGCCAGTGACATAGGAAATATTCTGTAGGTATAAGGAAGGATAGATTAATATGAAAACCATCAAATCCTAGAACAATGTCCCTGTCTCAGTGAAGAACTTTCAACAGTAAAAGAGCTTCCAGGAAATCAATGATCTGAAACATTGATTATCATATTCACAGTGAAATACTTAAGGGAAAGTAACATAAAAATGTTGAGATAACTTTCAATCACAAACTGTGTTTATTTTAAATCTGTAAACAACTACATATAAATAGCAAGTACATTTTCAGATTTACAAAAAGATATTGTTTTTGTATTATGTAGAGACTGAGTGTGTAAGCTTTTATTCACTTAGGAATTCCCTGAAATACAATTTCACTTAGGAACATACTGAAACACAATTCAACAAGTTGTGCCAAAACTTTTACATACAATTGTAAATATGTTGACCTAAACACACTTTTTAATAATACTACTAATTACAATAAACATGTATCCAATAACATTACAAACTTTAATTATTAGATATTAGCTGTTTGTACATCTCCTGGTTTATTTAGACAACCATCTTTATCTGTATACAATTTGTGAAAAAACTGACTTCACTACTTTGTTTAAAGAAACCAACTTTTAAGCATAGATTACATACTGAGTTAAATATAATTACAAATCCTATTTTGAACATAGAATAATAGAGTTGGAAGGGACCTTGGAGGTCTTCTAATCCAACACCTTGCTCGAGAAATATAGATGTGAAGGGGTTTTTTATGCATTATGAATTTAGAAATTCAATAATTTGAGAAGCATACACATACCTTTGAAATGTAGGTAAGTTTAATGGATCCAACTGGTGGAGATCCGGAGGGGAGGTTCTGTAGTTAAGAATACAACATAGTAGTGTAAAAGAAATGCACGCATGCGCACACACACACCTTATCATTTCAACTCAAATATTTCAAAATTTATCCAACTGTAAAGTACAGGTAATTCTTGACTTAAAGCCAGAACTGGGACTGAATTTCTGGTGAAAATCATTACAGTCACAGAGGCACACAAGTGATGAGACTCAATTTCATATTTTTTATAGTGTCATTAAGCAAATCCACATTCATTGAATAACAAAGTTGTACATGCAAACTCTTTTTTCCAGGTTTCTTCTTCTTTTGAATGGATCTTTTTTATGGTAAATAGAACTGAAAAAGATGAACCTATTGCCAAGTGCCAATATGTGGTCATGTGACTTTGGGAGGGGGGGTAGGGTTGTGGCATGACATTTTACAATGGCCAAAAGGGCTTTCTGGGTCCCTGGTAATTTTGAACTTAAGTGATCAGTCATAAGTCAAGGACTACCTGTAAGGTTCTAACAAGCTTTGTTTCATTACTTCAAGGCAACTGCACTACTATATATTATCCTAAATTGCAAAATTCTGCGATTATTTATTTTGTCAAATAGCAACTAAAACTGGAATATACTCTTAATGTTACATTTCTCTAAATAACACTCCACTGTCAATTTTAGCCCATAATCAAATAATAAGCACCATTATCCCATTTATACACTTGCTAAGTTATTCATTTATTTCCATAACATAAAAGTAGATTCAGCAATGAGTGATGTTTCAGGTTGCAGCTTTTATTATTCCTTGCTGAATAGGTTGATGGGAATTTAAACTGCCTATCCACAGTATAAAGATATACAAGTTTTAAATGATTATCAGCTGAATTATAAAAATAAATGTTTTCACTATGCTGCACAGTTTTAAAATAATATTTAGGACATTAAAAATATGAAATGATTAGCAATTAGTATTTTCAGAACCTGCAGAACCTTTCAGAAACTTACAAATTTTACATTAATAAATTTAATAATATTTATCTAATTTGTATAAACAAAATAAAAAAGTTGAAGTTTACCTGTGGATTATCCATATACCATACCAAATTATCTTCTTTTGTATCCAGTATGAAATATCTCCGCAGAAATTTACCACTGTTTTCATTTTCTTCAATATCTAAAAAACCACAAATACGATTTTGACGATCCACATAAGGCATTTCTGAACCTGAACATTACACTGCAAAACAGAAAGATTGTTTTATTGTAAGTATGTGAATTGAAAGTGCTATATTTTTAGTTTCGTTTAATAAACTCAGCTTTTCAGTTTAATTGCAGGAAATGTATTATTTGCATAAACCAGCAAACATTTTATGTGCATAAAATAGGATTTAACAAACAACTGCATTTAGCAGGTTTTTAGATGTGTGTCATTGATCTTTAAAAAAAAAAACTAACAATATACCCAATGTTGTAGGTCAAAATGTTACTTTTCTAGTAGCCATTAAAATTATAGGTTTATATTAGGTTGACTCAAATATTAAAACCATTCTAAATAATTACAATTGATTAATTCTATCAACAAAGTCATGTAGCAATTAGATACATTATTGTTTCTCTATCTGGTTAATTAAAAATATCTAGACTTTTAAAACTTGGAGCAAAAATGAAATAAAATGCAGGTTGGGGAAAGGAGATACTACCAATTTATAAAACCCCAATGCTTGCATTCTATGTTGTTCTACTTGAGTGCAACGCTAGCACCTATGAAATAAACACAATATTGCCTCAAAATCAACAAGAACTGAAACCAGTAGCATACTGTTCCAGAACATTCATAGATCCAAAAATCTATAGATCTACCCAAATAGAGAATTTACTGCAGGGTTGATATGTAAACAACTCACACGGTACTTATATGAATTGAAATCCTTTTAACTATATACAAAACTTAAGCCATTGGCTCCACTGATAAATTGAGTAAAATGCTGATGAGATTCCAGAAACCTTTTCTATAGATATTTATATATAATACTCATACTGAATATCACTGAGGCAAAATACATGCAATAGCAATACTTTGTCAAGATATCCAGTACTAATTTTAGTAGAGATTTTAGAAGAACATATTTTAAAGGAGTAATACATGCTTCAGAACTACTCCTGTTAATTTTTAGTGTGTACATATATATACAGTATGTACATGTGTGTGTGTTTGTGTGTGCGTGTGTGTGAGAGAGAGGATGGATGGACAGACAGATATCTGTATCTAAATATTGATATAGTTCTATCACATCAGAATTTTCTTCTGAGATAGAGCTATCAACAAGAGCCTTGATAGTACAGGGGTTTAGTGCACCCTGTTATTAACACAGCTGCCTGCAATTTCTGCTGGTTCGAATCTCTCCAAGGCTCAAGGTTGACTCAGCCTTCCATCCTTTCTAAGGTAGGTGAAATGAGGACCCAGTTTGTGGGGGCAATAAGCTGACTTTGTATAAAATATACAAAAGTATGAAGGCTATTGCTTAACGCATTGTAAGCCGCCCTGAGTCTCTGGAGAAGGGCGGCATATAAATCAAATTTAAAAAAAAAACAAAAAAAAAAACAATATTTAACTTTACAGAAAAATAATTTACTATCACATGTATATCCACACCCACCATGTTCAACTCATTCACAAAGATCAATTTTCTATGCTGGCAGAATTATTACTCCAGCTGAGAATTTATATAAAAAAAAATACCAAAAATTTCTGAAAATGTCTTAAGCATTGCTAAAAGCAGAGAATATACAAAACTGTCTGGTGGTTAATTCTGAGTCAAAAGATAAAACATTTCTTGCAGGCTATGAATTTTGACAGAAAAGTAAATATTGTTGGTGGAAAAAAAAGATTACATGAATTCCAGATAGAATGGAAAAGGTCTTATGCTTTTGAACTTAAATGACATTATGTTCTTAGTTGTCAGATTATTTTTCCAGGTATCTCAAAAGTGCAATATTGGTCAATCTTATAAGATCTTTTGTCATTCATTGTTTATAATACATAATGATCAAATGGAAATATCCTAATAACTTGTATCAGACCAAGTCCCAAATTGCTAAGGAAACAATCTAGCACTGTTTTGCAAAGAATAACAATTTTACCCAGATTATAACATGTTCCTACTATCCAGTAGAGGAGCAAAAAAGAATAACTCAAATTGCAAAGTGAATTTTAGCCCAGCAGTTCCCAACCTTTTTAGGTCCACCAATTGATGGCAGTGGTGGCTGCAGGGGAAGGAGGCGGGGATGGTTGCGCGCACACAACCTAATTCTCTGCATGTGCAAATAAAGCTTCGTGCACTCACCCGCCCCTTGCGCAGTTCAGTTCCCAATAGGCCGGTCCACGGTCCAGTGGTTGGGAACCCCTGTTTTAGTCCATAAAAATCCATTCTTATCTTTGTTAAATTATAAAATAACTTACATCCATTCAATAAGCTTAGTCATCACAACATAGCATGATCAACAAATAAGCAAAATCCCAAATTTGAATATAAACTTAAGTATCCAATGGCATGATCTCAAGGGACTATGAACTTAAAATGCAAAGGCAGCCTACAAATTCTTCTTTGATCTTGAGCAAGGTACTTCATGGAGATAACAAGTAGTAGGAAACAAAGAATGAAACTTTTCATAATTCCCAGTCAAATGCCATAGGGTCAAAAATACTGGTCTCAAATCTTCTTTCTGGTAATGGTCCTGCAGGTAGAAATGGATGCATCGTACAACTGTTCCTTCTATGCCCAATACACTGAATTATTCCAATATCAGCATTATTTAATGCTGCTGAGAGATCTGAAAGAATCATTCTGTCATTCATTGCTTATAATACAATGTAGAACTCTCATGTCTCTCTCCCAATAGAGCCCACTAAGCAGGACAATCAAGTTTCCTAACTCTTTTCAGACCTAAGTCTACAGTCTGGTCTACAGAGCTAGGTCTACAGTCTAAAATTACTGTATTTTATTCAAGTATGCTCATACTAAGTGACATTCACCTTCTCCAGGATTTTGTCCAGCAAAGGGATATTTACAACTGACAGTTGTTCAAAGTTTCCCTTTTTCAAAGCAGTGGAGATCACTCTCTCAATTAAAAGACCTTCCAAAATTTTATCAGTTAAACTTTCCCTGCTACAGCTGGACAGGCTTGCTAGCAAGAGCCTAAAGTGTGATCATTGGCAATATTCATTGCGCCTGCAATTTTCTGGACAGTCCCATTGTGCAAGTCATAAAATCCTCAAACAGCTTTGAATTAACAGCAACAGCACTGACACTGAAATCAAGACAATTGTCCGGGACAATTCAAGCCCAGCCCAGAGATAACCTCTTCAATTGCAAATTTGCAAAAGCTTCAATATTCATATAATTGCTTTTATTTGTGTTTGGTTTTAAGAGTATTTAAGAGTATTAAATTAATTACAGAGGATGTAACTGTAGAATGGCAACTTTTCATTCTTGCCATTCTACATGCTTTGCACATTCAAGAGAACTCTATGTCTCATCTGAAATAGAAGCCCTTTCAAGAAGTGGATTTATCAACTGTTGTTTCCCACATATAAAATATTATTACTTTATATCCTACTTTTATTTTAGCCAACCTAAAGCAGTATATATAATATTATGTTGAAATGCTAGCATTATCACTTGTTCAAAATGAGACATTTGTCATCTTTTTATTGTCTGTCAGTAGAATTAGACATCTAGGGTATATAGATCAAGCTCAAACTAAAGTATTTTTGAAATGATTAAGATGCCAGAAGACTATTATTTCCTGCTATAGTTGGCTGGAGAACTATATCTATATTGTGCTAGAAATTCTATGTTGAAACAAGTTACAACATTTCACCACTATGTCTGGGAGTTGTAGACAGAAATTGTATATTTAAGACCAAATTGATATTAAAAGGAACAGTATTCACAAAACTTAAGAGCTGACAAATACTTCACATACTCCAGATTTTCTAAGATAAAACAAGCACAGACATATTTTCAACCATTAGATTCTATTGCTTTTTTTTAATACTCTTCCTTTGCAAACTGTCACATTTTTGTGTAGATGGATTCCAGAGCTGCTTTACCTGCTGCAAACAACCATTCTTTCTTCAGAAAAAAAAAAGAATTTTAATGTGAATTAACGTGAAAAAAATGAAACAAATCTATGAAGAAGAGTCCAAATAGCTGACTTCATTTATTTGTGCATATTTGTGTGCAAGCCTACAAATCAGTTTTTGACTCCTGGCAACTGCCTTGGCTATTCCAGCAGGTTTTGGGGAAGTGCTCTGCCATTGCTTCCCTCCTTGGCCTGAGAGAAAATGACTAACCCAAGATCAGCCAGCCAGCATTGTGCCTAAGTCTGGACTAGAGCTCATGGCTCTCCTGTTTCTAGCCTGATGTCTTAATTTATACACCAGTGATGGCTAACCTTTTCCGGACTCAGGACCCAAAGTACCCAAACCCCCAAAATGCAATGTGTGCACAGCCCTGGAGCGTGTGCCCCACATCCTGCACATGGTTGTACGGCCCCCACACGTGCCCCGCATATGCATGCATGCCTCATGCATGCGCTATGCGCGTGCAACCCCCTCACACATGTTCAGCTCCCTCGCATGTGCCCCGCCCCCTGTGCATGTGCGGCAGAGACCCGAAGACCAGCTGGCCAGCAGGTGGCATGTGCAGAAGAGCTGAACTGGGGTGACGGCTCGCGTGCCATCAGAGAGGGCTCTGCGTGCCGCCTCTGGCATGCATGTCATAGGTTCACCATCACGGCTATACACCAATACACTCAAACTGGCATTATTGCTTTTTAACAATAATAAAAACAATTCTAGCCAATGATCTGTAAATCCTTTAATCATAAAAAAATGATTGGGCTATGTAATCTGTTCTCTAGCCAATGATCTGTAAATCCTTAAACTTAAAAATGTTTTCACTTGGGCTATGTATTGATCTATTGGTAACAAAATGATCAAGAAACACATATTTCTAAAAGGCTAGTCAGGTCTCTGTTTAAAAAAGAAACTAAATCTGCATCTCTGATATCAATATATTCGTTGCTATCTGATATCTGCTGCTTGGCAATTTACTGAAATTCTTATAGCTCAAACATAATAGCAAAGGATTCAACATATCAACAGTGCTCTGTATATTGGTCAAACTGAGAATAGAAATAGGGCTAGGGATAGGACAGGACAGGACATAGGACGCAGGAAGAACATTCTTTTTTATGCCTTTTTAATGATGATTCTAATGTTAGGTGTCCATTTCAAATCCTGGGAGATTACTTGAAAAATTCTACTGCTGATACCATGTTGTCTAATATAGTAAGAGGTGGTAGAATAGGAGAAATCCTCCTAAAATCCACTCTCGTCTCTATAGTTTTAAGCATGCTCAGCTCCAGATTGTTCCAGCTACACCACAGGGCCAGTTGTTCAATCTCCCGTCTATATGCAAACTCATGTATATGAGTTGTGTTTGATATTGTAATTGGTTCATCACTTCCATCTCACCAGTAGAGGGGATTGACCATCGGACCAATTACCGTGAGAGGGTGGTTGGATCGTATCCCCCTTGAACTATGTCGACTTGGCAGGAGACTTTGCCCACTGTTGTGAGGGGACAGTGGGCTTTGGACCTTGGATTTTGGATGATCCCATTTTATATATTTGCTCTCCCCTGGACCTTTATTTTTCCATCTGGACCTTTGGAACATGGTCACTCATCCTCTTGTAGCAAAATGTACTCGGCAGCTGAGCTCCTTGTTCTGTGAGATTCCCCCCTCTCGCAGGATTGGCCCTCCACTCTATCGAGGGCCTACCTCGATGACGGGTTTTGGAACCCTGAGAGGTGGCATGCAGCAAAGAATGGGCTGAGGGTTTTTTAAAAATTGTCACTAGTTAATCTTTTAAGGGGTTTTTTGGGGGGAGGGTTGTTTGGCGAAGGAGAGGGAGGGTGATTTGTTAGGGGGGGAGCCAGGCCCGGCACAGGGTCGTGTTAGGGGAAGTGCGGAGCGGGAAGAGGAGGGGGTTAGTGTTGGTATGGAGGAGGGCGATTCCATCATGACTGTCGGTGGGAGGGGCAGATATGGTGGGAGCAGGGGGCCACATCATGTTGTGGGGGCACGTGCCCGCTGTCTTTAAGCGGTGACGTGCTCCGGCCCCCAATGCTCACCTCGTTCCCTGGATTGTCCAGAGTCTCAGAGCCCCGGCCTTAGACTGATGCTGTGCAACGCCAGGTCTGTGATCAATAAAGCCCCCCTCATTTGTGAGCTGATTCAGGAGGGGGGAGCGGACCTGGCGGGTATTACAGAGACCTGGTTGGGCCAGGAGGGGGTCCCCCTCGTTGAGATGTGCCCACCGGGTTTCCATGCATTTCATCAACCGAGGGCCCAGGGTAGGGGTGGGGGTGGGGTGATTATTGTAAAGGAAGGTCTCGATCCTAGGGAGGCCACTGTACCTCAGATAGCCGGATGTGAGTTCCTCCTTGTGAAGTGGGGCCATGGGATGCAGGTGAGCTTGCTGATTGCGTACCTGGCTCCCTGCTGCGTGGCAGCGGCCCTGCCCAAGCTCCTCAACGTTATAGCCGAGATGGTGGTTGATACCCCCAGGCTTTTGGTCATGGGGGATTTCAACCTGCCATCCATCGGTGAAACGTCTGAGATGGCTCGGGAATTCATGGCTTCCATGACAGCCATGGACCTGACCCAGTTAATTCATGGTCCTACTCATACAGGAGGACACACTCTGGACTTGGTTTTTGTCTCTGGTCAGTGGTTGAATGGCCTAGATACAGGGGATATAGTCATTGAACCCTTGTCATGGTCAGACCATTCTCTCCTTAGACTTGACTTCCTGACCGCTACACCCCGCCGCAGGGAGGCGGAACCGACTAGGTGGTTCCGCCCCAGGCGCCTGATGGGTTCCAAATGGAGCTTGGGCCATTCCCTGAGACTCTGGCTCATGACGCGACGGAAGACCTGGTGGCCGCCCGGGATAGGGCGGCCGCTGGTGCTTTAGATCAGGTCGTGCCTTTGCGACCTCTGACCCAGCGCTGAATCGGCCAGCTCCTTGGTTCTCCGAGGAGCTGAGGGAGATGAAGCGCCGGAAAAGACACCTAGAGAGTAGTTGGAGGGCTAGTTGTTCTGGATCTGACCGAGCACTAGTGAGGTCTTATATCAAGACCTACTTAGTGGCGATAAAAGCGGCGAAGTGTAACTACTTTTCCGCTCTTATCGCATCAGCAGATAATCACCCAGCCATCCTGTTTAGGGTGACCTGTTCCCTCCTCCACCTGGGAACGCGGGAAGACCCCTTGCAAGGGCGTGCTGAGGATTTTGCGTATTATCTGCACGATAAAATCGCTCAACTTCGGGATGGCTTGGACTCTGACTGGGTGGGTTCAGGCGAGGTGTCTGAGGCGGGTCTTGAGAATGTTATCTGGGAGGAGTTTGATCCTGTGACTCCCGAGGACGTGGACAGGATGCTGGGGAGGTTGAACGCAACCACATGTTTATTGGACCCGTGTCCCTCCTGGCTGGTGCTGGCTACCCGGGAGGTTACACGAGGCTGGCTCCAGGGGATTATAAACACTTCTTTGAGTGAGGGTTTCTTACCTCCCGCCTTGAAAGAGGCGGTGGTGAGGCCTCTCCTCAAGAAGCCTTCTCTGGATCCGGCTGTTTTGGCAAATTACCATCCTGTCTCCAACCTTCGCTTTGTGGCGAAGGTTGTTGAGAGTGTGGTTGTGCGACAGCTCCCACAGTACCTGGATGAAACTGTCTATCTGGATCCGATCCAGTCCGGCTTCAGGCCTGGGTACAGTACGGAAACGGCATTAGTCGTATTGGTCAATGATCTCTGGAGGGCTTGGGACAGGGGATGTTCCTCTGTTCTGGTCCTATTAGATCTCTCAGCGGCTTTTGATACCATCGACCATGGTATCCTGCTGCGCCGGCTGGAGGGTTTGGGAGTGGGAGGCACCATCCTACGGTGGTTCTCCTCTTATCTCTCCGACCGGTCGCAGTCCGTGTTGGCTGGGGAGCAGAGGTCGACCTCGAGACACCTTGTTTGTGGGGTGTCACAAGGGTTGGTCCTCTTGCCTCTCCTGTTCAACATTTATGTGAAGCTGCTGGGTGAGATCATCCGTGGATTTGGGGTGTGGTGCCATCTGTACGCTGATGATACTCAGCTGTACATCTCCACCCCAGGCCACCCCAACGATGCCCTTGAAGTGATGTCCCTGTGCCTGGAGGCTGTGCGGGTCTGGATGGGGAGGAACAGGCTCCGACTCAACCCTTCCAAGACCGAGTGGCTGTGGCTGCCGGCGTCCCAATATAGCCAGCTGGTGCCATCGCTGGCTATTGGGGGCGAGTCATTGGCCCCCACAGAGAGGGCTCGTAACTTGGGCGTCCTCCTGGATGCACGGTTGTCTTTAGAAGAGCATATGACGGCCGTGGCCAGGGTGGCTTTCTATCAGGTTTGCCTGATACACCAGTTGCGTCCCTTTCTGGATTGGGACTCCTTATGCATGGTCACTCACGCCCTTGTCACTTCTCGCCTGGACTACTGCAATGCTCTCTACTTGGGGTTCCCCTTGAGGAGCACCCGGAGGCTCCAGCTGGTCCAGAATGCAGCCGCACAGGTAATTATGGGGGCGACATGGCGCTCCCATGTAACACCTCTCCTGCGCGAGCTGCAGTGACTCCCGGTGGTCTTCCGGGTGCGCTTCAAGGTATTGGTTCTCATCTTTAAAGAGCTCCATGGCTTAGAGCCTGGGTATTTACGAGACCACCTTCTGCCACCGATAACCTCCCACCGGCCAATCCGCTCCCACAGAGAGGGTCTCCTTAGGGTGCCGTCGGTCAAGCAATGTCGACTGACGACCCCCAGGGGGAGAGCCTTTTCTGTGGGGGCACCCGCCCTCTGGAATGAGCTACCCCAGGAATACGACTGATCCCGGACCTCCGTATTTTCCGCCGAGCTTTGAAGACCTTCTTATTTCAGCAAGCCGGGCTGGCTTAAAATTTTAATGGGCTATTTTATGGGTAAAGGGTTTTTAAAATTTAGGGGAGTCAAATTGATTTAATTCTGTTTTAATTTATTTTAATTTTTATACTGTATGTATTTTAACCTTGGCTGTTCACTGCCCTAAGTCCTTCAGGAGAAGGGCGGTATACAAATTTAATAAACCATAAACCATAAACCATTACCGCCTCAAATGATACAATGACTGTTCTATCATTGTATTCTAAAATTCACTACTTTAACAGAGGGATCCGTACTTTAACAAATGGATGTATGTTTAGACAATTCATACGACCTAGAATTTTTTTTAGTGTTAGTTTGATGCTTTGTGTTCAGAACAAAAACACAGATTTTTATTTTGACTGGTATCTGACATCCTACCAATATTTTTTCCCTATTAATGATCATACACACACTGTGTTTTGCCAAGCTTAAACTTCAATACCTACTACAAGATCACTTTGAGACATTTAATGTTTGTGTTTTTCATATGTGAAGTTTTCCCGGAAGTTTATTCAGTATTTTTTAACACTGAAAGGAAATAGCTATATCACGCCAAAAATCAAGAAAGACACTTGGCGATTCTTCCCAGCTTGAGGGTTTTTTAAAATTGTTTCACACCTGCTGACAAAATCTTGCCAGACAGAGGACTCTGCTCACTGTATCTACAATATTACTCTGTAAACTATCAGGGAGAGGCTATCTTTGTTCTTGAACAGATAATATCTGGACTGGGTTGCCTTTCACTCCTCTGGATTGCAAACCCTCTCTTCACAATTTACAAAGTCACATTCTACAGGAAAGAAATATTACAGGGTACATGTTGGAATAGAACAAGGAATACTTACTTATGTGAATATGTTGTGGGGAAAGGTTTCTGCAAATTAAAACTGGTGAGTGTGTATATGTGTATTACTAGATACAGGTAGTCCTCGACTTACAACAATTCCTTTACTGATCGTTCAAAGTTACAAAGGTACTGAAAAAAAAGACCTATTATCATTTTTCAAACTTACGACCTTTATAGCATCCCTATGATCATGTGATCAAAATTCAGATGCTTGGCAACTGGTTCATACTTATGACTGTTATTGTGTCCCCAAGTCATGTGATCACCTTTTGCAACCTTTTGACAGTCAAAATCAATGGGGAAGATAGATTCACTTAACAACTTATCAGCTGCAATGATTCACTTAACAACTGTCAGTCGTATAATGGGCCAAAACTCACTTAACAAATGTCTCACTTAAGAACATAAATTTTGGGCTCAATTGTGGTGGTAAATTGAGGACTCCCTGTATTACTGTACAGACTTATGTATAATTTGGACAACCCAGCCACTGAACTGGACATTTGAGAATATAAAAAAACAATGGAATGTTAATGTAAATATTCCTTCAAGTATTTGTTCAGTTTCTGGGGTTTTAGCCTGCAGACCTGATATTTCTCATACAGTATTCTCCCATCACTTCCCCCCAAAAAAGTTACTGTGCTTTTGGACATAGGATAAATTTCTAAGCAATTGCCAATATTATGATCTCACTGAAATAGGAGCAGAATCAACATTTTAGATTTTATATCATAACTATCGCTAGGCAGACCTTAGCACACCAGTAGGTGTCATATAAGTAGTTTCATTTTTTTTAGGATCAAGGAAAATGCTCTGGTTAAAATGATAGTGGCACTTAATGTTTAATGTGTTTTATGGAAGCCTTTAGCTATTTTTTCATTTCTATCTACCCTTCAATCTTAATCAAATTTCTTTATATATATATGTCTACTTTAATGTGGTGCTTTCCAGATAGTCGCTTCCAGATGTGTTACCACAATTGCCAAAATTCAATCCCAACACACCTGGTGATCAGCATATTGAAGGTTGAGACACTGTTTTAATAGTAGCCTGATTCTTTCTTCAATTAGTCTGCTTCATTTGAGAAGTTAGCCAAAATTTAAAGATGTTATGTTTTAATATTAGGACAAGCAAAAAAAATTCTCTGGACATTGTGCTGGGAATTTTTTTCTGTTAAAAACTCCAAATTGTATTAACTATTTTGAATCACATAATCTTACTAGAAAAAGTGTTCTGCTTTCCTAATCCATTGTCAATGCTTGACTACTTCTAACCTCCCATAAAATAATTTATATTATTTTTCCATTCAGCAAAGATTTTCAGTTTATAAACAGCTTTCAACAAATAAGCCACCAATAACACATAACAGAAAATTTAAAACACATAAGCAAACAAAGCAGAATAAATTAAAAGGAATATATATTCCAGAAATTCTCACTTAGCTTCACTTAAATTCATAAAATTTTAAACTCAGATATTAACCAGATATGCTATAGGCCTTGTCTATTTCCCAAAGCTGTATAAGATATTAAACATGCAAATATAAATATCTATTCTTTACATGAAAAAATGTAAAGATGTAAAAATGTAATGTTTCTTATACTGCACTCTGTAAAACTGGAGACCTACACACCACTGTCATTGTATTTTTGTTAAGGAAACACACCTATTTTTAAAGATACGTCAATAATTTCCTTTCTTATTTTAAACAAATTGGCGAAAATTACAGGACATTGTGATTCAAATTTCAAAATTCAAGTTGCCTTAGGATCATCTTTAATTATCCATAGCAGTTCTTTAAAATAATCTCCCTCTCTCGTGTGTGTGTACATAATAGCATCAGTTTAACACATAACTACCCCATTTTCACCTGAGAAAGTAATCAATATTACAGTTTATTTATTTATTTATTTATTTATTTTAGATTTATGCAGTATAAAACAGATGTTCATTAATATTTGTAGTTTGAGTTCCTTTTTGATGTAATGTGAAAACTAAAAAGCAGTTAAGATATAACTATAGGTAATCCCCAAGTTACAAACATTCCTTAGCGAACATTTGAAGCTACACGATAAGCAGCCCCTAGCGCCGTGATGGCAAACCTATGGCACATGTGCCACAGGTGGCATGTGTAGCCATACCGGTGGGCATGCGAGCTCAGCTCCGACGCAGGCCTTCTGGGCCCACCAGAAGTAGGGAAACAGGCTGTTTCCTGCCTATGGAGGGCCTCAGGGGTGGGGAAGGCCCATTTTTCTCTCTGCCAAGATTAGTGCTGTTCTAGGAGTCTGGGGAGGGTGAAAATGCCCTTTCCCCCCCACACACACACGGAGGCCCTTTCTGGCCTCCAGAGGGCCTCTGGGTGGTGGGGAAGGCTGTTTTCGCCCTTCCCTGGACTCCTAGAAAGGTTCTGGAGGCTCGGGAGAGCAAAAAACAGGCCTACTGTGCCAGAAGCGGGGGGGGGGGAGAGACGTGTGTGCATGCGCAGGGGCAGGGCGCATAGAATTATGGGTGTGGGCACATGCATGTGCGACACACACCCCGCTCTGGCACATGATGGCAAAAAGGTTAGCCATCACTGCCCTAGCGTTAACAAACAAGTCCTGAAACTACGAATCTTGTAGCACCACGGTAGTTGTTCACCCTTATGAGCAACCACAGAGGCTCTGCAACATTCATCTTGTATGTCAGAGGGGCGCATGCGGCTGAGAGGTGGAGAGGAAACTGCTTGCTAAATCTTCACAAGGTAACTGACCCGGCGTGGCAGGTTGGGTGGGTGGGGGAAGCAATTGTGGGGAGCATGAGGTATTTCAGTGGGTCAGGGAGGCTTTGGATGGTTTTAGGCATATGGCCTGTTCCCCATGGCCTTCCCCACTCTGAAATACCTCATGTGCACTTAACGAGTCTTGCATTTTATTAGCGAAGGCGAAAGGAGGGAGTGATCCCATTCAAGGTACAAGAATAACTCCCACGAATCCTCGGGTTACGAATGGAACAGGCAGGCTCCATTGCATTCGTAATTCGAGGACTACCTGTATTATCCTAAATAACTATCACTCAACAATTGTGCAACAGCATTTTTAGGAAACTTTTTTTTATGTATAGTTATTGTTTTTATACTATATAAAACATGCATGTTTATTATAAGTCTAATTATTTTGTAAATATAGAAAGAGCTAAAATAGCAGGAAATAATTTGGTTTTAGGAAATACTTAATCAAGAATTCAGGAAGCTAATAATCTCTTCTTACACAAGCATTTATAGGGAGTAGTCAAGCTTCTTCCCTGAAAGGCAGATAGAACTTAATTTTACTCATAGCAGGGATAGAGTCACTAGTTTGTCACTGAATTAATGACATCTAGGCTTAATTGTACACTTCTCAATTAGTGCTAAAGTTTAAAATACTATTTTTGTAAAGATAAATCTTTATCTTTAAAAAAAGCAAACCATGTAAAGAAAAAGTTGCATTCAATTTAGCAATGTATATTTAAAATGTATAAAAATCAGTTTTTATGTTAGTAAATGTTCTTAGCACATGCAAAAAGCTAAGCCATATCATATTTTATAGTGGACAATTGCTGTTTTAAAACATCGTTGATTTTTATTATACATGCTTCAAAATAGGGTATTATCACGACATCTTGAGTCCATTTTTTTTCTGCAAAAATGGCTACTGATTTTAAAAGCAATCTGTGAATAACACCCAGAGCCATTTCACTATGAGATAGGCAGCAAATAAATTTAATAAATAAATATGGCCATAACTTTAAAGACTTTTGTAATCATGATCTGAAAAATGAAAAATATTTTTTCAATACATTTCTCTTGAAAGTGTAGAAAAAAATATTTCCTTTCAACCAGCCATTTGAACTTATCTGCATTTATTTGTTAATCAAATTCATATAACCATCCATCTCTCCCCAAAGTGGACTCTGGACAGTGCATATTTGCATGTCACATGGAATTACTCCACACAATACACCAATATTGAAGTTCGCAGTTGTTCAGAAAAAAAAATATTTTTCATTTCGTACAGAATCACCTACACCAAAACACTGCAATTTTTAAAAAAGTTTAATAAATGTCAAAGTATCCTAGTTTACACTCTATAAGTATCAATAGTAGGCATAGCAACATTACTAACTGGGTCAAAAAAAATACCAGACACAGAAGAAATATCTAATGTAACAAAAAAATCCACCAACAGTAGGCATTTTCAGCCATTAAAAATGTACTCAAATCCAATGTGTCCTTTATTAGCTGTTCTAAGATTTCAGTTGGCTAGGACGTGTCGAAGTGCACAACTTCTGACAACTTAAGAGTTGCAAGCATTCATGCCCCCACCCATCCTTTAGGAACAAAAGCATGCAACCACAACTGAAATCACCCTTACAATTCAAGTTGGATAAGATCAGAGTCCCTTACCAGGTCACACTAAACATTAAAAAAAACCACTGAAGTTAACAAGAATGACTCCTCGACACAATCAGCCTTTTTGGCCACTAAGCAAGCTACACCATCTTCACATATTTAGCAGTTTAATTACACCACGCAACTACAACATTTCCCTCCCAGGTAAAAAAGCCACCAAAAGCCCTAGTCAAAAAATAATAATATATAAGCGTTTGTGCCAGAGGAAAACCAGGCATGCTACGCGACCAAGCCAAGCCTAATCATGCTTATTAAACAGGTAACTCTTCACACCCATTATTTCCCCCCATTCATTCCTTACCTCCTCGTCCTCTTAGCAGCTTGCCTTTTCCCAACACCCACCCACCCAACTCAGGGCAGATGCGCTTATGCGGTCCACTGTACCCTGCACCTGAACTCCCAATGCACCCTGCTTCCCCAACTTTGGGGCTTCTCAGCTGCTGCTCCTGCTCCTCCTCAGAATAGAATAGAGCTGGAAGGGACCTTGGAGGTCTTCTAGTCCAGCCCCTTGCTCAATGGATGCAGAAGAAAGGGGCTGTCTATGGAAATTCTCAGATTCTTAAGGCACCAGAGCTGAAGAAGCTTCTTGGATGAGAAGCGAAACGTCTTCAGAGAAAAACCAGAAAGTCCAGTT
The DNA here is from genome assembly GCF_029215685.1 of Pituophis catenifer annectens. Lineage (NCBI taxonomy): Eukaryota > Metazoa > Chordata > Lepidosauria > Squamata > Colubridae > Pituophis > Pituophis catenifer. Next base: position 55,887,528 of record NW_027256886.1, on the reverse strand, counting down.
GCCTCTTGGAAAAAAGGAAAAAAAAAGAAAAAGCACCTTTGGGACCAGAAAGGGGCTGCTGGCTCGATGGACGACCTCCAAAAGCCCAAGCACTTTCTTTCCTTCAGGGGCCAGCCAAAGGCTTCCCAAAAATAATAATAAAATAAAAATGAAGACGACAAAGCCCCCTCCTTCTATTTCTGCTCAGCACCGGGGTGTTCAGCAGCGGCATGCTGCCTCTGAACATGGAGGCTCCATCCCGGCTGTTAAGGGTCCCCACCCCACCCGCAATCTTAACTTCTCTCTAAAACCGACCTTTCTCCATCCATGATGAGGCAAAGCGTCCATGGAACTGAACTCATAAGAAAGGGGCGAGGAGGATGGCACGGAGGGGGGGGGGAGAAAGAGCAGCCCTCACCTTTGGTGGAGCCTCCGGACCCCCCCGAGAGTTAAAGCGGCTTCCCGAGCCTTCCCCCCCAACATCGGCTCTTTCCGCATCCCTCTCCAGCCCCGCTTCGGTTCTTCCCCCGCTTCCTTCGCTCCCCCACCCAGGCGTACCTTCGCCCGTTTCTCCCCCCGGCAAAGCCCTCCGCCTCCACCGGAGCGGCGCGATCCTCTGCGGGGCTCAGCAAATGGGCGGGAAGAGCCGCTTCGGCCCAGCTGGTCCTGGCTCCCGCGAAGCCTCCGGGGCAAGCAGAACCGCCACTGCTTCGCTCCGTCCTCGGCGCCGTTCCGCCCTCTTTTCCCTCACAGCGCTTCGGCTTTCCTCCCCTTCCCTCCTCAAAAAAAGAAACTTTATGACATCGCTAAGCTACAGGAACGGCCTCCCTAACAGCAGTGCGCCTGCGCCGAGCTCGGAGACGCGGGCGAACAAGATGGGGTTAAGGCACCAGGACTACAGATCCCATAAAGGCGCTAGGCCAGAAAGATAATAGGAAAACTAGCCGGCCTTCCGAGAAGCATCGTGGGGTATGTAGTCTAGAACGGATTCTCTGCGTCTCGCCATTCCTTTGAAGCGTTGCATTCTGGGAATTGTATGCTCCATTTCGCAGCCTCCAGATCTGAAGTTGCATGCTTGGACTTGCCATCTGTTCAGGCAGTGACCCTTCCCTGTACTTAGCGACTGCAGAAAAAAAACTCTTCTGATGTTAGGAAAGACACAGAGATCGCTATCTGCATGGCCCTTTTTGTGTATGAAACTCTATAGAAATCGTGCATAAAAAGGGATTCCTTGCACTAAACATTATTGGGATGTTGGATATTTCATCATCGGCAAAGGAAGGAAGGAAGGTTTTTAAAACAGCAATCATATCTTCCACCCACCCAAAATTTAGTGCTAACTATAGCATTTAAATCATGCTCAGTAAAAGCCAGCAATAGAGTAGGCGGTGAGTGGACAGGGAATTTCTAGAGAAGATACCATATGTGGGCAGGTGAGAATTGTACAGTTGCCTTTAAAATAACTTAACATTGAAGGAAAGGAAATATTTGCTGCTGTTGAGCAGATTGTCCCTGGTTGCTGTTGCATTTTAAATCATTTAAAAAACACAACCAATCATATTAGAACCATGTGTGTACTTCCTGGCAAGCATTTGCAAATAAAGACAAATAATTCCTGGCAAGTATTTGCAAATAAAGACAAAGTGCACTAATTTAAAAAAAGGATGGGTGATAAACTTTTTCAATAAACCTTTATTGTATAAATACATCCAATATTTATACTCAAATAATATTCATGATAAAGTCAGCAAATAATTTATTTTTTAGATGTAAAAAGTTTTTTAAGTGTTTCTAGATTAATATTTTTTGATTCCTTTAATATTGTTATTGCATGCTAAGCCATAGTCAAACAAACAATAAAAACATGATATAAGTTGCTGGTTTATAGATTCATGTTTACAGATCAAGGGTTACATGCACTGTGTGTTATGGCAAAGGATAGGCTTTATCCTTTATTATAATGAAAGTTTTTGTGTTAAATATGCTAGATCTAATAATATGTTAATTTTTTAAAATGCTATTGATTACCATTTGCTACAATACTCATACACTTAGGCATTTCCTGGCATACTTTTTCTGAAAGACGATATTTATTCCTGACAATGAAAGCTCACAAAGTAAGATGCGGTAGGTGTGTATAGGTAAACTTCAAGATATGACCACAACTGGAATTATGTGAGTTGCAGAATTTCCGTTACTAAGCGAGTTGGTTGTTAAGTGAGTTGCACCCAATTTTATGGGTTTTTTTTTTGCCGTGGCTGTTAAGTGAATCACTCTAGTTATTAAGTAAATCATGCAGTTGTTAAATTTGGCTTCCCCCGTTGACTTTGCTTGTCAGAAGCCAACTGCAAATGGCGATCACATGATCCTGGGACACTGCAAAATTGCAAATACATGCCTTTTGCCTAATGCCCAAATTTTGATCATGTGATTGTGGAGATACTCTGATTCTAAGCATGAGGACCTGTTCTAAGTCACTTTTTTCAGTACCATGGTGTTATGACCCAGGTCACCTACGCAGAAGCAGGTTTCTGTAGAGTCCTTTATTGCTCTGTTAAATTTTACAACAGCCGGTAAGGCTCCACCCCAAACTTCCCTCAAGGCCATTCACACCCACAAACAAAAGCCAGTAAGAAACAAAACCAATTTGCAAAGGCAGAGAGGAAGTCCAAAGAGAGAATGTAAGCTCACAGGGCAAGGTTCACAGGGCAAGGCAAGTCCATGAGGCAAAGGCATAAGGCACAGGCAGAAACACGAGTCACGGCTAAGTTTTTCCCAAGGCCGGGAAAGTCCATGCCAAAGCAAACAATTGTTCCTGACAAAGACAACCTCCCCCAGCCTCTGCTTAAGTCAAGCCAGCTGTTCCTTGTGAGAAGGGGTAGGTGGCCTTCTCCCGAGCAGCCTTGCAGACCTCCTTTGAGCTTGCCTCCACTCTACTCTCCATGCCCTTGGATCAGTGGGGGAGGCAGCTGTTCCTCATTATAGGGGATCTGCTGCCTCTCATCACTGCCTGTCTGCAGCCGATCCTCCCCTATATCTGTGAGGGCAGGCAGCTCTCTATACGGTTGACCATCTCCCCAATGCCTGAGGCACCTAGGACAGCTTCATCCTCAGCCCTGGCCTCTCCAAACATTCCAGAGGAGGTGCCATTCCCATTGGATGGTCCCATTGGGCCTCTTCCTTCTTCTTCTCCTCCTCCTCCTTCAAACTGGGATCCAATGACACATGGTAACTTTGAATAATTGCTTGATACCCTATATCACTTTAGAGCTGCACAGAGAGATCTGCATAACCTCCAGATTGTTCCCTGTTTTTCCCATATTTGAACCAACTCTGATCATGTACTGTATTCTGGTACACATAGGGTTACCAGATGCTGGGCAAAAGGAGGCCATTTCCTCCTTTATTCCTCAGTACAGCAGGCGTAACCTTACAATCAAATATTGTCTCCATTTTTTTAGTCTCTTCCTGAGCAGCTTTTCTTAGGGGCACAGCGCTTCCCTAATAAGTGTTAACCACAAGTTAACAAGCTCAGCTCTGTGCCTTTAATTAATTAAATAGTACCCTCCAGCCAGCTTGCACTGGTGCCTAAAATTGATAAGAGCTTAATCAGTTACAGATTGATGACTTTTGCCTCCTAACTGGCTCTAGCCTAATCCTGCCATAGAAAAACCAGTCTTTCTGATACTGGAAAAAAGAATTTCACATACATGTAGATCTAAGTACTTCTGGTTTGCAGTTTTTCACTGTAATTTTTGTCACAGTTGCCAAGAAAGTTAAACACCCATCCACCTAGATTTCCTCTTTTTCTTTGACTGTTCAGATATCTGGTAACCCAAGGTTCATGGTGCTTTACCTGGGATTATGTATGCATCAGGCAATGGAGGAAGTTCCAGGGTACAATCATCTTGCATTCCCCATGATGGTATTAAAATGCAATATATGGTATGTTTTGAAAGTGTAATCTTGCAGCAAAAATACTTTAGTTTCAGTGGTTTGTTGATGTGAAAAATATGGAGAAGGCACTAAAATTAACTATATACCGTCCCCGCCTCCTGGCAAAGATGTGCCATCCCATAAATGAAGATCTTACCCTGATATGGGATGCAAAGTGAGCTGGTACTTAAGTGTACCCATGACAAAGTAGGTTCAGCAGCCAGAAATCTAAGCCCTAAGAGCAACGAATCGCTTGTGTCCTTCATTATGTACAGTCAGTTGTGGCAATGCAAAATTATGTCTTCCAATTGCTTTTATCTCCCAGATCCTTTCTTGTATCCTGCCTCATCGTGCAACAAGTAATCAAAAATGGAAAGGCTCTCTTGGTGCCCAAAAAACATAGAGACGGATAAATCAAGTTACATAATAGAGTTTGGAAATATTTGCTGAGAGACATCCAAAATTTGGTTGCTAATCTGCAACACATGGCATGAAATTTCAATGCATCAGTATTATTTCATGCGGTGAAGTTTTTAATAATGTGTTTACTAATTAAGATAAAGTATCTCCTATATCTGTTCCTATTGTTTTCTTTAATATTCAATAATTATTTTTCCTTTCTTTTCTTTTTCATATGTTAAAGTTTCCTAAGCAAAAAGGAAAGGCAATACATATGCCATGGTACCTGAAAATTACTTTGTGAAGTACCCCAATGAATATGTTCATTGAAATATGGAAATGATATAGGTAGTCAGGCTGCTTCTGTGTAGATTGGAAGGCCCCGCAAGTTTGCTTTCAGTTCATAGTGCAGGGAGTAAATGAGGAGAGAGAAAGAGGTTTGCATGGTTTATTTCCATCCCACTGGAAATAATAGCAGGGAATTAAGTCAGTCCAGCTGAAGGGTGGTGAGGTATGCAGCAGATCCATAGATCTTTCTAGTAATATGTTTTTTTTCCTCTGTCTTATTTTGAAAGATACAATGGTGGGAAGGAAAAGGGAGTTTGACATAGGACATTTCCTCCAAAATCAGATTTCTTTCTCAACCCTCAGTGCATCAGGTAAAAACATTTTGGAATTGCTATTGCTACAGTGGAATCTTTTTCTCTCACCTTCAGACAATCAGACAGTTACATACACATATTATTGTACTTTAGAGCCTTGGCAACATTAAGATGCCTGGAGTTAAACGTGCTGCCTGGGAAATTCTGAGAGTTGGAATTCATACAGTTTAAAAGTTTCCAAGGTTGGGAAACACTGCTTTGGAATATGAAACTATATAAATATTCCATAAATAGTTATTTTTAAAATGTCTAGTGGAAATTGATAGTTATTTTACTGGTCATGATCAGGTAAAACCAATAGATGGAGATGCTGAAAAAGATAGAAATAAATACAATATTTTCTTTAACCAGATATTAAATTAATTTAGAATACCTCTACATAAACTTTCCATAATTATAAAATGATTTTAGTAAAAAAAAAAAAAAAAAACTTTTAGTCTTCTTTAAACATAAAAAGTTAGCAAGGCGTTGCTACAAATATTTGGAAATTCTGAGACATCAAAAACAAAAAATTCAACCCTATTATGGTTCCTTTCAAGACCAGTTATTGCTGTGACACATGAAACAATGTTTATAACCATCAAGTTTTGGTTTATTTTCTAGAATATTTAAAATCGGCCACGATGCATTAATTTTAAAACAGTCACTCTCATACACCCATGCTGAAACATTTATGCTTAACATTTCTCAAGGATTTCCTGAATACTCAATTCTTACATATAAATACATCTTTGTTGCAAGCATAATTGTAGCACATAACGAAACAAAAGGGTAACCACTTCAACAATGAATGCAAAGTCAGCTGGAAACAACGGATTTTCATTATTAGCTACTTGCCTACCAAAGCTATGAAGGGTCACATACTGTGTTTCTTTCTGTGTGGGCCTGCAGCTTTTCATAGACTCACAATTATTCATATAGTCCAAATCATTCTTCAGTAGGAGTCCCATAGCCAAGTCTCCTAGCACTATATGATGGGATGATTCATGAATAAAGGAAGAAAAAAAAAAAACTTCTGCCACAAAGCTTGTCTTTATTCTTCTGACAACAACACTTGCATTGATCATTTATATAAGAGAAACTCATGGTGGTTTTGATGCCTCTTGTTCACGATATTTTGCGAACCACCATTGATGTGTGATGCTATTAAATCTTATGTATCTCTTTGTTGCAGATATGTAAGACATGTTATCCAGTGGTGGAATTCAAATTTTTTTACTACCGGTTCTGTGGGTGTGGCTGGGTGGGCATGGCTTGGTGGGCATGGCAGGGGAAGGATACTCCAAAATCTCCATTTCCACCCTACTCCAGGGGAAGGATACTGCAAAATCCCCATTCCCTCCCCACTCTGAGGCCAGCCAGAGGTGATATTTGCTGGTTCTCCGAACTACTCAAAATTTCCGCTACCAGTTCTCCAGAATCTGTCAGAACCTGCTGAATAGCACTCCTGATTTTATCCCTTATTTTATGCATTGTGATTACAACTGATCCTGAATCCATAAATTCTTCATTTAGAAAATAAAAATCAAATACGGGTAGTCCTTGAATTTCAACAATTCATTCAATGTCTATGGAGATTCTCAGGTCATGGTTGGCCCAAAGGTGCTTTTTTTTTTCAAGAGGCAACTGGACTTTCTGGTTTTTCTTTGAAGACGTTTCGCTTCTCATCCAAGAAGCAGTTGCTTGGATGAGAAGCGAAACGTCTTCAAAGAAAAACCAGAAAGTCCAGGTGCCTCTTTGGAAAAAAGAAACACCTTCAGGGCAACCATTTGTTTAGTGACCGTTCCAAGTTACAACAGCACTGAAAAAAGAAAAAAAAAACATTTTTCTCACTTAACGACCCTTGCAGCATCCCTATGGTTACATGATCAAAATTCAGGCGCTTCGCAACTGGCTTGCATTTATAATGCCTGCACTGTCCCAGAGTCGTATGATCACCATTTGTCTCTTTCCCAGCCAGTTTCCAACAAGCAAAGTCATTAATCAGATTTAAGTAATGATTCACTTAACAATTGCAGTAATTCACTTAACAACTCTGGCAAAAAAGGTCATAAAAATGGGGCAAAACTCACTTAACAAATGCCTTCCTTAACAATGGAAATTTGGGCAACAGTCTAAAAAGAAAATTTCTGAAAAATGTTTTATAGGTGGCAACTGCTACCAACAAGAATGGCAAAGATGTTCCAAAACTTATCTCCCAGATGTTGGAAATGTAAACGTATACCAGGTTCTTACTATAATATGTGGTGGACTCGTCCTATGGCAAAAAAATATTGGTTAAAAATAAAAATGTGTCTAGAAGAAATGATAAAACAACAAATAGATCTAAAACTAGAGATATTCTTGCTGGGTATTCTACTGGAGAAATATAATAAATACATATTTAATTTTACATGTGGTAACAGCAGCGAGAATTGTGTATGCACAAAACTGGAAAAATGAAAATATACCTTTAGAGGAAAATGTAATAAAGAAAATGCTAGAATGTGCTGAAATGTATAGATTAACATTGAAAATTAAGGATAAGGAGGAAACAGAATACTTTTTAACTTGGGAATTATTTTACCAATGGTTAGAAAATAGAAACAGAAGTTAGAAATTTAGAATTAAGGAGGATATGTAAATAAAAATGAAATAAATGTGTAACTAAATAATGAACATTGAATAAGGAGGATAATGTAAACATTATGATTAATAGATTTGGACGATAATGGCTACAAAGGTGATGGTTGTATGATGTTTATAATGTTTGATATTATTGACTAATAATAGATAAAACCGAACAGAGCGTTTAATTAAATAACGGAAAATGCTTTATAAGGATATGTGAACAATATGGTGAATAGATTTTGAGAATAACAGTTATAGCTATTGTGTGTATAAGATTTATTATTTGAATTTAAAAGATATTATACTCAGTCAGTACACTGCCATTGTAGATATGGAAATTTTAAATATAACAAAAGAAAATTATATAATATAAAATAATATTTTAAAAAAACCAATGGAAATTTAGGGCTCAGTTGCGTTCATAAATCAAGGACTACCTGTACATCAAAACAGATACAGCTTGGTGAAAGTGCTTGTGAAAAAAAATGGTATCTTAAATCAGCAGTATCATGTGATTGTAAAAAAAAGATGGGATGTTATGCTGCATCAATAGAAGTACAGGTAGTCCTCAACTTACGACCACAATTGAGCCCAAAATTTCTGTTGATCAATAAGACATTTGTTAACTGAGTTTTGCCGCATTTTACAACCTTTCTTGCCTCGGTTGTTAAGTGAATCACTGCAGTTGGTAAGTTAGTAACCCAGTTGTTAAGTGAACCTGGTTTCCCCATTCACTTTGTCAGAAGGTTGCAAAAGGGGATCACATGACCCTGGGACTCAACAATAGTCATAAATATGAAGCAGTTGCCAATCATCTGAATTTTGATCACATGATCATGGGAATGCTGCAAAGGTGGTAACTGTGAAAAACAGTCGTAAGTCCCTTTTTTCAGTGTCGTCGTAACTTTGAACAGTCACTAAATGAACTGTAGTATGTTGAAGACTACCTGTATAAATTTCAAATCATGGAAAGGAATAGTTCCACTATATCCTACATTACTGACACCACAATGCCCATGTGGTATCCAGTACTGGGTACCAAACATCATAAGATATTCCACTATCTGAAACAAGTTATCTATTATCTCAGAGGGAATCCAACAATAATCAACATTATAGGAAGGCAGATTTTGGATGCCTCCAAGTAAGAGCAGTTGAAGAATGGAACCAATAATCCAGGAAGGGGCTTCCCTTCCTTTTGCTGACTGTGAGGGAGCAGAGGACGGGCATGCACTGTGAATGCTTTTGCTTGGATTTTTGCTCAGATTAGACATCTGGCCTCAGTCACCTAAGCACCCACCTCTATGTACTGTATCTGTGTTGGATGCTGAAGTGAATGTTATCAATATCATCAGACGGAAGAAAGGATTGTCTCTAGATGAGCTTCAGGGATACATTAAAGATGTCAATTTTTTTTTCTTTTCTTTTAGCCCATAAATGACTACCTAGCTGTGCTGCCTGACTCATGATGTCTTGCTGCTATTTAAAAAGCCATTTCTTTTTGCACATAACCTATATTTAATTCTTAAGGCTAATTGTATGCGTTCTTTGCTGCAACCTTCCACTAAGGAGGGGAAAAATATGTAGCAGCATATTCACTTCTGCGGCTATATCCATCTATAGGAGTGCAGGCTGTACGCAATAAAAGCTGAAAATAGCCCCGTCGTGCTTCCTTCCTCCATTGCTTGTTGTTTCCCCCAGTTTCTTTTTATTCCCTTTGTTTCTTTCCTGTTGTTCACAAATGATTATTACAATACACAACTCCAGTAGGAAGGGCACACATAGTAGCTCATTCACATACAAACAACTCTGACCTTTAGCTTAGCAAAGTTGTTTGTTTTTGATAGGAGGAGAGTTGCTATGTCACTCCAGGTAAAGGGTTGCCCTAATCTATTCTTTTCAAACAATGGCATTTCCTGAAGCCATTGGATCATCTTAAGTCAATGAATTTCTACTCTAGGTCATCCTGTCGTTTTATTTAGGATTACTCAGACAACATAATCAGTTAAATTCAATAAATCATTTTCATGCCATATTTGTTGGTCACATCTGTTGCATATTTAACACAATCCCTTTGTATGCTTTATGAATGCCAAGAATGAACCAACTAAAGTTTACTACTGTTGCCATTCTGGGTCTTTGGCTTTTCCCATTTTTATTTTTCTGCTCAAAATCTCTGTAGCTATTGTGCTGTTTACAAATTGAGCCCTTATCCTTTTCTAGTGTAATAAAACCAACCAAGCCAGTTCTACCTAGGCAAAAAAAAAAAGTAACAATGGTTTTCTTATTTCAATACTCAATCTGGAAAGGTTTGTTCTTCTTTCTCCCACAGAAGCATAATTCCATGTGAAGGGAACTGTTCCTGAATAAATGATTTTGTAAAATCTTCTATGTAATGAATGCAATAATAAAATTTATCAATATATTGTTGAGCTAGAGAGCTTCTGCTCTCCTGTGGGTATCTATTTCAGTGTTGTTATTTTTATATACATCAAGTTTCTTTTTCAAAGACTTAGTTATGCTTTAGCCATAAGGGAATGAGAACGTTGTTTGATAACTACCTAACACAACAAAACAGTAATTCCAGCTGACAAAATTAATCTGCTCTGTACAAAATTGTAGTAGGCAAAAATCCTCTGTTCGGGTGTTGTGTAAAGCAGGGGTCCCCATCCTCTGGGCTGCAGCCCACCTACTGGGCCCTCTCCCCCCACCACTGCTTCTGAAAGCCAACTCTGGTGTTGGCAACTCTGGTGTAAAGCATCTGGCTAGTTCAGCCAATGTTAATGAGTATATTTAGCATTTAACTTCAAGATCATAAAGAAGTTCAGAGCCTAGACAATTTCCTTATATATTGGCTAGATCCAAGACATAGGCAAAGATTAGGCAAAGCAATAATGCTTTTGTTTATACGCCACAAAAGTGCACTACTACTATTACTACTGCTACCACAAAAAGAAGGAAGAAAAATGCTTACCTAACAACATCCCAAAAGAGAGTACACATGAACTCTCACCAAGTCTCCTCTCTACAATGAACTCGGAATCTATTCTGAAGCTCAAGATCTTATTCAAGCAGGTTGTTGGTAACTGGCTTAAGCTAGGCTTGTTATATTAACCTGGACAAGTGCTTGGTAATTCTTTCCTTCCTTGGTGTTTCCTATACATTCTTTTCCACAATAGATTTCTTTTGATAGCTCGTGATTTGTTTAAATCAGTATAAAAGAATTCAGAGATGACCTTAATGAAAGTATGAAAGACTCACTAAAACCTATAGGAAGGATCTTATAGATCATCCAGTCGAGAAACTGAGGCAAGCATGAAAAACGAAACTCAAAATTATCCTTTCTTGAGTTTAATACTTGGGTTTTGTATAAGATGGGACAGAAAGAAACATGAATAGGGGTTTCAAGCTTATGTTACATTGATGTACCCCAGAACAGTAAAGTAGTGTCTTGGAATTCCTGTGGGGGATAATTTGGCCCAACTCAGCCCTGGGTCTAGTTAGTTCAAAATAGAATTTCCATTTCCAAAACTGCATGGCTATATAGCTCCCTCTTTGTGTGTCAAAACTGGCACAGAGTTTTATAAGTACTTTAGTTCTGAACTTTGGACAGGAACATCCTAAGGATCTTTCTTTCTGTTTTCCTAGAGCGAGGCTAAGGGAAGATATGCTGGGTAAGAAGATTAGAACTTTTCAAAAGACAACTAGTGCAGTGTTTCTCAACCTTGGCATATTTAGAATGGCTGGACAAGGAATTCTGGGAACTGATGTCCACACATTTAGGTGCCAGAAGGTTCAGCCTTACTGGTGCAGGTCTATGGAGTTTTTGAGTGAGATGTATTCTTCTCCAACATCATAACAAATCTATCTGAAAGTTGGCCAGGCTACAGAACATCTGCAAGGTTAATGTTGATGGTAGTTATTGTCAGCATAAGATTAGCGCTTCTCCCAATGAAATCAATAGGAAAACTTTTAAAACTAAATAAAAAGTAAAAAAAGGAATAAAATAAAATAAATAAAAATTAACCAAATGTAATTTGAATAAAAAGAAAATAGATTCTTTTTGTATACTTCTTTTTATTGGCTCTTCAACTTATTATAAAAAGTGGGTATATAAGAAAAGAACATTTGGCATACAGTACAGTACTTCAGACAAACATCTTGTATTTTTTTTAAAAAAAATACAACTTTATCAATAAAAATATATTTGTTTAGGAAGGCACTTCGGATGGCTGCAATTGTACATGAAGAATTGTACCAAGATACACTTGTCTTTGCAATAAATATGACTCACAGAAGGTGATTCATGTAGAAAATGAGTTCAATTTAGCAGTGTTATTTTGGTGACAAATTATGGACATGCTTTAAGCCTTAAAACTGCAATCCAATGCAAGTTTACTCAAAAATAAAAATAAATAAATAAATCCCACTATATTATGGAAAAGAGGGAGGGTCAAAACTGCAATATGAGTGACTTTTGAGTAAGGATAAACAGAAATATGCAACTTGATTGCAATTTTATACCACTTACATCAGGGGTGTCAAACAAACAGCCTGGATCTAGCCCATGAAAGGCCCAGATTTGTCCCATGGGGCTGTTCCAGAGATGGCGAGGGACTGGCCTGTGCTTCCCTGGCCTACCCCGCCCCCACCCACCTAGTCGGCAGCGACAACCTGGGCATTCCCACCCCCGAGGGCAAACAAAATCCTGATACAGCCATGAAAGTAAGTAAGGTCAAATTAAGATTTACTTGAGAATAAATAAGTTGTTCAAGTGCTAGAAGAAATAGCTGAATGGAAATAAGTGGGGTGGGAGAGGAGTTGAAGCACGTCTGAACAATGTGGTAGAAATGTGAGCTGTAGCTGCTCCTGTTGCTGAACATGACTTGTCAATCAGATCTTCTAATAAACTATTTAAAAAGATTTTTGTCTATTTTGCATGAAAACTCAACACCATATGGACTTTTTAAACATTTTTTAAGGAAACATCCTGCATCTTGCAATCTTCCCCAACTAGCCATTCTCTTCTGGAACTTGGCTGCAATTTTCAGAAGTTCCAATCAGACTTGCTGTCTGGAATTAAAAGAGTTGCCGTATCAAATCATCTGGACGGTGTCTGTTGCTGATATGCTACATTTCAAGGGTAGGCAATCTGATTCTTTGATCCCCAGATGTTTGCTGTACAACCCAAGCAATGACTTGCTATTGAAGCCTAAACATCTGGAGGTTGCAAGATGGGTATTTTTTGCTTCTATTTTTCAGAGCCCTGGTGGTTAAGTATTGCAGGCTAATGCTGCCCACATCCGGCAGTTCGATCCTGACAGGGCTCAAAGTTGACTCAGCCTTCCAACTTTCTGAAGTTGGTAAATTGAGGACCCAGATTGTTGATTATTATACAAACAATGCTGACATTGTGAACCACCCAGAGAGTGCTGTAAAGTAGTATGAGGCAATATATAAGTCCAAATGGTATTTGCTATTGCTATTACAAATTAGAAAATAAATTGCTACCACTAGAAAAGTAAAAAAAAAAATTACTGAATGTAGGAGAGGATTATTTACAGAGGGACAACAAATAAAAGGAATCACACCAGAGATTTTACAAAGGATGTTTGAAGAACATGGAGAAGGATGTTGCAGCATCAGCAATTAAATTAGTGACTGCATTAGTTAAAAGACGACACTTGAAGGGACAATGGTAGAAATATTTATAAATGTGAAATCATAGAATTAAATAATTGAAGAATTTGGAATACAGATGAGTGAAGATATTTTTGGAAAACAAGACAGAAATAATTATTATGATATGGAAAAAGATTTTTCCTGCCATCTGGAACAAGCTCCCCCTGGAGATACGGAGGATCCCGGATTTGCGCACTTTCCGCTGTGCCCTCAAAACATTCTTATTCCAGCAGGCTGGTCTGGCCTAAACTTCCTTTTAAATTGTTTTAAATTTGTTTTATAAATTGGAGTGTTTTAAATTTGTTTGTGGGCCAAAGTGTTTAATGTATTTTTAAATGGTTTTTTAACGTTTGTATTATATGTATTTTATCTCTTGGCTGTTCACCGCCCTGAGTCCTTCGGGAGTAGGGCGGTATATAAATTTAATAAATAAACAAACAAACAAACAAACAAACAAATAAATAAATTTAAACAATGTGGCACTACTGGAGTTAAGAGTTAAAGAATTGTGTTTAAGAGAAAGTTGATGAATATATTAAAGAGATGAATATATTAAAGATGAATGTTAACCAGGTTTCTGGAATGGGATGAAAAAGATAACAGATGCAGAAGTGGACAAACAGTATAGAATTAATACAAAGTGTGCAAAATTAAGAAATGTACCAAGAAATATGTCACTGTGAGTTGGGCCAGATAAATTTTCTTAATAAATAAATAAAATATAATTGTGCACTTTGTCAGAAAGAAGACCAGTGATCAGGTTCTAAAACAACAATACTAAGTTAATAATAAATAAATCGGAAGTAATTTTGCATTGGGAAATTCTGTACCTATTAGAATATTGCGCAAGGAAAAAGACTATAACTGAACAGAACAAAATACAATTCCACTAAGGCAAACCGGAAGGAGTGGTTTAAACTTTCAAGCAACAAGATAACAACTTCAGTTCAAAATGCAAGAGATTTTATGAAAAATTCAAAGAGGAAATGGCTTATTCCAGTTAATAAGATGTTGTGTCGTCTTGTCTTCTCCAGCTACAGTCTGCATGCATTTGTGAATTATTCCATACCAAGAGAACTACCAACATACAAATACTGAATTCTGAAGCTTCAACCACAGGCTTTACAAAGAAATAGTTTGATTTCCAGGCATCTACATGCGAAGTTGGCTAATAATAGCTTTGCCTTTTCTACCTACCTTTTCCATATCATAATGCTGAAACATCATAGTGCTTTTATGATAGCTCAGTTTCCTTCAATGCTAATGAAAGATAGAGATCAGAGAATATAATTTGAGTGATGTCTCTGTCCTTGTGAATCATGTTTATTCAGCCAACCTTATAAAGTTTTTGTGGAACACTTTTTGTTTGTTTGAGTTTGGCTTTTTGATGCATTTGAGTCAGTCTTGAGTCCTGGTGGTTACTTTTTCACATACTTTCAGGGCAGAGGATCTAAGTGTTATGTTTCTTATTTCCCATTTAATCAGAGATTGAAGAACTCTGAAACTATGGCAAAGTTTTGCATTGTAACTTGCCTTGCTGATTCCCCTTGGATTAGCAAGATTTTATGTACTCAACTTTTGGTAAAGGTGTCAAATATCTTTATTATGGTCTTTGACCAGCCTTTACAAGACTACAGTAAAAAGAAATAGTTTGACTCAAAAATTTGTTATTGGGGAAGAAAAAAATAATAGGACAATAAAAGAACATACCTAATTAAAAGATTTCTGCAGTTGCATAACTTGAAGATATTCAGCCAACTGATATGTGAGGTTAGCATCCCTTAAAAAATAATAAACATAAACTTTATGTATGTGGTCTGCAGAACACAACCAAAAACTTCTTTTGAAACTTTATACACTATTACAAACTCATGGTAGCTGAATCATAATTGTCACTGTATAGTTTTAGGGCTAACATATATGAAGGTGATCTACTTTGCCTATTTGCATGGAACCAGTTGCAACATGCGTGGACAACATGCAGAAATATAGTTATGATCCAATCATTAATTATTCTCTAGTGCAATTTCAATAAATGGTTTAATACAGACTGGGTAAGCATATTTTATGAATCTGGGAACTCAGGGACTGGGAAATTTTATGGCCACTCAGTATCCAAATTATATTATAATTCAAGACAGGATAGAATCATAGAAAACTGACAGCAGAAAAAGACAGACTGCCCATTGAGACTGCCCTTTAATTTTTTTTTGTTTCTTTTAATGTATTTATGTATTATTTTTATATTATTTTTAATTTTAATTTTTTGTCAGATGATAGACGTGTTTATTCCAAGCGTGTTTAAACTCAGTTACTTATAATAATAAGTGCTATGCATGAAGTAATATCAGGGGACATGGCTTTTCATGAGGTTTGACGTGTAGTGGGGCTGTTATGTCACACAGCCCTAATCCTTGGATGTTGCACATCTATTAGGTTAATTCCATTCATTCTTAGCAACAGGAATCTGAAGTATAGCAGAAACATTTTGGTTACAATGTCTGCCATGCAAAATTAAAATTAGAAGGTTGGTATGAGGAAATTATATCTGATAGTCAATTCATCCTCTTTTATTCTTTCTCCAACTTATTGCATTGCAATTGTACAAACATACAGTTGACCTAGACATTTACCCATGTTCTTCAATTAAGGTATATTGCATCTTTTGTATCTTGAGCTGCATTTAAACACTGCTTGAAAAATCACTTGCCTCTGGAAGAAAATATAGCTGTAAGATTATGAATTGAAGGCTGAAAGAAAAGAAAATATTACTCCAGCACTTAAGGGACTGAGTAAAGTAGCCTCCTGATCTGGTTAAAAGTCTATAGAGATTGATCAGCCTCCTTATCTGGTTCTGAATACCTATCCATAGGCTAGTGTTTACCGTCAAGGACTTACACAGTATGGAATCTTAAAAGAATAATTTTCTCATTTCAATCACCTCAGTGCTTTGATCTGCTTCAGAGGGCTCTTACAGAATAAATTTACAATACTGGGCTGTCTTTCTTGGGGCGCTCATCTGATCTGATTTCATTTTTCCATGTGAAAAATGTAAAGAGATTTTACTTCTCTTTGGGTTATTTTCCTGTTATGGTTCTCTTTTCTACTGTCCGACCAAAGTTTTTAAAACAGTCAACAGCATGCTATTTTTTTTTTTATTGCAAAGTACTCTCATGGCTTGTAAACCAGCTGAATGTTATTTCTCTCCACATCTTGTCTAAGAATAGAATTGTTAACTGAAATAGTCCAGGGTTTGTTTGGTGGGTTGTTGTTTTTTTTTTTTTTTGGTCAAAACGTTTGGAGACTTTTCTTCACCTTCCATAAGGCTGATTTTATAGCACCCACATTTTTTCAAATGGTTTGGTGGTGGTGGTGGGCGTTTTTGGTGAAGCTTTGGTATTCTCCCTAAACTCTTTGTTTGCAAATACAGAAAGATTCTCCCGCCCTCCTCCTCCTCCTCCCAGGCGCAGGAGTTGCATCATGCTTCCTGTATTTAACTTTGCTGACATGTTGACCATGTTTCCTGTAACACCCACGTTTTGACTCCATGGGTATTTTTATTATTGTTACCTGATACAAATCATGATCCTGACCTTTGTATTTCTTGGTGTGTAGGTGTTTTGCTGACAGGACCAAGGTGAAAGTCAAGGACGAAAGCAAATGATTTTTGCAAGAGTTAGGATTCTACTTCTTTCTCTTTTCTCCTTTTGCTACTTTGAATTTTTAGGGTAACTTTGTTTTTTTAAAAAAATGTCATTTGTTTTGTTGTTGTGTTAGTGTTGATTTTGTTTTGTTTTGTTTTGTTTTTTTAAAAAGGTTAGTCTGTTTTGTGGCTAACCAGCAATGCCATCCCTCTTCAGTACTTATCACAAATACAAATTAAGTGGCTGGATTTAACATATTATGCTAGCTTGCTTTAGTCAACAAGCCATAATTAAGCATGATGTGTGTATCAAACCAGTAGTTGTGCTAATTGGTCATTAGCTAACCCTGTCCTCCACTGAAGAGAAAGTGAGTTTTGTATACCCTGCACATTTATCAATTGTAGTATATAATGCTTTGCTTAACCACCATTTATCAGCTTCTATTAGACAGGTTCATGGAGTACATTAAACCAAAAATAATTATATTCCCATCCACAAAAGTTTATATAATATAGGAAATTAAAATCACATCAATCATGATTTATTGTAAGCCCTAATTTTATGCATACTTTTTCATGGTGTTTGATGCTATCAGAAATTCTTTGTTGCCCTCAGATCTCTTTCATTAGCCAGCTTGGCTTGGTTTAGTTCTGTTTGGCTTTTGGGGGGGTGGAGGGGAAGGTGCCTTGTTACTTTGCAAAGCAGCTTTGAAGGAGTCTTTTCCATCAACTGTCATTAAAGAAAAGGCCCAGCAGCAAGAATGTGCTTCCTGTTTCCTGAATGCCCATCTATCTTGCCCACATGCAAACACTGTGCAGAAGATTTGAAAGCTTATTCATGAAGTATGTAAGAGATGGATATGCCTGAACTTTCCACAGCTGTAGGCACTTTCTGCCTTCTCATTTCACATATTGTTTCAGAACTTGCCAAACGGGGAGGGGACATTCAAGCATACAAGATCTTGAAAATTGAAGTTGCTTTACAATTTGCTAATTGGACAAAGGAGACTATTTGCCTAACTATTCAGTAAACGTAGACTATATTTATCTGTAAGGCAGTTTATTAATAATAGGGCATGCTCATTCTGTATTATGGGATTTAATTAAATTTGCTTTTTGTGCTTCATCATTGAGAGAGTAAAATTAAAAAAATAAATAAATACCGGTAGTCCTCAGCCTAGGACCATTGGTTCAGCAATCGTTTGAAATTATAGTGGCGCTGAATAAAGGTGGTTATGACTAGTCCTCAGAGTTCTATCCACCCCACATCCTGGTGCTCATGTGATCATAATCCGAGTGTTTGGCAACCAATTGACCCTTACCACAGTTTGCCAAGTACCCCATGATCACATGATCCTCATTTGCAACCTCCCCTGCCGATTTTCCAAGAAAGCTAATGAGGAAGCCAATAGGGAAGGTTGCAACTTGCTGGGTAAATCTCTCCCACCTGCACAATCTGCTCCAGCCCCTTTGCGCTTCTGCTAAGCCGGCAACTCATACACCCTCCCCAATCTTTCCTTGCACTCTTGAATACTCTCCCTCTCTTTTGCACTTTGTATACCCTCCCTACTCTCTCCCATCTCCCCCACATGTACCTCCTTGCTCCCTTTGCCACCTAGCTGCAGTCACTACTTGTCTAACTGGCCTGGGACTTGCAACCTCCTGCTGGCTTTCCCGTTGATTTTGGTTGCGGGAAGCCGGAAGGAAGTTGCCTCACCCAACAATCATGGGATGCCATCGATAATGGCAACCATGACTAAAGGCTTGCTTATTGATGCAGAATAAACATACCCAGGACTACAGCTGAGTATCTATACATACTCAAATATCCTAATGTTTTAAAAGAGTATTTGACAGAAATATTCATGGTTAGGAGACTGCTTTGTATCAGGTCAGATTACTCACCCATCTAAAACACTGAATAACCTAAGTGGCAGCAGATTTCTAGAGTTCCAAGTAAAGATCTTTTATCTCATCTGCTACCTGGTATCTGAAGCTTTGTAACTGAAGGTACAAAGATTCAGTATAAAAACTGAATAGACATATTTGACTGCAGGAACATGACAATTGAATAAATTGTCTGGAGGGAACCTGAAACCATGAAATGGGACTTCAGAAGCTGTATGCAGTAGATCCACCATGGGTATCTACCTCTACTACAGCCTATATAAAGTGCAATTGGTTCAAAAATACATTAAGCCAAACCTAATGTTTGGTGTTTTCTTCAATCTGCAACTACTATTACTTTTCTAAGAAACAGAGTTCTCTTTTTACTGTACATTAAGGATGTCTAAGAAGAATAGCACTTGTCTATTTTTCAGTGTGGTGATGAAAATAGTGAACTATGGTTAACCATATGAAAAAAAAATTAGCTGTGATCTGATTTCTTCCTACCTCTTGTTTTCTCAACCAATGAACTATTTTTATTCCAAAACTAACTGGGTAGTAGAGTCAAAGGTGGTTATCAACAATTATCTACACATACAAAAATAAATAAATAAAATTACTACAGTATTGAAATTCATGCCTTTCTATGAGTGCTTTTCATTTGCATGTTCATTAAATACAGGAGAACAATCTTGTTCTTAATTTATCTCCAAAGGATGAAGAACACTTTAATTAAAATCCATTAAAAATTCTATAAAGATTGTATATATTGAAACAATTTATATACAGGTAGTCCTTGACTTGAGATCACAATTGGCCCTGGAATTTTGGTTGTAAATTATTGCAGTCATTGTACTAGTTGTAAGTTGAGGACCACCTGCATAAAGAAAAATCTATACGGAAATTTCAATAGTTGTTTAGTTGCTCCAAAGAGACAGAAAATAAGGAAAAGGAAAACAGCCATTTCTTAACTAAATCCAATTTGATGAGAGCCTGATGGAACATATCTACTCCTGTGAAGATTTGTGCTGAGTTTTTCTGCCTTACAGTTGTTAAGATTAAAAAGGGGGAGAAAACAGGTAAAACATAATACCCATGTTAAAGGATAATATCAACATCTGCTCTAATTGTCATGAATTATGCATATTGTATATTCATCTGGAACCATCTATAATTTTGGTGTGCTTCCTGTGGAATTTGTGCAGTGGGAGGGGAAGCTGGAGTGGGTTGGCATGGTAATCTTATTGCTTCATCACCACTATTTATGGGAATCACAATGAAGTTGGCTGCAGGCCAGCTGGATAAAAGGAGAGAAGAAAACTCAATTAAATTTCTTGTACACTTGGAAGCTCCTTTACTTGCTAGTTAGGACCATACCACTGCTTGGAATACAACAGCGGTCCCCAATCTCTGGGTCGTGGCCTACTACTGGGCAGTGGCTCATTCATGTGTGAGCAGCTCCACTTGCACAAACGGCAGGTGCTTGTGTGAGCACATGCCAGTTCATTTGTATGATTGGTGGGGGCGTGTGGGTGCCCCTCTCGCAAATGGAGCTGTGCACACTCACGCAAGCACCTGCCACTCACACAGAACCATCGGTTCTCCCACCCACCCACCCACTGAGCCACCAAGCCAGAAAGGTTGGGGACCAATACATGCTTAAGGAGACATGAACCAGATTTCCCCAATGTGTTATTGCCAGATATTTGTTACATATTTCAGCATTCCCAGTCAATGTGTCAATCTTACCAAAGGGTACCTGGTTTAGGAAGGTCAAAGTATTTGCAACGTTACTCAAAAGCAGAATGTAGATAAGGTCAATGGCCCAGTGAATTGAATATGATGGGAGAGGGTACCGTTTATTTTCATGTTATAGAAACTGTAGTCATCTGCTGGAACATCTCCAATTCTAACTCTCCTCTGTCAGAAGGAGTTCACTGATGGAAGAACAAATGTGATCTTTTAAGATGATGGGAAAAGAAGCAAAAATGTCACATAGATGGGAACTGATGGTATTCTTGCTTTCAAGATCTATGTTTGTGGGGGGAAAAGAGGAAGGGTTAACATGTTTCTACTTATGGGACCCATAAGACAAAAATTGATTTTCTTTTTTGCTAGAAGGAAAAGAGAAAACAAGAAAACAAGATACACCTGCAAATATTTGCCTAGTTTGCGTAGAAAGATAATATCTAAAGCAGAAGTGACTGGCTAGGAAATTCTGTGAGTTGAAGTCCACTAGTCTTAAAGTTGTCAAGGTTGGACACCCCTGCTTTAAAGAATTATTTCTTTTCATTTTAACTTTAATGAACTTTGTTAGAAAAGCTCCCCTTCCTGACAGAACTTCCTCCTATGGGAAACTTGCCTTTTTTTACCCTATTGGTTTCTTAGTAATTCATAAGCTTGAATTACGGTGGAGACTACATATGGTCTAGGACAGGGGTCTCCAACCTGGGCAACTTTAAGCCTGGAGGACTTCAACTCCCAGAATTCTGAAGTCCTCAGGCTTAAAGTTGCCCAGGTTGGAGACCCCTGGTCTAGGAGAACAGTTCCCAACTTTTCTGGCTTGGCAGATCAGCAGCAGCAGTGGTAGAAAGAGGATGATTTTGCCCACACACACGCCGCTTGTGCAAATGGAGCTTCGCACACTCACCTGCTGTTTGTGCAGCCCAGTTCCCAATGGCCCGTGGTTCTGGGCAGCGGTTCTGGACCGCGGACTGGGGTTTGGGGAACCCTGATCTAAGAAATAGAAGTTCAGGTGCCCACCTTAACAGGGCTGGGACCCTGAGATTGACGTTCTTAGTTGCAGGCTCCACTCAAAGAGCAAAAGTTCTCCTCCTTTACATTGTTAGAGAAACAGTGAATAAAGCCCTTTTTAGAAGGCTATTTGAGGAGGACAAACTTATCTAAGGGCAGAAATTGGTTTTTTAAAATAGTATTTAGTGTTTTTATTCATTGTGGATTGTTCCTGATTTCACGAATCTTTTGTGGATCTTGTGATTTGATGAATTCTTTTTCCTTCATTTATAGTAAGTCACCAAATCAATGGAAGAGGCAATATACAAAAGTTTATTTAAATAATCAAATATAACCAGGAATGTTTTAAATATTGTGTTTTCTGCTCTGTTTTGATTTCTTTTCATCTTGTGAATTTATATTGTCTGTTCCTAATTCTAAATTATTGTTCAAAATCATCTAAGACATTTTAATTGCGAAGTGCATTATAATTATTTCACATGTTTACACGAATATTTTGTAATTGTTTAAAATGTGTCCGGATGTATGGTCTAACTGCCTTTCTTTGTTTTGCAATTTATTCACATATAATCCTTAGATTATGGTTCATTATTTTAAATAATTTTAAATTGGGTGTTTTAAATTTCTGGGATTTTAAATTGAGATGAATTATTTAATAATTTTAAATTATTTTAATTGATGTTTGTCTTGTGCTTTTAATAGGCTGTACACTGCCCTGAGTCCTTCAGTAGAAGGGCGGTATAGAAATAAAATTATTATTATTATTATTATTATTATTATTATTATTATTATTATTATTATTATTATCATCATCATCATCATCATCATCATCTAGGCCCTTGCCTACAAAGTTATTTTTCTTAAATAACCCAGAAACTATGCTTCTCCGGCCCAAGAGATTACTGAAGCTCTATCCTGATTTTACTGTTTAGCACCAAAAACATTTTAAAGTAATTAGTAAATTTCTTCTGTTTTTCCTCACCTTGCTTTTAGAAGAAGATTTCTTAACTCCAAAGCTTTGAGTCACCCTTTCTGTGGTGAATTCTTGCCACTTTCCATCTATTTGGCACTGTGCTTTTATTTCATACTTAACTTCCCGTTCTTTCTGTAAATTGACAGGACTGCGCTCAGCAGTAAAGTAAGAGATAATTGGATCTGCATGTCTGACTCTCTGAAATGACAGAGGGGTTCAATTCAGTTCTTTGCTCACCAAGGCCTATTTGCTGAAGTTATTAAAAAAACTTTTACCAATAAAACCGTGACGTAGGATAGAATATTGTTACTCCACTAGCACTGTTTAAGGACTTCATGAACTGTTTTTTTAAAATAGAAATTATTCTGGCAAGAAATGCGGGGGTGGGGGGGAGAGATTAAGCAGAGTGATAGGAATAAAGACTGGGAGAGGAAAATAGTATAAAACTTCTCTTTCTCTAATGCTGCCTAGGGCCCTTTTTCGGCACATTATCACTATAGAGTTCAACCCAGGACAACCTGAGTCATATGACCAAGCAAAAACTAATCATCTCTGCATACCAAGGTGTAAACCTAAGGCCTGGATCTGATCTCCAGTTGGAACAACAGATCAGCTGAGGAAATCATCGGGGGTCAAGAGAGAACCAGCTGCAGATTCAGCCTCCTACACACCTTGATTACACAATACAGAACTTCAAGCGAAGCACACGTCAGTGTTGTCCAATATGACACTCTTAAGATAAGTTGTGCCTTAATTCCTAGAATTCTTGGCAACTTATCTGGAGAGCATCTGAGTAGGGAAAGTCAATAGAATAGAATTTTTTATTGGCCAAGTGTGATTGGACACAAAAGGAATTTGTCTTGGTGCATACGCTCTCGGTGTACATAAAAAATAAGATACCAGAAAAAGATTTTTTAAATTTTTTTTAAAAGAAAAGATAAAAGAAAAGATGAGCTTATTGGATCTGCAAATATCTAACTATCTAGACATAAATTGAATATAAGTTACCAAGACAATTTTCTCATGTGAAGACCTATCAAATAAATGAATATTTTTTTTACCAAAAATATATATTTCTTCAGCAAGCCTCCATTATTTCTTTCCTTCTTACTGCCAATAATAGTAAAGAAATAATCTTCTTTGTGTTTTTTATTATGTTGAATGTATAATCTAGCTCAATTTTTTAAATTGATGCTGAAAATCATTTGATGCCACAAAATGCACTGTCTAACCTGCTAGAGGCATCTTCCTCTCCCAATCCTTTCTTCAGAATTCATTAGATTAAACAAACAAACAAACAAACAAAAAGAATCTTAACATGGAACGTACTACAGATAGTTCTTGACTTACCACCACAATTGAGCCCAAAATTTCTGTTAAGTGAATTTTACCGATCTAATGACCTTTCTTGCCACAGTTGTTAAGTGAATCAGTGCAGTAGTTAAGTTAATAACATGATTGGTAAGTGAATCTGGCTTCCCCATTGACTTTGCTTGTCAGAAGGGTGCAAAAGGGGATCACATGATCCTGGGATACTGCAACCGTTATAAATATGAGTCAGTTGCCAAGTGTCTGAATTTTGATCATGTGATCATCAGGATACTGCAAGCATTGTGAGTGTGAAAAACGGTCATAAGTCACTTTTTTCAGTGCCGTTGTAATTTCAAACAGTCACTAAACGAACTGTTGTAAGTCAAGAACTACCTGTATATAAGAAAGAGGCAAACCCACCAATACTAAGCACTTAAATGATTACTTTTCAGGTAGGCATATATAAGCCATTGTTCCCTAAGCAAATCCTTCCATGTGTGAGAATATATTTTCATCCTCCATTGTCAACATGAGTCAAAATAGCTGAAGTTACCCTTCTGGGTATAGATGACAATTGTCTACAGACTGCACAATACTTTCAAAAAGAAATAAAATAAAAATAAAAGTCCGAGTATTACTTCGAACCTCAAAGATCTTAGAAATGCTGTTCTTACTTTCATGTAAAAACTGTATGCTGAAGCATCATGTTTTATTGCTTTTAGCTCGAAGAAGAATCCATAAATGGAAATTACTTCTGCATGATATCTTGGTTCCTGAAATAATCAGCATGTTAATTTGTGTACATAAAGGTACGCTATTGCAGTGTCTTAAAATATCAGAAAATGATCAGTTATGAGGAATAAATAACTCATTAGTACCTAATTTATTCTCTACAGGAGAATTTGCTTTGTTGTTTGCTTCCTTTTACTAATCCCTGTTAAGGATTTTTAGAGCAATGAAATACTACTTATTTCCTTATACATTAACTACTCACTGCAGCAAGAATTATATTTGCACAAAATTGGAAACAAAACAATATACCCTCAGACGAAATCGTAATTAGGAAAATTCTTGAATGTGCAGAAATGGATAAAATGACTATGGAGCTAAAAGAGAGGGATGATTCGGACTATTATGAAGTATGGAATAAAATGTACTGTTGGCTCAAAAATAGAAACCAAACAGGAAATGTTTAACTTAGTACTAATGAAACTTAAATTCGAGTAATTGAACAACATTAAACAAAGAAATGTAAATATAAATGAATATAAATCGGTAGATAAGAATAATGAATACTACTATGTATGTTAATATATACTTTTTTTTTTTTAATTTATATGCCGCCCTTCTCCGGAGACTCAGGACGGCTTACAAGGCGTTAAGCAATAGCCTTCATACTTTTGTATATTTTATATAAAGTCAGCTTATTGCCCCCACAAACCGGGTCCTCATTTTACCTACCTTAGAAAGGATGGAAGGCTGAGTCAACCTTGAGCCTGGTGAGAATTGAACTCGCAGTAATTGCAAGCAGCTGGAAGCTAAATACTACCTTTAACAGTAGCATTAGTCTGCTGCGCCACTCAGGCTCCTGTTAATGTAATGTTATTGTACTACTATTGAGAAGTAAATAGATATGCTAGAATAGAGAATTACAAAAGCAAAATACATATACCGATACAGAAAGCTGTAAAATGACCTTAGATGGTATGTATTGTTTGCTGTGCTTTGTTTTGTTTTTGTGGTTGTTTTTATGTTGTTTTTAAAGACAAAACTGTTTAATAAAAATTATTAAAAAAAAAAAAGAAATACTACTTATTTCCTGTATCATTGTCTGCAAATAATGTAAGATATTAACTGAGATTCCATACATGAATATATTACATTTCTATTTCTGTACATATAGTAGTAGCTTGTTAAGAATTCCAGGTTTTTCAAAAAAATTATTGTTCGAAGAAGAAAAGTACAGAAACCAATCTAACCAAACCTAAGCATTTTGATGTCTCATTCAGTTCCATGAGAGAATTGAGCATGTGTTTAAGATTAAAATACTTAAGTTTTCCTCAAAATAATCCCACCAAATTCAATAGGACTTTTAATAAATATATCTAGTACAGTATTGCAATATAATTTCCCATTATTGTAAAATCATTGCAATGCAAACTATATGTGTTTATGCAGAAGTCAGTTGCATCAATTTAATCGGATTTATTCTTTAATCGAGTATGTGTAGGATATATCATATGTTTTTTGTTTTTTAAAAAAAATTTGATTTATATGCCACCCTTCTCTGGAGACTCAGGGCGGCTTACAATGCATTAAGCAATAGCCTTCATACTTTTATATATTTATACAAAGTCAGCTTATTGCCCCCATAAACTGGGTCCTCAATTTACCCACCTTAGAAAGGATGGAAGGCTGAGTCAACCTTGAGCCTGGTGAGAATTGAACTTGCAGTAATTGCAGGCAGCTGGATGTTAAATGCTGCCTTAGGAGGCATTAGCCTCCTATGCCACTCAGGCTCTGTAATATGTATAGTTAATTTGTACGTATACAAGAATTTTTGAATATTTTTGGGTAGAATGAAAATCCCAATGGCCTGCAGATATGTTACAGTATGATCTCTATCGTCCACCTTCAATTTGCCAATTATAGGTGGGGTGATAGTTGAACATTTCTACAGTGTAGACAGATTAGGAATAAACTGTATTATAATCGGTTTCTTTGATTTCAGCAATGCACTTTATTCCCATTGATATTGCCCTGGAAGATTGTGTAAGAGATTCTGTTGGCTGCATTTTGTCATTTCTCCTACTTAATTTAGCAAGTTCTTCACAGCTTACCTCCCTGAGCATAAGACCAAATCTCACTGCTTGAGTGTTAAAATCTGCCTGAAAGGCCATGTCACCACCATTTTCTAGCTGAAACGAAAATAAAATCTTCCATATTTAGCATG
Organism: Pituophis catenifer annectens; assembly: GCF_029215685.1. Lineage (NCBI taxonomy): Eukaryota > Metazoa > Chordata > Lepidosauria > Squamata > Colubridae > Pituophis > Pituophis catenifer. Next base: position 55,860,739 of record NW_027256886.1, on the reverse strand, counting down.
CATAAATTTGGTACTTTTTCATTTAAATATAGCATTCAATAAAATTGAACAGAAAATGCCATTGTACCTCAGCCGTATCCCAATTTTCTTATCAATGTTATATAATGTCACAAGTTTTCTATTTCGGACAGCATTTATAATTGTTTGCATGTTACATCATTGTTCCATACATCCCACTGGTATGACCTGCTTATGTGAGTCATGGCACAGGGAGGTTTAGTATGTCATACAAACTTCAAAACTTAACTAAGTGGCCCATAATATCATGAGCTTGGCCATCTGAAATCTTGTAAGATTTGAGCAAAGACAGACGTTTTGCAGATTTTAGTGTTCTGCTAGGTTTTGGTAAAATATATTGTCATCTATATCAGGATCATCTGTAATACTCGCACAGATGACTAAAGGATTATTTCTGTACTTTATAATGCAGAATGATTTCATTATATTCTGACACAGCAATAGTTGGATGACTCTAGAAAATGGTATATTTGACAGGTCAAATAACCTGAACAGTTCAGTCTGGTATCTAAATGCTAAATGATAATAATTTCATGGCTTCCAGATTTTTCTACCATTCTTGACCTTTAAACTGACCTATTAACTTATTTAACTGAACTATTTTTCAAATATGAACAAACTTGTTCAAAAAGAGAACTATTTACAGCAGGATGGATAGTCACTGAGTTTCTTCACAAAGTAATGAAAACATTCCCTATTCCTATTTATAAACTAATGTCCAACACTTGGCAAACTTGTCTGATCTCAAAAAAGAGCTAATCAAGGTCAGACACTAAGTGGGACATTACTAGGAAATGGCAAAGCTATAGACTAGACTGTAGGGTTGTGTGTGTGTGTGGGGGGGGTGTTTGTTGAAAAAACATCTTGGAAGGCTGAGTTTGTAAAGAGGTTGTGGGTCAATTAATCAGTAGAATTGCTTCCTTCCAGAAGTTGCAGGGGCTGTAACCCTGGAGGTTTTTAAGAAGAGACTGGACGGCCTCCAACTCTGCTGTTCTGTTATTCTGTTAAGAGGACAGTAGCAAACCAATACTGTTCTTTGCCATGACAACTACATGGTTATGTACATTCTGTTATCAGGACTTGAAGAAGATATTTTCCCCTGCATCAACTTCAAGTAAAGAGCAGTAAACGCTTGCTTTTTTTTTTTTTTTTTTGGTAAAAGTCTTTGCAAAATAAGAGTTAAGTATTAATTTGCAGTATGGACAATGCTATTGTGACCCAATGTGGTGAAACTGATTCACTTTTCATATCAGCTTCATTACACAAACTTAGAAGTGATATTAATATGGCCCTACATGTTTGACAAGTATGTTTTACCTGTGTTCTATATTTTTGTGTATAGATCTGGGTAGTGCCATCAAATATAGAAGTACAGTTCCAAATTAAAGATTTTTGTTTTAATGCAGGGTCCCTGCACATATACAAAGGTAAACAGTGAAAATATCTCATATGAAAAAACTAGAGTTTACAATCAATCCAGACTGACCCATTATCACATTAAGCAAACCAACTCACTGCATGGTAGTGATCAGACAAGATCCTTGTAAGCCATGGCAAAGGAAAGAAATTGATTTCCCATAGCTCCTCTAGATGTCTACCTTTGGAAAAAACAAAAGCAACAATTCAGTTGTTCCATTTATATTATTCAGTACCAAAGAAAAAGCTGTTTCTGATACACTAAGGAGAATAACTTATGGGCAGGTTGGATAGGTATAATAAGAATATAACAGGAATAAAGATATATGAGGTATAGCTGGGGCTTTAAAATGCCAGTTTATAAAAAAAACATGAAAGAAAGCTGTGGGATAAGACTGTATTCCTTCTTACTTTCTAGAATAGGATTATTATACCACAGGCATTGGACAATATCCCGCCTTGTGAGGATCCCTCCATTTAATCAGCAAAAGATAGCCTTTTAGGATACTCTGCCTGTTTTTGGAAATCATTTATTTATTTATTTATTTTATTTTTATTTTATTAAAGTTTTATACCGCCCTTCTCCTGCTGGACTCAGGGCGGTGAACAGCCAAGAATAAAAAAACACCCAATACAAAATTTAAAATTATTAAAAGAATTAAACAAATTTTGGCCCAGATTTAAAACATCCCAACTAAAATCCGTTACAATTAAAATATCTGGGGGGGGGGGTTACGCCAGCCCAGCTTGGTGAAATAGAAAAGTTTTGAAGGCACGGCGAAAAGCATGGAGATCTGGTATCCTACGTATCTCCGGGGGCAGGTCGTTCCAGAGGGCAGGTGCTGCCACAGAGAAGCCCTCCCCCTGGGGGTCGCCAGCCGACATTGCCTGGCTGACGGCACCCTGAGGAGTCCCTGTCTGTGGGAGCGTACTGGCCGGTGGGAGGCTATTGGTGGCAGAAGGCGGTCCCATAAGTACCCAGGCCCTGTGCCATGGAGCGCTTTAAAGGTGGTAACCAACACCTTGAAGCGCACCTGGAAAACCACTGGGAGCCAATGCATCTCGCGCAGGAGGGGTGTCACACGGGAGCAGCCTATCGCTCCCATAATCCCCCGCGTGGCCGCATTCTGCACCAGTTGGAGCCTCCGGGTACTCCTCAAGAGGAGCCCCATGTAGGGAGCATTGCAGTAGTCCAGGCGGGAAGTGACGAGAGCCTGAGCGACTGTGCATAAGGAGTCCCAATCCAGAAAAGGACGCAACTGGCGAATCAGGCGAACCTGATGAAAAGCCCCCCTGGCCATGGCCGTCATATGCTCTTCTAAAGACAGCCGTGCATCCAGGAGGATGCTCAAGTTGCGAGCCCTCTCTGGGGGGGCCAGTAACTCGCCCCCAATAGCCAGCGATGGCACCATCTGGCTATATCGGGACGCCGGAAGCCACAGCCACTCGGTCTTGGAAGGGCTGAGTCGAAGTCTGTTTCTCCCCATCCAGACCTGCACGGCCTCCAGGCACCGGGACATCACTTCAAGGGCATCGTTGGGATGGCCTGGGGTGAAGATGTACAGCTGAGTATCATCAGCATACTGATGGAACTCCACCCCAAAACCATGGATGATCTCACCCAGCGGCTTCACATAAATGTTGAACAGAAGGGGTGAGAGGACAGACCCCTGTGGCACCCCACAAACAAGGTGCCTCGGGGTCGACCTCTGCCCCCCTCCCAACACCGACTATGACCGGTCAGAGAGATAGGAGGAGAACCACTGTAGAACGGTGCCCCCCACCCCCAACCCCTCTAACTGGTGCAGCATGATACCATGGTCGATGGTATCAAAAGCCACTGAGAGATCTAACAGGACTAGGATAGAGGAACAACCCCTATCCCGAGCCCTCCGGAGATCATCCACCAATGCGACCAATGCCGTTTCTGTGCTGTGCCCAGGCCTGAAGCCGGACTGAGCGGATCTAGATAGACAGCTTCATCCAGGTACCGAGGAAGCTGTCACGCCACCACACTCTCAACAACTTTCACCACAAAGCGAAGGTTGGAGACCGGACGATAGTTAGCCAAAACAGCCGGATCCAGAGAGGGCTTCTTGAGGAGGGGCTTCACCACGCCTCTTTCAAGGCAGACGGCTAGACACCCTCACTCAAAGAAGCATTAATAATCCCCTGGAGCCAGCCTTGCATAACTTCCCGGGAGGCCAGCACCAACCAGGAGGGACACGGGTCCAATAAACATGTGGTCGCGTTCAGCCATCCCAGTATCCTGTCCACGTCATCGGGAGCAACAGTATCGAACTCTTCCCAAATGACATTCTCAAGACTGGCCTCCATCATCCCATCTGTACCTACCCAGTCAGAGACCAAGCCTTCCCAAATCTGAGTGATTTTATCGTGCAGATACTGGACAAAATCCTCAGCCCGACTCTGTAAGGGATCCTCCCATGCTCCCAGATGGAGGAGGGAGCGGGTCACCCCCGCCCCCCAAGACCCAGTCCCGACACCTGTGCATTGCCCCCCAAACCCAACCCGGTCGTACACGTTACATCCTCCCTCTCATCCCTTAAAAAGCAAATTAAAAAAGAATACAAAGAACTTTTAAAACTTTTAAAATCCCCCACGCCCTCGTGCCATGACTTATCTGAGGATCTGCTGACTAGATAAGGAATCTCAACAAGGTACTTGGGCTATGGGAGTGCCATCTCCAGAATATTTTATTTTATGCTGTGCACCGCCCAGAATTTAGTGGCATCAAACTTGAAATAATTAATTAGCTAATTTTCTCTTCTGAACACTTCCTGCACTATTTTTCCTGTTCCCCACTGACTAGTCACAAAAGTGTTCAGCCTCCTGGCCTTTTATCTACTCATCCTCACCCATTAGCCCTACCTGTCTATCCTGCTACAGCAGCTACACCAATCTGATTATTTATATCTGGTGAATTATAAACAAAAACTTTTCTTCCTCTGTCACTATCTCCTCCATCACTGCTACAATCATGAATCTGTCATTATGAAATTTAACTGCAGCCCTTCCCAAACCTTAGGAATCTGGATTTATACCCAGTGGTTCAGCTGTAGTGGTACTACGGAACTATTTCTTAACATACCAAGATTGATTACATTTAACTAGTTAGTTTTTTTTTTGTGACTTAGGCTTTTGTGCAGGACACAGGTGCCTTTTTAATAATGATCTTTGCCTTCCAATTAAAATGCTCTGAAGGAAGCCTGACAATTGCTCAATAAAACCCTGGTTTAGAAGTACCTTAAGGCAATTCATTACTCTGACTGCACTTTTCACCCAGTGCTCATTCCTGCTTTTGCTTGTAATGTTAACAGAATTAAACATTGTCAAACAAAAGCAATCTTGTGTCAACAATGCATGTAATCTAAACTTGTCAGAGTTGGGAGTTTTGCACAGTCTGTAGTCATGCAGTTCTTCCTGTCATATGTTTCTGCCAGCCAAACATGCCAAGGATCAAGTTTTACAACGTTGGCCCATTCACCTGCTTATGGGATGTTCACACAATGAAAAATCGATTTGGCAATCATTTTTGTGTAACTGCTGCTAAATAATTTCTTATCATTTGCTCACAAGGGTACAAAGAATGTCATTTACCTCAGACTCCTAGAGTTGGGGCCTCTGTTTTTCATTTGGGTAATGGATGGCTTAAGTCTTCCAGAATTATAGGACATTCATTTCACTCCTTAAAATGCTTGAGCCCTTTCCCTTAAAGGCTTTTTCTCAATTTTGCAATACAGTCATCAACATATCACACTAATCTTAAGATGACCTCAACTAGAAATTTCATTTAGGGCAGTGTTTCTCAACTTTGGCCATTTAAAAGATGTATGGACCTCAACTCCCAGAATTCCCTAGCAAGCATTCTGAGAAATTCTGAGAGTTGAAGTCCATACTCTACAAGTTTCCAAGTTTGAGAAACATTGATTTGGAGGTGGGGGGGGGGAGGGGGGATGGGAGTCGGAACGCATCTGAAATCTATGAGGTGGAGACTTTTAAGTGCTTCTTCTGTGTTGAAAGGAGTAAATATACCGTCAGCCTGCAAATGAAAGCAATTATTGTTGAAGCTTACAATGTAGCTGAGTGGTTTATTTTAAAGAATGTGAATAAAGAAGCTTTTCTCTCACTTGTTCCTCTGCCACAAGTAAACAATACATTTCACATAGCTGGAACTATTATATACATCTGATAAACTGGTTAAAAGCTAGGCTGGTACTGGGGAGATTTGCCTTCACTGGCTAACATGTGCCAATCACTCTCTTTCAGACCAACCTCTCTCACTGAGTTCTTGAAGACAAGTGGGAGGAGGTAGTGTTGTGGATGTTGTCTGGATTTCCAGAATGAAAGATAAGAGAGGGAGGGAAGGAGAGAGAGACAGAGAGAGAGAAAGAGAACTGCTAAATAAACATAATGGTTGGGAGTTGTAATTCCATCTCCTCTGCTGAGCATCAAATCAAGAAAAGCAGTAAAAATGTTGTTAGATCTAAAGATGGTGTCAGATTTCTTTTCCACTGACTCGACATGAAATAGTTGCATAGAATGGCAAGCAATGTATAGGAGAGATCAGTCATCAGAACAGAATGTTGCATGGTTAGATCGACTGTCACAGCACTGATTAACTCTTGGAGAACTTGGGTGTGTCAAAGCAATGTGACTGGGCTTGGTCACTGTCAAATGAGTGATCCATGCTGTCAAAGCCAGCAACGCCATTATGCTTGTCACAGACCCGTCCACATAAAGTCAAAGAAAGCAGGACTTACCTGTTTTGGGGGCCTGTAGCATACCAAACTTACCATCAGTTACGTTATCCTTTTTATAATGTATTGTACTTTAAAGTATCAAGTGTATGTTTCTACTATTTCCTTAGATAACATGAAACAAGTGGTTAAAGACCACATTATAGATTCAAAGAGTTATTTCCCATAACTACTTTTTCCTTTATTTTTTAATGTGTCCGTGAAAATTAATTAGGAGGTAGAAGTGGGACTGTACAAAACTTGAAATCCCTTTCCTTGATTGAAAAAAATCATTACTTTATAAAGGCTTTGCAAGGTGTTAGGAGATATAGTTCAATCAAGTTGTTCCCAAATGGAAAAAATATAACAGAGAAAATGTAGATAGAATTTTAATATATATTTTGTATGTATAAGGTAAAGGTTCCCCTTGCACATATGTGCTAGTTGTACCTGACTCTAGGGGGTGGTGCTCATCTCTGTTTCAAAGCCTAAGAGCCAGCACTGTCCGAAGACATCTCCGTGGTCATGTGGCTGGCATGACTAAACACCAAAGGTGCACAGAACGCTGTTACCTTCCCACCAAAATGTTCCCTATTTTTCTACTTGCATTTTTACGTGCTTTTGAACTGCTAGGTTGGCAGAAGCTGGGACAAGTAACAGGAGCTCACCCTGTTATGCGGCACTAGGGATTCGAACTGCTGAACTGCGAATTTTCGAGCGACAAGCTCAGCATCTTAGCCACTGCCTCCCCTTTTGTATGTATATACAGCTATATAATAATAGTTTTCTTTCATATATAGCTGTAGGATACTTTGAAACCTATTCTATAAAGTACCATGTAAAATGGTATGTTGATAGAAATCTTACTGAATTGATGGATGTTTGCAAATAAATATTGTTTTTTGTCATCACAAAATTTAGAACAGCTGATTATCTGAATAATCATAGAAAAAATATACTTACTTGAAGTAATGCCATGTAAACGGAGAGACTGAAAGATAGCCATGTATTGCTGTCCTTCTTCCCTTTCCAGGAAGGCACAGGTCTTGGGTAAACTAAAGAATCAGAATAATGGACCAAAGACTTTACTCAATGCCAACACAAACATTATCAGCACCCTGAAACATTTCACTCTATAAACATTATTTTCCTCATGGAAAGCCTTTGCAATGCAGTGAAGAGTAAAGTTCAAAGCAGCCACGCAGACACAACTATCTCAAGGGAAGGTACTACAAATGAGATGATGGATAGATGCTCTTCCTTCAGCAACACAATGGCCATGGAAAGCACATCAACCTCAAAGTCTTCATTGTGCTGTAACTGTTTTTTTTTTTAATGCAATTGTTTGTTTGTAAATCTTTACACTCCTCAATTTGGCATGGGAACTGTACTGTATACAGATTGTGGCAAATACATAATAGCAATAGCAATAGCACTTAGATGTATATACCGCTTCATAGTGCTCTTATAGCCCTCTCTAAGAGGTTTACAGAGTCAGCATATTGCCCCCAACAACCTGGGTCCTCATTTTACCGATCTTGGAAGAATGGAAGGCTGAGTCAACCTTGAGCCCCATCAGCTCCATCCGAAAGCATTCAGGCATGTTGTTCAGAGAAACATGTGACCAACTTTTAGCTGCAACTTCAGAAAAGAGACCACTCGGGACTTTCTGAAGATTGAGGAGACCAGGAGCTTTGCTCCCAGTGAGATATTAGACTAGAGATGGCTCTTCAAGGAAATTTTCAGGGCTACATATTAGAGCACCTGCTGTAGGTGTTGTGGGTGAGGGGGCTCAGGCTAGAGGGAGAAATGTCTACCCTGTTTTGTTCTCCTTTCATTGTCCCCTTAGAATGCCTCACTATATCTAATGCTAGGATTGACTCTGAGAAGAGTAAGAACTTGCCTAAATAAGAGGCCGTGGGAAGGAAAGTGAAACGAAAGTGACTGCATGACACAAAAACATAACATCTAAACTCTGACTTACTAGCTTCATCCGATTAATTGGCTTCTTGTGAAAACTACAAAACTAAACATTGCCTAGTCAGTTGAAAGCAGAAACAAATGCCTTTGATCTCAGAGTCGCATCAAAGAAGGAGAGAAGAAAAGGTAAGTAACTCAACTCTTTCTTCAATGCAATAGTAAATCATAGTTTATTGTTGTATTTATTCCCAGCCAGAATTTACACGTGTGTTTCTATACTGTAATAACATTGACTGGTGTGTCAAAATTTATTTTGGGAGTGACACGCAATATGGAACGCTTAATCTGGTAATAAAACCCTGAAAGATTATGTGCAAGGTCCCTCAAAGGTTGTTCCAAAGGTTGAATCGATACCTAACTGCAGGTAATATCTAACCAGCCATTTAGGTGGTTATATAATGATTAATAAAAGCTGAGCACCTCATTTCAAGACTTAGGCTTTTCCAACGCGGAAGAAAGGAGCAGCCCTGAGTTGGTAGACTAAACAAAGCTGTCAAAGGTTCACTGATCTAAGCAATGAGCGCTTGGGTAGGGTTTGATAAACAAATCAAAATTTTCAGATAGTGGCGTTAAAGATTTCTATAGTATTCCTCAAGCAAGTCTTTTACTGCATTATTTCATACAAACATGTCTAGATGGCCTTGTTATCTAAAGTGTGTTTAAAACATGGGAAAAAAATCTATCTTCAGAAGAATATCTGAAGAATGCACTTGATTTTTTTTTCTGATAAGGTAGCGCAGAAGAGTATGGCCTGAACAAGATCTGAGGCAGCTGCTAGTAAAACATGAACTTCATCTGGAAAGACAGAAAGGAGTCAAGAAATTCAAGATGGGCCTGCCTTCTTCACTCTCTTTGGTAGCAGAGAGAGGGGAAGAGAAACTGGGTCACACTTTCAAGATTCTGTTATTATAGCTTATACCCAATACAGGTATAAACTTACAACAGTTTGCTTAGTGACCGTTCGAAATTACAGCACCAAAAAAAGTGACTTATGACCATTTTTCACACTTGTGACTGCTGCAGCATCCCCATGGTCATGTGATTTACATTTGGATGCTTGACAGCTGACTCATATTTATGATGGTTGCAGTGTTCCAGAGTCGTATGATCCCCTTTTGCGAACTTCTGACAAGAAAATCAATGGGGAAACCAGATTTACTTATTTAACAACTGCAGTGATTCACTTAACAAATGCGACAAGAAAAGTTGTAAAATGGGGCAAAACTCACTTAAATTTCAGGCTCAATTGTGGTCGTACTTTGAGGACTGCCTGTAATGAAGAATTCTCTTATTTCTTGTGGTGTCTGTTTCCTAATATGATCTGCCTCAAAGATCTGACAGACAACTTCAAGTGCCCAGTGCAAGGGAGAAAGGGAATATAAAGCTATCAAACTGAGAATATTTGCTTTTGCACTGCTGATTAGCATCCCTCCCTCAGACATGTCACTACTAACATGTAGATCAGGGGTGGGTTCTAATTTGTTTTTACTACCAATTCTGTGGGTGTGGCTTATTTTGTGGGCATGGCTTGATGGTCATGTGACAATTATTTAGGATTTAGCAGAGGTACTGGTCTACCAGGCTTTTAACTGCTTGCAGAGCTGTACTGATCTACCCATTTATTTTTTGCATGCACTGATCTACTCATGTATTTTTGCAGGCACTGGTCTACCCATTTATTTTTGCAGGCACTGGTCTACTCATTTGTTTTCTTTTAACACTGATCAGCTGTAGGGTGGCCCTTTGAAGCCCCGTGGCAAGAGTTTAAACAGTTTTTTCCCCTCTAGCCATCAGGAGGCAGCAATAGGTTGAGGATGGGGCCAAATAAAAGGTAAGAATAACGCAGGGGGTGGGGAGGCGGGGGGTGGGGGGCCAGAACTGGTTCGGTGAAGTCATATCGTCACCGCTACCGGCTCGGGAGAACCAGGCCGAACCGGGAGGAACCCACCACTGATGTAGATTCAAAAGCCATCTGACATAGTAACTGAATATAGGATTACAACCCAAAGTCTCTGAGTTTCTAGGATGAATTCTCAGGTACACAGCTTGTCTTCTTTTTAAATATCTGTCCCCTTTTGCTTACAGATCTTTGCTGCCTCTTGCTTTCAATTTCAATTAAAAGTTAGTTAGTAGATGTCTTCCAATGTTATTTCAACTAAGCTGTTATCAACAGAACTTCTAAAACTGCAGCCATTCACAAAAAGAAACTCTGAAGTTAGTTAATCTCTTCATCTCATCCAGTGACTTTTGGGGAGTTCATCTGCAACTTCGCTTGATTCATTTCAAACACTTTTTATATTTTATTTTATAGATGCAAGGCATCCAGAAGTAAGCTCTCTGAATACCAAAAGAAAAAAGAAAAAGAAAAAGAAAATGCAATGTGTCATTACAAGGTCAGAAATAAATTAGCCGCCTGTTGCTATAGTTGACTTCAAAAGGCTAAAAGGAACTCAGAAATAGTTTTCTTTTACTTTAAACAATAGTTCATTTCCAGTTCCAAAGGATTTGCATAGAAACCAGCTGCCTTCACTGAAATTATCACAATACCCCTTATCTGAATTTAACTCATTATTTAAATACAACATGTTTCACTTCATAATTTTGGAAAAATATTTTCCTGAGTTCTGCCAACATATTTGACTAACCATTTTAATTTATTTCTGCTCAGACGTTCGCTTTCTAGAATACAGTATGTGCCAACTTCTCACCTTTTCTCCATAATCACATACAAATATTGGTAATAAATATGTTTAACATTGATAATTAATCAATGTATTTTTAAAAAGACAAATGAGAACATGTACATATGAGCTTGGATTCAAACTTTGCTTTTTGGAGAAGAATAAATCTTCTCTCACAGACATACAGATGTACATTCCAATCATGGCAGTTGGTAAATTTTGGAATGAGGATATATTGTGAAATTGTAGATCAGGGATTGATAAACTTTTTGGACTTAGGGTCCATTGCTTTAGCTCACAGAGGCTGAGTTCAAAGTCATGCTTTGCTTAATCTTAATTTGTACAGAGGGTTAAATCACACCTGTATGGCAGCTAAACCAAAACCAGCAGGGCATATTTTAGCTTAGCATGATATGTGAATCTACCTTGTGCTTTCTAGCTAAATCCATTTTTGCTTTTGAAAAACAGTTGATGAGATATGAGAATTTGAGATCAAACTAAGATTTAGAACAGGGGTGGAGAATGATGGCCCTTTTATGACTTGTGGACTTCAACTCCCAGAATTCCTGAGCTAGAAGCCTGGGAGTTGAAATCCACAAGTCATAAAGGAACCATCGTTTCCCCCCTCTGGTTTAGAATGAAGTCATAAATATGCAAGTTCTTTTCTTTTGTACAGCTGGAAGTTTCATTCTTTTTCCTTTCTTGAGTACCTTCAAGTAGATCAAGAAATAGTCCTAAAATCAGTGCTTCAGTGCAGTTGATTTTAAAACTAGAAAACTGGCTTTGCAACCAAGTCCTAATTAGTAATACACTAGTCCAGGGGTCTCTAACATTGGCAACTTTAAGACTTGTGGACTTCAACTCCCAGAGTTCCTCGGCCAGTTGAAGTCCCACATGTCTTAAAGTTGCCAAGGTTGAAGACACCTGCACTAGTCACTGTATTTGCAGAATATAGATTTAAAGTATTTTAGACACTCTGTTCAATACCTTTTTTCAATTGATTGTGAATAATTCAATTGTCAAGATATCAGAGAAATCCAACAAAGCAGACATTAAGAAATACAAAGAAGGAATACAAGGCTCATGCAATTCAATTGAGTGAGTGATGACAGGGATCATCATTACACAAATACCTACTCCCTTATATTACATGTCGGCATGTAAATATTCAGTAATACCTTCTTGGTGTCATTGTAGTTTGATGAAGATACTGCTAACGAATGATTGAAAAATAATCTTTAAATGGCCTGGAAACAGGAAACGGACTACAGAAGGCGGGCAGGCTACTCAATAGCTGGGACATATACTGTAACAGAGATGGCATTGTAGAAACATTTGGCTAGCTAGTGCTGGAAACAGGATGCTGCATTAAATGGACTTTGGCTTTGATTTAGAAGAACTCTTCCTATGTTCTCAGAGTCATGCTGAACATTAACTCTGAACTCTGCTGGGTTTTAAAATAGAGCTGTGATGTGGCAGAGGAGGCTTCTGTTGGAAAGAAATGCAAACACAGACCTCCTTTAGGCACTCTGGAATGAGTTCAGTTGTATGGTTCTTTGGAAACTGGCCAGTAACTGGGAATTGGCTGAGATTTCCAGCGCAAGAAATCTCTTGCAGCTGTTTCCATGAACTGTGTAAGGAACTGTTATAAAGTAGCAGAAAGCTACTTGGTATCTCATGTGGCTGCTAAACAATGTAAAGCTTTGTACATCTGCTTTTTCTCTTTGTCTATGGCAACCCAAGCCAAAAATACCTTGAGTTGATTCTGCAATTCTCTTTGCCAGACTTTTTTTGTACCCACAGAAACTGTGCTTGAAGCATTTGCACCTAATATGCACAAGGATAACAGGTAATAAACAAAAAGCCACCTGATTATTCTCAGGATAACCTTTTAGGAAGGGTTGAATGGCATATAGTAATAGTATGGTTTTTAAGACACTCCAGTCTCAATATGTATCAGCCATATCCAAAAGAGGTCTAAGTGTAAATGCTATGCCAAAAATTTCAACCATCCTCGTGCAAATTGATGAGACAGAAATTAATTTTTCTTTCCAAATGGGAAGAAACTTTCAGCATCATTAAGGGTGAGATAGCATTTATCTTGCTTGGAAGGTAGGCAAAGAATATTTGTGTTTTGTTCTTCATCATGTATTTATCTTTCCAAGGGACTGCGGGGTCCTTTTCATAACCACTTCATTACTTAGGTAAGTTATGCCTGGTCCCTGATGACTAAATGGACAAATGTCTATTATTACAACCAGTCCAGTGGGATTGGTTCAATCATAATTGAATGATCTCATCAGACCTGTGTTATCCACTGATTTCCTCTCTTTTCTGCTTTTCAACCTTGCCAAGCAGAGTCAGTTTTCCCATCATCCACTTGTCTTGTAAGACCAGAGTACATGAATTTTTGCTTGCTGATCATGGCCTCAAGGGCTATTAGAATAAGATCACTAGGATGTCATTCAAGACAACTCCTCCAATAGGACACTTTTCAGAACTGTGTGAAACCAGTGATGGGGGGAAAAATGTTGCCAAAATAGACACACAAATAGCGCCTTCTAATCCCTTACAATAAAGCAAGAACAAAAAGCATTCTGAGAATGAAAATCAGTCCTTCTTTGGCAGGGCAAGAAAATGTTCATGAAGATGGATTTTGAAATAATCAATTTTTAATCAGCTGCAGTCATTGGATTTACTCATGTATAACTCTGGTTTCAATATGGTATCTATGTCTGGGAGTTGCATTAAAATAAATAGGAATCACTGCCAGATTAAAAGCCATTAGATTTACTCTTGAGTAGCATGTTTAGCATGCTAGGGGAATTTTAATGGGTCCTATTTTCATACCTTTGTCTCTATTGGTTTGTTTCCTGTTAAATTTGCTTAATTTTGGTTGACATGATGGGATTTCAGCAAAACCTAGATGATTAGCAAAAGAATAAACTTCTAAAGTTCTGTCTACATGTATATATTTCCACATGGCTTAATAAATAAATGTTACATGATCTATTTATCCCCTTTTCAGCTATTTCAAACTGAAGCATGTTACAGAAGATTATATTAAACTGACAGAATACAAATCTGTAAATGTCAAGACTATTTAAAATTCAAGCTTAAATGAGATGATTAAAAGGATGGATTTCTGGTCAATTAATCAGCTATTTTGAAAGGCAATTGCCTTTGAAACGCAGATTGCTTAACCACATCATCTTACTGTATCATGTACATTATATTAAATGTAACCTGTAGAAGAATGCATTTATGCATCACATTCATCCTGCACACATGCCTAGCTGCAAACGCCCTTATTTTCAGAAATCTTTTGATAGAACGAGTGCTTCTCAGGTCAAGCTAATAAACAATGATTCATCTAGGCCTTCAGCTCATTCCTATCACTTGGTAAAAAAGGCAGGGCTGGGGGGGATGGGAGGGAGGGATAAAAAAGAAGAGCATTTGATATTCCAGGCATGGGAACTCTCTTTTGATTCCGACAGTGATTTCTTTATAGTGGTCCATGACTCACAGGAAAGAATGGTTCATGGGATAGCACCAGCAGTGTTAAGACAGTCTTTTAAAAGAAATCAACCTAAACCACAAAAAGTATATTTCACAAGCCAGGCTGGAAATCTTTCATGAACTTGGCTCACTTCTTGGAATTCTGTTTGGGTCAGGAAAGGACATGAAAAGGATGACCTGCTGGCTTTCTGTCTTAGCAGCAGCAGATGCAGTTTAAGGGACTGTTAATTCTTTATATTATGTTTGACTGGGATCGGAAGGACATAGGTTCAGCTGTAAAACATAGGGGGAGATTTCTGCAGGGAGCCAGGGATGGCCTGATGGGCACCTTCCAACTCTTATTAGTCATTTATAGCCCAACCGATAACATAGAACTTTTGAGAAATATAATAATGTAGCCCATTTAGAACTTCCTCTGTTGAAGACCACGTTGGATCTGGGAATCTCATATCATTACATAGTGGGTGTGGCTTAAAGAAGGCTCCCCACATCCTTTTCCATGTCCATCTCTCCTTTTCTACTTGCAATAGGCTAGAACTCCTGCAAATGACAGCTTGGTAGCAGAAGAATTTTGAATTTAGGCTGAGAGCTGAAGGAAATCAGGCCTAAGCCCAAGACTGCTTTAGAGGAGGGTTATGATCCATGGAACAAAAGTATACCTGCTAAAATATGTGAGGATAGTATTATAAGATGGGATTATCTGAATTTTGGGATTTTGCTGCAGGAATACCCAGTATAGTGCAGTTCTCAAGAGGTAGAATTCATTGATGGTAAACAACCTGGCAAAAAAGAAAATATTAATCAATTAGTTACATTTTGAAGTAAACTTTTTTATTATTTTTTATTATTATATATTATCATTAAGTGTTGTACCTTATGATTCTTGATGAATGTCTCTTTTATTTTATGTACACTGAGAGCATATGCACCAAGACAAATTCCTTGTGTGTCCAATCACACTTGGCCAATATAAAATTCTATTCTATTCTAACTTTTTTTTAAAGAGCAGTCATTTTAAGACATAGCAAAAACATTTAATTTTAGAGTATTTCCCTTTAATCATGTTTTCAAAAATTCTATTCAAATACATGTAATATATTTCAGCATATTAATTAATGTGGATAATGGCAGATAAGGATTGTAATTCCAAAAACAGCAAATGATATGGCCCAGTGTTTGCAAAATGCCAAGTTTAATAGCAGCCAAAGGCACAAACTTGTATATTTTTTTTAAAAAAATATTTTAACCTTTGAAATAGTGCAGTTAAGATTAACATCAATGCCATTTCAGTTTTCAGTAGGTACAGGGACCAACTTTAACAAGGAAGAAGTCCAGAGAATTTTGATTATGTTGCAGTTTAAATGTGAAAGCCCAACCCAAAATCTAGATCAGTGTTTCTTGACTTTGACAGCTTACGATGGGTGGACTTCAAGTCCCAGAATTCTGTAGCCAGTAATTCTGAAAGCTGAAGTCCACCCATCTTAAAGTTGCCATGGTTGAGAAATACTGGTCTAGAATATTATGATGATTACTTCTAATCTATAAAAATATTTTCAACACATTAGCAGTCAGATATGACTTTGTTGTAAAAGCAAAACATAATTTCATTTACTGATGCATATTCTCTATACATGCGGTGGCACAGTGGTTAGAATGCAGTACTGCAGGCTAACTCACTGCTCACTCCAATTCTGAGAGGCTCAAGGTTGACTCAGCCTTCCATCTTCTGAGATAAAAAAAGGACCCAGATTGTTGGGGGCAACATGCTGGCTCTGTAAACTGCTTAGAGAGGGCTGTGAAGTGGTATATAAGTCTAAGTGCTATTGCTATTTCCTGCATTTTTAATAAGAATCTCCACTGGATTGCTAGTATAATATCTACTGTCTAATCAAGACAAGTCTTGGCAACTAGTTGCTTCCTAAACTAATCTGATGAAATGTTATCTTCTTGGCCCTCATCCTACCCATAAAGAAGACTTTTCAGGGAGGAGATGAGGCTGAGAAATGGCCAGACTAATATTACATAACCCAAGAAGACAGAGGCTTTTGTGAAAACCAACAAGGAAATTTGAAAAGAACAGCTCTTAAAACTTTGGGGGAGGAAGCTAATTGCTTTCCAAGAAGATTAATGAAAGGCTCAGACAAGACAAGAGTCTGTTCAAAGATTAGAAGTGTGGAAAATGTGGGCAACTTTCAGCACCAGAGTGGAAATGAAATAGTTTGGCTATATACTGTAACTCAGTAGGAAAATGGAGAATTTGAGCAAATAGAGCTGGAAGACCTGTCACTTGCCTGCTACATATAGCTCCCCAGCTGACCAACACTTTTGTCTGGAAAGCTGTATTCAGGACCCATGCTACCTAATCACTTGGGGATAAAATCCACAAAGGGGAAGTGGGAAGAAAGCTAAAATGGATAATTGTACACTGATCATTCATTTCTCTTTTTCTGCCCTGGGTCAATTTTCATTTCTTATTATGAAGCTCCAATCTTATAAACTCAGGAAAAATAGAATATATTGAAAGGTGGGGGCAATTGGCAGATGTTCACTTTTTTAGTGTTACTGTTTCTACAACAACAACAACAAATATTTCCAAGAAATATGCATGGGAAGTGGGACTACAAGACCATTTAGTCCGCCTAGCTTCACTATTCACAATGATCAGATTCAACCATTACCTGCTGAATCAGATCATAATATTCAGATTTGAAAGGTTCCATTTAATATAGCTACCATGTTTCCCCGAAAATAAGACCCTGTCTTATATTTTTTTGAACCTGAAATAAATGCTTGGCCTTATTTTCGGGGAGGTCTTATTATTTAGGGGCACGTGAAGCAAGACAGGGCCCCTCTTGCCGTCTTATCTGATTTCCAGCTCTGTCTCCCTAACTCTAACCAGAGGAAATGGTGGGGACCAGCTACACATGTGCTTAAATATTTTGGGGGAGGGCTTATTATCCAAGAAGGTCTTCTTTTCAGGGAAACACAGTAATATGGATAAAGGTAGCCTTCCTGTTGAGTTGATTTCTTAAGTCTGGTCTAGCTAGCGGGACCAGTTTGACTCTGCTGTACCTCCTTTCTCCTTAATCTCTACATCTTTACAAGTAAGGTAGTTAACAGCTACCTATATAATTATGATATCTCTGCTAAGGGAAGATTAACACACACGGGTTCTTTGCATTTTATGCTGCAACGCCTGCTATTTTATATTTGCTAAAACAGTGCTTGCATTTTACTCCATTACAATGTAGTCCTTGATTAATGATGATGATAATTGGGACCAGAATTTCCACTGGTAAGCAATGTGGTTGAAAGGCTTAATGTCACATGACTGCGTTGCTTAGTGATGGCAATCCCAGCAGTCCCCAGTGCCGTTTCTTGAGGATAATGGGTCACTAAGTGAGCCGCCAGGTTTTAATAATCAAAGTCAGAAGGGAAGTTGATAGGAAGTTGTAAGTCCGAGGTGGCTTGCACCAGGTCAGCAGGCAGGTAAGTCATGCCAGTTTAACAATTTCAGGTCCAGGGTGGCTATTTCTGGATGCCAGACTGTGCATGAGAAGCTATGCATAATTTTAGGCCTGGGGGTGGGGGGGCTTGCTGTCGGGTGGGGATGTGTCTATAGGTTCTTGCTTCAGCATGCACAAGTGATTTCAGGCCTGGGGGTAGTTGCTGCCAGGCAGGGGAGATTTACTGGAACAACTTGCATCCTTTCTTATGTTATCTTGATGGACCTTTACTCAATCTAAGAAGACCACGCCTGCATTCAGGAACCCCTCTTTTTAACTAAGTACTTTCTGACCTTGGAGATTTAAGCACTTTCTGTAGCAGCTCCAGTGGCAGGTTCCGCAGACATATCTGCGAGCCAAGCTGTGGGACAAGGTTTACCTCAGTCCATCTTTCACAGATAGTGATCAAGGAAGGTTGCTTATACTGTTTCCAAAATGGGGAGAAAAAGAGAAGTTAATGAAACTCTGAACTCTAGAACCATCTTGTGGCAGAAACTGGAAATTAAACCACTGAATCTACATTTGAGTGGAGACAAAAAAAGAACATTCATTTCTTTTTGGATGAAATTTTAACAGTTCCAAATCTAATGTTATAAAATGAAAGTGCAACTAATACATTTAGAATTGCACCCAGGAAGATTTGCAGATCTCTGTTGAGTTTGCGCTAAGTTTCTGTACTGTATGTGAAAAATATCTTTTGTTTTCAATTTCTAAAGAATTCGAAGATCAACTCTACAACCAGAGATCTGCAGAACTGTTGGTTTCCATCCTGGAGATACACCCAATTTATTCAAAAACTGTTTCCAGAAACCTCCTTCTTGAACAAGTAAAGGATCTGTTACAAGTAAAGAATCTGTTCATTGAACAAATGGGTGCAAGTTTCATTAAAACCCAGTAAGAGGCAACCAACTGATGAAGAAGGAAGGGGGGAAATGAAGTAGAGAAGTCAGTTTATTTATTTATTTATTATTTATTATTTATTTGTCAAGCATATATAAGATAACAGGTAAAAGTATAAACAGAATTTGAATACATGAAAAGAGTAAGAGTAAAAATAAAAAGGAATATTAGGACAGGGACGGTAGACATGCTGGTGCACTTATGCATGCCCCTTACAGACCTTTTAGGAATGGGGTAAGGTCAGGGGTGAAATCCAGCAGGTTCTGACAGGTTCTTGAAAACTGGTAGCGGACATTTTGAGTAGTTCGGAGAATCGGTAGCGGAAATTTTGGGTAGTTCGGAGAACTGGCAAATACCACACCTCTGGCTGGTCCCAGAGTGAAATGGGAATGGAGATTTTGCAATATCCTTCTGCCAGGAGTAGGGAGGGAATGGGGATTTTGCAGTATCCTTCCTCTGGAATGGAGTGGGAATGGAGATTTTGCCGTATCCTTCCCCTGCCATACCCACCAAGCCATGCCCACCAAGCCACACCACGTCCACCAAGCCACGCTTACAGAACCGGTAGTAAAAAAAAATTGGATTTCACCACTGGATGAGGTCAACAGTAGACAGTTTAAGGTTAAAATTTTGCGGGTTTGGGGAAGAAACCACAGAGTCAGGTAGTGCATTCCAGGCATTGACCACTCTGTTACTGAAGTCATATTTTCTGCAATCAAGTTTGAAGTGGTTTACTTTAAGTTTGTATCTATTGTGTGCTTGTGTATTGTTGTGGTTGAACTGAAGTAGTCATTGACAGGTAGGACATTGTGGCAGATAATTTTATGTACTACGCTTAGGTCAGATCAAAGTTGGCGTAGTTCTAAGTTGTCTAAGCCCAAAATTTGAAGTCTGGTGGCATAAGGTATTTTATTGTGGGTAGAGGAATGGAGGACTCTTCTCATAAAATATCCCTGGACTCTCTTAATTGTATTTACATCTGATATGCAGTGCGGGTTCCAGACAGATGAGCTGTATACGAGAATTGGTCTAGCAAATGTTTTGTATGCTCTAGTTAGTAGTACAATATTACCAGAGAAGAAGCTACGCAAGACATTTTAATTGTCTAGCTTAGGTAAACATGATGTCTACCTAAGATAGTTCTAATTACCTATTTATTTATTTAGTTGTAATTACCTAATTGTTTCAGATCATCATCACAACTACACAAAAACTTGCACAAATATAAGGAAAGCAAAATGTACCCGGTAAGACTAATATATATTCGCTTACTACTTAAAAGAAAAACCATTAAATTTGCAGCTCACCTTGCAGCCTGCAGTATAATACCTACAGACATTGGTAGGACAGATGCTTCTTCTCATGACTTGGATGCACCTGGGCAGAAAAGATTCAGCTATAAGCAAGAAGAGCGTTAAGAGGAGAATGAAAAAAAGGAAATGAGAAATACAAGTAATCTTTCTAGCCTTTGGCTCTCTATAAGCAAACCAGATGCATTTTTGCAAGTCACAGAATTTCTTTAGCCCCTGGGTGGGAAATTCTGCTGTGTGTTTCAGTGATTCTTCAGAGAATCATCTTGAATCCTTTCTCTTCATACCCAGTTTAGCCTAGCTCACTCTGCAGCATTTATCCTCTCAAGGGGCATAGCAGACTACTGTTGCGGGGAAACAATATTTGTTTACCTCATGTTTAATTATACAATTCTCTCAGGGACAACATGGTTTGCTTTTCGGTCAAATACTTTATCTCTCTGTGGGACGAGTAAGGCTGCTCTCTCCCTCCCTCACCCCCAGTCCAGTCAGACAAATAAAAATGGCTCCTCTGGAGTTCTTTGTAGTCTCTTGGCAAAAAGTAGTTATTTAGAATTGCTGGCCAACTTGTCTGAATTTTTTATAAAGGTCATTTAGGGACAAGACAGAAATGAAGGGAAATCAAAATATTCTGTGTCTTTAAAACAAAATTTAAGGGGAAAGAGAAATTAACCCAAGACATCACATCAAGACAGAAATTAAACAATAATTCCTTCCTGTTCCCTTTATTAAAATCCCCAAGCAACGGAAAAACAATTATTTATATCAAAGTAAATAGCAACTTTATGATGGTGAGACATCCATGGACATAAGTGTTTTAAAAATTTTGCCCGAATACTACAGTAGAAACCTGATACAATGTTTTTCACCATCTAAAATAATTGTTAACATTTTTTTTCAAGACTTAATTACCCAGTCTTTCAACTATCATTCTACACGATGCACCTACTTTCAAGTTTATCTTATGAAAGAGAGAAGACAGAAGAATTGTGCACCAGGCACCACCATTGTTTCATC
This sequence comes from Pituophis catenifer annectens, assembly GCF_029215685.1. Classification (NCBI taxonomy): domain Eukaryota; kingdom Metazoa; phylum Chordata; class Lepidosauria; order Squamata; family Colubridae; genus Pituophis; species Pituophis catenifer. The sequence goes on along the minus strand of NW_027256886.1, from coordinate 55,839,632 downwards.
ACAAAAATGTTTTTGCATAAATGGGGAAACTTGCAAGTTTAAGATTGCCTGTCAGTGAATGTTCATTCATCTTACCACTTCTCTAGCAATTTAAAGCAGAAGTCCACCAATGTTTTAAAAATTTGTTTAACTACTGATTTTTTTTTCAAAAATAAGGAAGTCAATTTTAGAGTCAAATTTTATAAAACACATTTAAAACTATACAACTTAGATAATTCATTCAATGTTTCCAGACAGGCAGAGAACATGAGCTTTCTCCAACCTGGAAGCATTCAAATGTATCGGACATCTCTTAATCCCAAAAGAATTATAGGAGCATGATCATTGGTAGTACTCCATTGTGGTTAGAAGTTATGAGAGATAACTTTGAACATATTTGAAAGCCTGCAGGTTTAGTGAAGTCTGTGACATCTGCTTTACAATATTACTAGAGAAACAATAGTTTAGATCAGGTATGGGGAATCTACACTTCTCCTGTACGGAATTCTGCAATCGTCTTCAAGATGATTCTCTGAAGAATCACTGAGACACACTTCCAGAATTTCCCACTGTGTGGCTAAAGAAATTCTGAGGCTAAAATGCATCTGATGGCTGTTTGCTTGTAGAGACTCAGCTTGGTGACGGTACTGGCCTAGAAACCAAGAGATCAGCCCTGCTTTCATCACAAAAGTCAGCTGGATGATTTTGGGTCAGTCACTCTCTTGGCCCAACATTCCTCACAGGGTTTTTGTTGTGGGGAAAACAGGAAGAGGAAGAAGTACTGTGCATGTTTGTTCCCTTAAAGTACTTCTAAAGTAATAAAGGTGGGATAAAAATCAAATAAATAAATAAAATATTGCTGAATTTCTCTTTTATCTTCTGTGCTGGTAGATAAAAGTTCATCAAAATTTAGGAAGCCACAAGTTTTCAATTACTGACCTAATTACCCTTGGCATTTAAATATAAATATTGTTTAAAACACAGTTTGGGATAGACTTTGGCTGATGAAAGCTGACATCCCACTCAGAACATTTTTGTAATAAGAGGAGTGCCTTGGCATAACCCACTCCCCAAATCTCAAGCAAATTATATTACGGTATGTCATAATCTACTTACTTTTGGAAAAGGCTAGGGAACTGTAACACTTCCGCTACAGCCAGAATTCCTAGAACATCTTCTTCATTCACTTCTGATTCAGAATTGTACATGTTCTTGAGTGCAACAGCAAAGGCTTCATTGTATCAACAGAATATGCCAATAAACACATGGTTATAAATATAATAAGATGTCAGCATTACCCCTGCTCCTGAACAGAATATTTACTCAGATTACTATACAATGTCTATGGAGACTCTCAATCATCCAGATCATGGTTGTCTTAAAAGTGGTGTTTTTTTCCCCCTTCAAAAGGCAACAGGACTTTCTTGGGTTTTTTTCTTTGAAAAAAGAACTGAAGAAGCTTTTGGATGAAAAGTGAAATGTTTTCAAAGAAAAAAACCAAGACAGTCCAGTTGCTTTTTGGAAGAAAAAGCACTTTTGAAATTACTAATGAACTATCACTATACACACATTAGTTGCTCCCATCACCAATGATTTTAAACAATAGATGGGTTGCTACCAGTTAAGCAATAATGGGTTGCTCCCCGTTCACCCAGATCGGGTGAACTGGTAGCGGCAGCAGGAGTAGGCTCCGCCTACCCGCCCGGATGCTTCTGTGCATGCGCAGAAGCATTGCACATGTGTGTGAGCACACGTACACCCATGAGGGAATTGGTAGCGACAGGTTTTGAAACCCGCCTCTGAATAGATGGATACCAAGAATGCTTTTCTCAGTCACCCATGCATTCTAGATCAAAGTAGATTTTTAAAAGGATTGCTCAGCATTTTTGATATCTAGGGAACACAAAACAGTACAGACTGTTGCAAGACATAAAATACAAGTAGGCCCTAAGCTCAGTATAGCTGTTTCCATGCAAGGAGTCTGAGGAACAGATTGAGTCCATTCCTTTCCAGTTATTATTAGTCTCATATGCTTGTCATCAGGATAGAGATGGGGGACTCATATTAAACCTGTTTCCATGTAACCAGCAAAGTTAATGATCACAGGTGGGATTTTTTTTTTTTTTTTTGCTTTCAGATACAGGTAGTCATCAATTTACAACAGTTCATTTAGTGACCATTTGAAGTTACGTCATCACTGAAAAAAGCGATTTATGAACATTTTTCATACTTATGACCGTTACAGCATCCCCATGGTCATATGATCAAAATTCAGCTGCTTGGCAACTAACAAGTATTTATGACAGCTGCAGTGTTCCGAAGTCACGTGATCCCGTTTTGCAACCTTCTGACAAGCAAAGTCAATGGGGAAGCCAGATTCTCTTAAAAATTCTGTTACTAGCTTAATAATTGCAGTGATTCACTTAACAACTGGGGCAAGAAAGGTTGTAAAATGAGGTGAAACTCACTTAGCAACTGTCTTGTTTAACAACAGAAATTTTAGGCTCAATTGTGGTCATAAGTTGAGGACTACCTGCATTTATTATTTTTTTAAAGTTTTTTTTAAATTAGTTTTAAAAGGCTCTAGAAGATGAAGTGGGAAAAGATTTAATAATTACTAACCAGTATACTACAATGAGAGATATAACCTTTTCCCTGATACTGGCCTGTGAAACATCTTAATATCTATGGCAAACAGTCAATTTATAGAGTAAGATAGTTTGTATTACCAAACCGAGTGACATCTTGATCTGTAATATTCAGAGCAATAGTGACTTTTGGCAATTTTTCCTTCTGTTGGCAGAATTCATCAGGCTTATGACCACTTAGTAGACAGCATTTATAACAACGGGTTTCTGCCAAAAACATTGGACACACAGGAAGTACGACACTATAAAAAGGCAGCATACTTGGCCTATTCAAGGCAACAGTAAACAGAGAGAAATGTCTAAATCATTTATTTTTCATTAATACATTTTGCCCACTAATATACTAACAGCTTAATATCTCATGATAGTTTGTTATTAATTAATTAATTAATTAATATTAATTAATAAATTAATAATTAAATAGTAATTTATTAATTATTAATTTATTAATTGTTATTTTCAAAGAACTAAACACTTTTCTAAGATTTTCTATCTTAGAACATCTTGATTGCTCATATAGAAGAGGGAGAAATGTAAAAATACTATAGGCAAATACCAACCCTAATTTAACTCTGATTCCAGCTGGAAAATATGTGTATAGATTTATGACTTAGAGTCAGTAAGTCTCCATGAAATTTTCTGGCTGTAAACCATTGTGAATCCAGTAAAGTAGAAGATGCCATATATTAAGACCTCAGTGTCTTAAACACTTCTATAGACATATAAAAATAAATTTTGGAACATCTACCAATACCTTTTCTAGATTTCAATACGCTTCTTGTGTTTGGGGAGTAGCTATTCTGTTCTGCTTCAGCAAGAAGTTGTGAAAGGACATGGGATTTAAATAAATACATTCGGTGAAGTTCCCATTCATAGCCCAAACAGTCCAAAGTGACATCTGAAAAGAGAGATGGAAGCTAGTTAAAAGCCATAGCTAGTTCTCTGGAGATGAAAAATCAGTCATGCAGTTTATGTCTCTCAGTTCAGAAGGCTTACCTGGTTCCATGCCTTCTGTGATCTTCTGTGTATAAGAAAAAAGCATCTGATTGGGCAATCTTTGGCGGGAGAATGTCCTTTGTGGAAAAAGAATGGATGATGAAACCATGATTTCAATGCACTTAATTTAATTAAAAGCCATAATTTATATAAATTAAATTTCCCAAACCAGAGGAATCAGGATTGCAATTGTGGGGGTCGTGCTAACAGGGAATTTAGAAGATACAGCCTCAAGACATCTGGAAGATTGGACTTAAGTGAAAAATAGTAATATTTTTGATCTGAACTTAAATTACCCATATAAATCGAACCAATAAATAATAAATAAATAATGCAGTAATAATTACCAAGTGTAAAGTGACCTATATAAATCTCTCTGGATATGAGAAAATCAGCCCTATGAGTAGTAAGATTATAGGAGTATAGTAGCAGTTGGCTAAATATGTATCAATGTTTGTAACTTAATGTGCATCTAACATATACTATATACATAATAAACTGATTTTCCAACTTTGTTTCCACCAATCAATGAGAACCAATGGTAGCTTACTTTGAAACTAACCCAGTAACTAATGATAATTTTCCACATACAGTTGCATATTTTTCAGCCAAATGCATGTATTATGTCAAATACATAATGATGTATGTACATGCCATTATGCGTTTTGGGGACATCTTACATGGGTGATGGACAAGCATGAGTGTTTTTCAAACTTGGCAACTTTAACATGTGTGGATTTCAATTCCAAGATTTCTCCAGCCAGCAGGAGTTGAGATCCACACATCTTAAAGTTGCCAAGTTTGAAAAACCCTGACATATGAAATTTTCCCAACTTTCTTCTGCCCGTGTTTCAAATTCCAAAATGTCTATTTAGAAGAGCAGAAGTTTGGAAATGTTTAGCAATATATATAAGCAATATAAGGAAGGATATTCTTACTACTAAGCATAATGGGACCATATTTTTTGTTTGCTTGCATATGGTATATTACCTTCTTCAGCATCTATAGCCAGAAATAAATTATTAACATTTTCCATATTGAAGCATTTGGTGCAGTGTTATACTAAGAACTACTTCTGGCTCTTACCTGGGTTTGGGTTTGATTTGGGACCTCATATGTGAAAAAGATTGGCCAATAGATTCATCGAGAAGTTCTGCACTTGTTTTCCAGGCCCCGAATTCTTCGCCCCAAGGCACAGGGCTATCAACTGGACAGTTGGAAAAAAAATGCAAGGAAGGGTGCCAGTAACTATAAGGTAGCACCGATATTTACTGTGTATGCCATTAATTCAACTGTATGATATAAAAGGGAGAGGCACTTTTGTTTCTTCAACATTATATCATTCTCTTTGCTAACAGACTCCTTAAGTTTGCTTGCAGATAGCTAGCCTGAATGCCTGAAAATTGGTGAGAATGGATGGATTTTTACAACACAATGAACCATGAACATTTGATTGTAATTCTATTTTATTGTTTTCTAGAAATATTTCTGTTTTACAGTTTTTAATGTTGTAAGCCGCCTAGAGTTCCTTCAAGCCAGAATGGGCAGCAAAGAAATCTGATATATTTTATGGCTCCCCACTTGACATGCAACTCAAGGAAGTATACCATTTAAATGACAAATATTCCTACAAAAATAAAATATAGAAAATAATAAAGCAAGCAATTCAACAAAACAATAAATCTTGACAGGTACACAAGACCTTCTGACCCAACATCTGGGGGAGAAAACTAGGTCCTTAGCACCTTACATAAATCAGGCAAGCAGGATCAAGGCCATCTCAATCTCCAGGAGGAATTCTGTTTTATAGGGCAGGAATTTGATATTGTTAACTGAATACACAATGATCAAAATGAGTTATCTGAACACAGCCATAAGGACTGGTTTGTAGATGTGATTCCTGTTTTCTACTTCATTTCAAATGTGTAGTCAAGCAAACATCCCTAGTTTCTCATAATACTTTATTTCTATAACCCTTATTATTCCTAGTAAATTTTTTGCTCCAGCTCAGGGATATCTGCAACATAAAAAGGGCCTGGGGTTCAAACACATGGTTGTGGTTACTATCTTGACTTCTTGGACCACCTCAGTGCAATACCAGAATTGGATATAATAATCCAAGGGTGATTTGATCCCTACAAAGTACAATTGAGCAATTAGGTCCCATTATTTTGAATTAATGCTTCTATTGCTGCATTCTATGGGTCCATTGGCCTGGTGCACCCATATGTTTAGTTATCCAGTAAGACCTCTAAATTCTTCACTCATGCATTACATGAGATCTCCTCAATCCTGTACTGTTATTTCTTGTCTTTGTTTTCCTTTTCTGATGCACCTATTCTTGCCACTTTAACGTTCAACTCTGTTAATATCATTGTGAGTTGTTATGAATTGGGTGGCCTTGTAAATTTAGATAAACAAAGGTGTCCCTTAAGGTGTTAATCAGCTCCCCTAGCTTGACAATTATCTGTACATTTAATTCAGTTCCCCAAATGAGTTCCAATTCTTTTGATTAGCACAAGGCAGAAGATAAGCCCCAGGGAACATCACTTGATACACAACCATTTTATAAGAAGCCATTGGGTGAACTTGTTCAACCAGCTGTGAATGTACTGAATCACTCAAGCCCACTTTATCCATGTTTTCACAAGGCCATCATATGAGACTCCCTGGCCTTTTACTGAGATCAGGTTATGCTATGTGCACAGCATTCCTTTGGTTTTTCTAATTAGTAACTCTGTCATAGGATGCCTGATAATGTGGGCATTCTTTTCCCTGTGCTCATAGATGCAGGCCTTGACAGTCTGTTCTGATAATTTGCCCAGCACAGAAGTTACCGGTAAATGGCCTGTGGTTTTCCGATCCTCCTTTCTGAACATGTGGTCTTAAGTTGATCTTTTATAGTTCACTGGCATTTTTCAAAATGTATTTAATTAGAATGACACTTTCCACTAAATCTTTACAGGTAGTCCTCAATTTATAATCATTCATTTAATGACGGCTCAAAGTTACAACGGCATTGGAAAAAATGACTTATGACCAGTTTTCACACAGTTGATTGTTGCAGCATCCCCAAAGTCATTCGATACACTTTGGGAACTTGGCAACTGGCATGTATTTACAACAATTGCAGTATCCCAAGTCATGTGATTATCATTTGCAACCTTTCCAGTCAGCTTTCAACAAGCAAAGTCAAGGGAGGGGGGAGCTGGATTTGCTAACAAAACCGCATGTTTCGTTTAACCCTGTATTTATTCATTTAACAACCGTGGCAAAAAGATGGTAAAACAGGGTGTGACTCACTTACCAACTGCCTTACTTAGCAACAGAAATTTTGGCCTCAATTGTAGTCATAACTCAAGGACTACCTGTATATCTTTTACTTCTCTGCTTCACATAGTACATGTACCCTTGCATTCATAACTTGTTAGCAAATGATGTTGTGACCCCGACTCTTGAGCCTGTCCTAACAGAGGACTCAGAAGGTGATGGGGAGGAACTGATAAGGCCTCCCTCTCCAGGACCCTCCTCTCTGGCAATGCCTCAGGTTCCATCCGAAGGCCAAGAGGAACAGCCTGGAATATACCAGGACGAAAGCATATCGGAACAACAACAGATAGGGAGTGAGGATGATGAATCCTGGCTTGATCCCAGGCAGCGTCGGAGGGAGAAGCGTGCACAGCAACGAAAGAGGTATGGGAGGGCCAGAGATTGAGCTGAGTCACTGAGCCACACTCCACAAGGAATAAAAGTGGGTGTGATTGCTCTTCAGGCTTTGTGACGGTCAAAGTTAAAAAGAGAGTCACATCGCATTACCTGAAATCTGGCTTGTGCATATTTTGGATTGGACCTTGGCTAATTCTTGCTTCGTGGATTACTTTTTGCTACTGAATCGGACTGAGGAGAAACTCTCTCTCTTGCTGACTGTGAGTGAAAACTGACTTGGCAGGCATTTCACAGTTTACTGCCACTCTTATCTGCAAGGGTTTCTAGTCTGATTGCTTAATAAAATCTTGGCAGGTGTGCCTGGTTGTGTGTTTGCCTGTGTGGGGAAGGGGGACAGAACAAATGAAGGATAAAACAAATACATTTCTTATTGTGGAATTTGAACCCAGCCAGTATTTCTAGTTATCACCTTACCTGTCATTATTCTAATCAAGTTCTTATGGAGGCCATCTTGTTTCGCTTTAGCACTCTGTGAAATTCCTAGTAAGTCACAGGGTGAACTGAATGGAAATTGCCAGCGATTGGTGGGTCCTGCTTGATTGCGGAAGAAACGTGGTTTCATGGGTCCTGAAATCTTATACAAAAGCATTTTTAGCCCATTATCCCCTCAACATTTTATCTAAAGAGATTGATTGTCTGCTCTATCAAGGAAATAATTAGGCAATCCAAATTTCAGAGGCAATATTGTTAGGTCATAGAAATAAAATAGTGTGTTGCTTCTTGCCTTTATTTTATTTTTTTCTTTAGATAAACTAGTTGTCTGTCTTGGATCAAGTTGCTGGATTAAGGGCCATTCAGATATCTCAATCTACTTCCCCCGCCCCTCATGTTTCAGCCATGACAGATGGAGATAATGACAGTTGTCGGCCAATTTTTTCACTGAAGAAAAATTGTAAGTGAATTCTTTATAATATTGTTAAACAATTCTCTATGAGACTACCAACATTTTTCGAAGAGAATCTCTGGTGTGTTTTTATGTAAAATGGCTTACATAATAACACATCCTTCCTCTCACTCTAAAGCAAAAGGAAAATGAAATCTGAGTCAAAAATTCTCAGTGATAATTTTTGTAAAAATGGGTGGGTGAAAGGCATTGGGAGGCTAGAGGTAGGCCTTTGTGAAGCAACAAAGACACATCTTGACAAGGTGATTTAGCTGTAAAAGTGATGCAGCATTTTCTGAAGGTACCCAGTTTAGGTGATACCTTTTGGTGTGGTTAGGTTTTCCCTCTAATCCATCAGACTGGAAATAGATCATCTGAGGAATGAGGCTATAAGAGTTCTAATTAACAGTTGTTAGAAGGTAGGTTGGCAATGCAACACAAGCAATCCAATGAATACTCTAATCTCGAATGAGAAATCTATATATAGGCAATTTATGGCAGTAACACCCTTAACCATTTTCTTGAGCTTCTTTATCCAGAAGGCAAGAGGCTTGCCTCTTTTGTAAAATCATGGCAGTTTCCATCTGTTCATTGTTATTTCTTTTGTCGGTGTGAAATATAATACTTGCAGGATTATCTAGGATGTTCATTTCAAACACATGCTGGTATCTTCCTTATGTTGTTTGAGCTTTGTCTGCTATAATGGTAATGTGCATTCCAGTTCTTAACAGGGAAAAGTCAACTATAAAATATTACTAACCTATGCAGCTGTGTGTGGGAAGTTAACAAAAAGTTCATCTAGAAGGAGAAATAAATAGGAAGGAACAAAGTACAACTTGATGGAAGGTGAGATAGGAAAAACTGGTTCATATATCATGCTAGCCGTAATATGATTTATTTTTGGCTAAGCATATTGTCTGAACCCAGCAACTGTGATTTATTAAAGTAAACATAGTTAAGCAACCATGGCTTAATATTACATTATTAATATGGTCACTAATCTCAGTGACAAGAAGCAGGTCAAGATATACAATGGACATGCACACACAAAAACTAAAGGTACAAGTGAAAGAAACAGGATTTCATGAAAATCTCCTAAATGTAAAGCAAAAGATTCTGTAATGTTGAGGGAATGAAGCTTAAAATGTAGGGGATCTATCAATCAAGGAATTGAGAACTGGGAGCAAAAAGATGGTGTAATGAAGTAGTATGGCAGAGCTCTACTTCCAATAGAATAGTTAACTGAGGCACAGACACTTGCAGCTTAGCTTTTGCTAGTAAATCTTGTTCATACATAGGAATAATATAGAACCTTTAGTTCATGTAAAATGATTGTGCAATTATAAATATCATAAGGCTTTTAATATCTGAATCAAGAAATCCAGATAACCTCTGGATCAGGGGTGGGTTCTACTTACCTTTACTACTGGTTCGCAACAGGATCGTGCACGTCCCTTGCTTCTGCGCATGCACAGAAGCTTCTGTGCATGCATAGATCGCTGATGATGACATCAGGGGTGGTGGGTGGAGCCTCGCACCGGTTTTGCTACCGGTTCTTGTGAACCTGTCCGAACCAGGGGCAACCCACCACTGCTCTGGATGGTATTGTATACACAATTGCACTGTGGCCTGTACACCTCAGTTTATAGCTCTAATGGAAGAATCTCAGGTAAGTAAGGGGTCATGACTGTTTCTAACAGTCCAGGTAAGGCAGTCCTAAGAAATGAGTAATTGAATTTTAGGAGGTTACAATGTCATTAACTTAATTTGGAGCACATATTCTATAACAGTCAGTGTCTCATTTTCTTTCGATAGCATTGCTACCAGAAATTACACTTACCTTTGCTATTTCTTTCTCAGATGGTGAAAGTCCTCCCAGAGATACAAAGGGAGCTGATAGCAGATAACTAAAGGTTAAAAAGTATAATCAATGCCATACCAAGGAAAGCTGCACAGGTGAAACTCTGCCTCTCTCTCAAAAGGATACAATTCTTTTCTTTATATGAAGTACAGTATCCCATGCAAAAACAGGTGAAAATGTTGTCCTCTGCTCTTTTAGTATCATGTACTTTATCTTACCTGATAGTGGGACATTTGCTAAGTAGATGAAAACAGTATCTTGTGAGAAGTTGACCCAGGCATCATGACAGATATCATGAGACCTCTTTGTCTTATTCATTCTCTTAAGGTGCTTCGCCCTCTTGCGGCATACAAAAGCCTCCCCAAAATCTCTCCAAAGCTTGCTACCAAATTATAATTTTAACATGTAATTGTTGGAAGAAATGTCCATCCGGGTTCAGTTCCAAGTGGGGAGAAAGACACTGGAAACATGGAAGCTGTTTGGAAAGATGGTTTAATGGTGGACAGGACCACGTGGTTCGAGATCCTGGGCAATTGAACACATGGGTGAGAGAGAGAGAGAGATTTATACCCTCTCTTGGGCCCCACCTTGGAGCTTCCTGTTCCTGTGCAAGGGCAGGTATCCTGATTGGTTGTCAGACTCCCATGGGGCCATGCAGGGGTAACTTTGTAGGTTGCCTTGAGTCCAAAGCTTGGTTGAATCTTGCTGGATGATGAGGTAGTGAAGCTAATTCTGAGGGTGAAGGAAGGAGATGAAGGGGGGGAGGGCAGGGAGCTGCAAGGAGCTGCTTTGTCTTTAAAAACATGTTTCTCCTTTTCTCATGTAGGGAAATATAATATTCTGCCTTTTTAATATTTCCTAGAATATTTCATTCTTCTAGGACAGAGGTCTTCAAACTTGGCAGCTTTAAGACTTGTGGACCTCAACTCCCAGAATTCTGGGAGTTGAAGTCCACAAGTCGTAAAGTTGCCAAGGTTGGAGATCCCTGGTCTGGGGAGCACAGGTCTCAAACAGGAAGTGTGGCCTCTAGAAGGAAATAGGAAGAAAAAGCTCTGGGACAGTGTTCCCAAGACTGGCTGAGGAATTCTGGGAATTGAAGTCCACATATCTTAAAGTTGCTGAGGCTCTACAGAGGTGGGACACTATGGCCCCATTATGACTTGTGGACTTCAACTCCCAGCATGGCTGGCTCAGGAATTCTGGGAATTGAAGTACACAAGTCATAAAAGGGCCATAGTTCCCCCTCCCCATTGCTCTAAAACATAATCCACATCCTATGAAATGCCTGGAATCTTGTATCACAGCCTGTCCCAACTTGATTCTCTTCAGTGTGTTGGACTTCATTCCCCATCATCCTTAGTCACACTATTTAAAACTAACGGGATTTACAGCTGAACACTCTGGAATGGTATTAAGTTGGAGAAGGTGGATCTGCTAACAGACATGCTAGAAGCAAATATAGGTAATCCTCAATTTACAACAACTCACTTAGTGACTGTTTGAAGTTACAATAGCACTGAAAAAGTGACTTATGACTATTTTTTGACACTGATGACCATTGCAGCATCCCCATGAGTACGTGATTTACATTTAGATGCTTGACAACTGACTCATATGTATGACTGTTGCAGTATCCCAGGGTCATGTGATCACTTTTTACGACCTTCTGACACATAAAGGCAATGGGGAAACCAGATTCACTTAACAACCATGTTACAGTGCTAATTTAATAACTGCAGTGATTCACTTAACAAATGTGGCAAGAAAAATAATAAAATGGGACAAAACTCACTTAACATATTTCTCATTTAGGAACCTAAATTTTGAGCTCAGTTGTGGTGGTAAGTTGAGGACTACCTGTACCAAGAAGCAATTCCCTTTGCCATCCGCTTGCCCATTCCAAACTTATGTTTGGATGTATCAGCTTCTACTTACTGACATGCTGTTTTATCGGAAGTTGTGGTTTCAGGAACAAAGGAAGAGATACGAAACAAGTCTACATGATTCTTTCTTTTCCCATAAAAATGCTTGTAGTGAGCCATTTACAAGAAGTTCAAAAATGCTACACTAGTCTATTGTTAATACTCAGGTGAAATAATTAAGAGCTGCTGAAGAAAAACTCCTTGGCCCCTTCCAAATTTCTTTTTAGGACTCTCCTTCAAAAGAAAAATATGTCCAGCATCAATATAATAAATGAATGAGAGGGTCCACATAGATATAAGCCAGTATTGTGACATCTTACATCACAGTGGCATCACAATACAGCTTCAGCAATTCTCTCTTTTCTGATTCAAAGCCAGGAACAAAGTTACCACCAAATAAGGTCTCTAAGGACAGGCATCTTAGAAAGATGATGGATATTGTTGGTATACAAATAGAGAAAAGTACACTAATTATCTCCCTGTCGCCAACAAACAAATAAATAAGCAAGCAAAATAAAAACTAATGGTATGTATTCTTTTTAAAAAAAATTCTCTCTCTCTTTCTCTCTCTCTCTCTCCCCACAAACACACACTAGTAGCTCTACTCTCTATAAGCATTAGCCAATTTCCTGTTCAGGGTTTAATCATTTGCTAAACATTCCAGTTACATACTCTCATTTTAATCTCCCTTTATGCCTATCTGATCTCATTCAGTAACCAAACCTTTTGTGTATATGCACAAAAATTCCCTAACTCAACACTAGGTAAAGGTAAAGGTTCTCCTCGCACATACGTGCTAGTTATTCCCGACTAGGGGGCAGTGCTCATCTCCATTTCAAAGCCGAAGAGCCAGTGCTGTCCGAAGATGTCTCTGTGGTCATGTGGCCAGCATGAATAAATGCCAAAGGTGCACGGAACGCTGTTACCTTCCCACCAAACGTGGTTCCTATTTTTCTACTTGCATTTTTTAGGTGCTTTTGAACTGCTAGGTTGGCAGAAGCTGGGACAAGTAATGGGAGCTTGCCCTGTTATGCGGCACTAGGGATTCAAACTGCTGAACTGCCGACCTTTTGATCGACAAGCTCAGCATCTTAGCCATTGAGCCACTGCGTCCAAACACTACTTTGTCTAAATTAACAAATTTAATTTAGCTCCTGCTAGAGCAGGGGGCTGGACTAGAAGACCTCCAAGGTCTCTTCCAGCTCTGTTCTATTCTATTCTATTCTATTCTATTCTATTCTATTCTATTCTATTCTATTCTATTCTATTCTATTCTATTCTATTCATGTGCAATAAACCTTTTTTCATACGTTTATATATTTCCAGTGACCTGCTGAGGAGCAAAAATCTGGTCTGTACTGCACTTCCCAATTTTGTGTTATTGCCATTTCTGACCACTTTTAATCAGAATGCTGTCAAACCTACTTCAAGGAAACTTCAATGAATCCAGGGGTGGGTTCTAAATTTTTTTACTACCGGTTCTGTGGGCGGGGCTTATTTTGTGGGCATGGCTTGATGGTCACGTGACAATTATTTAGGATTTAGCAGAGGTACTGGTCTACCAGGCTTTTAACTACTTGCAGAGCTGTACCGATCTACCCATTTATTTTTGCAGGCACTGGTCTACCCATTTATTTTTGCAGGCACTGATCTACTCATTTGTTTTCTTTTAACACTGATCAGTTGTAGGGCAACCCTTTAAAGCCCCGCGGCAAGAAATTAAATCATTTTTTTCCCCTCTAGCCATCAGCTGAGAGTCAGGAGGCAGCAATAGATTGGGGGTGGGGCCAAATAAAAGGTAAGAATAATGTGGGCGGTGGGGCGGGGGGGGGCAGAACCGGTTTGGTGATGTCATATTCAGCTTGGCGGAACCAGGCGGAACTGGGAGGAATCCACCACTGAATGAATCCCACTGTAATTTTTGTGTTCACTTTTGTTTTCCCTTTGCAGAACAGAACAATAAGGACATTAGTCCAGTTGTCAGGCACAGATCCCAAGTTGCAGTGTTCATGTACACATCTTATTTTCTTGGTATCATTCCAGTTTTAATATTTGGACTGCTATTCTAAAAGCAGACCATGACGTTTTTCCCCCCATTTCTCCAAATACCCTTTTCATCTTTAGGTTTACCATTTGTGAAAATTTCTTATAGCTTCCCTTTCTGCTATCTTTTTCTGGAGTATTTCCAGGAGCATACATTTGAGTTCAACCTTTCAGTGTATCATTCCTGTACAATTCTCTAAAATACTCTTTTCGGCAGTGTCTCGTTTCAATTTCATCCCAAATAATTTCATTTTTTAAAAAATTTCATCCACTCTGCCGGAGGTGCCTTGTTTGCTGGCTTAGAATGCATGTGTGTACACTACAGAAATTTATTAATGAAGCAACACTGAATCCAGTGATGCTTATATCTGAATACATGTAACCATATTCAGATAGAAGTATCACTAGATTCAGTGAAGCTGTGCACTTGCACATAGATTGTACACTTTACCACTGCATGAGATTTAATTCACATACAGCTTTTTCCCCATTTTCATTTTCTCTTACTGTTTAACAGTGGCAACAGATGAAAAAAGAGGCATATTGGCATATTCCTATCAACAATATGAATCTAATTTTTTCAGTCATTGGCCCAAGGAGCATGTCTTCATAAGAAAGTAAATGGGATTCAGTAGAGTCTCTATGCCACTTCTAGGCGAGTGTAGAACATTTCATCTCCTTTGTGCTGGAACTGATGAATGTTCTAAGTGATCTGTGATGGCATAAAGGTGTTTGATAAATCTTTTCAATGAGCAATAGGAAAATGCTTCCAAAGCGGTAACCATGCCTAGTCTAAAGATGTAAGCTCTGATTGGCAGTATAATCAGTACTAAGGGAACAGGCTTGCTTGGATCAACATTGATATATAGTAGCACTTCCCTTTTCTTTTTCTGTTTTAATTCTTCTAAGTATTTTTTCTTTTATCCTAAAACAGCATTTACAAAAAAAAAAAAAAAAAAACACCACACACACACACACACACACCCTAAATTCTTAGGTTTGAACTCAACTAAAGACTCTCAGACACATAAGAGCACACAATTAGATAATAATCTTTATTGCACACTAGGAAGCAGCCATTCCAAAAATCATTTTTCGGTCTTTAGTCAACATGAAAGTATAGTTTCCTTTTTATAGCTTAGAGTCCAATTCTGGTGCTTCTTTCTCCTACCTCTCCCACCATCGTTTGATAGACTTTTGCCCTACATTTCTTGGGCTTGTAGCTAGCTGACTGTTGGTTGTTGACCTAATTAACATCTCTGTCCTGAGAATATCTCTGGTTTGCAGCTTAAATTCCACAGAGAGCCAAGATGTCAAAGAAGTTGATCGGTGATTATCTGCTCATCTCTTTTCTTGCTCCTATTAATTCTCTTAAACCAAGAAGAAACGCATTGTTGCATATTGACTACATTTTATTCTGCCCATTCTTTTAAGTTAATAACATCATAACATACCAGTTATTAATGAAATGGGTACAGATTTGTTAAATATTTTGAACAAAGGCAAAAATAGATGCTAAATATATAATACAATATAATTCAAGTATATCAAAGGAATAATATATATAAACATTCACGATAAAGAGCTGTGGACTAGTTTTGTGGATATACTTTAGATTAAATTCCCACAACTGGACTATTCTTTACTGTGGTTGACAAGTTGTAATTAAATGGATCTGGCACCAATGTTCTTTCATCCTACCCAAGAATATCAGTTTTGTAGTTAAGCATAATTGGCATTCCTAGGGCAACAATTTAAGAAATTGTAGCTTTGGAAGTGAAACTAAAGCTTTCATTCTGTGCATACCTCTATGGAAATTATTCTCACTGCTTTCAAATGGACTTAGGTTAGAATTAGGTTACTTGATGGTTCCATAAGAGAGATTATCAAAAATATTCAAACTGAGATTCAAGTACTGATTCTCTAACTGAGATTTATGATCCTGGTTCTGTAGTGGGAAAATACCTTAGTAGAACCTAGGACATACAGCATGTACATTAGTAAGTGTAATTGGTTTTAATTTTTTTTTTTAAAAAAATAGTATAGTATAGTAGTTTTGGGTGTTGGATTAGGATAGAGGGGGTGCAAGTTTCAATCCATGTGTCAGCCAAATAAGTTTATTAGATGACTTGTATCAGTCTCTCTTTTAACCTAATCTATTTTACAGAACTATCTGGGGACATAGGCTCTTGAAAGAAACTTGTAATATACGTCAGTAGTGTCTCCTGTTTTCAGGATCACTTCACACTTTTTAAAATAATAGATATCAAGGGTTAGAAAAACACATTCCAGTGACAACAGAGTTAAGATGAATCAATAAATGATATCCATGGACCTTAATACTGGCAAAAGTAAGTATAAAATGACCCAGAAATTAGTTCAAAAATAAGTACATACATAAATATGATGGATTAACTTTTGCGGAATTTGAATTATTTGGATGATTCAATGAAAGATGAATGTGGAATAGCTTCTGTTGGGAGAAAAACATAAGCAGAGAGTAATTCCTGTTTTTCCATGGTGAAATGCTTGCTGCATATGCATAATGTTATCTGAACTGTACAGTGTTTAGGACATTGGGACCAAATCTTCCATTTGGTATTATTATAAAATTAATTTTAAAATGATAATAGCATAATCCCAAATGTCTGTTCTAAGTACTTTGAGATCAGTAAGAAAAGTCTTAGAAAAGCAGATGGGACTGAGGTCTCATAAGCCTGTTGATGGAAACTATGTCAATTTTATTTTTTCAATTTATCCTTAGTAATAATCCAAGATAAAGATCTGTTCCCTTCTCAGTCATGTTTTGTCATTGGATCCACTCAATGCCCCATGCCTTTAATTTTCTTCTTCAGAGTAAAGTAGTTTTAAATATGCAAAGGATGCCAAAGTAGTCCATCTATAAAATCAAGCACTATAACAAATTCTAATTCTTTGTCTTATCTGGATCTTTTGATCGCTTCTTCCTTGTTCAACGGGATTAGAAATTTCCTCTGAAGAATTGCTATTATGATTATATTTATCAAATTTCAAACGACATCACTTAGAGTGGCATTTGTGGGATACAGTTAAATCAAAAGGCTGTTCATACCACAGCTGTTGGTTGGTCTCCGCAAGCAGTTGCTTTGTTTACTAGATTAATAGAATAAATCTGAATAAAGAGAATAAACCTGATATAAAGCAGGATGCCTGTGAAAGTATGAACATTGAGGGCCCCACCCACATACCAGTGTCACTGCCCAAATCATGGCACTTTGCCTTAATGTTCATACATATATTACAAAAGTTAACTGTGGTGAAAAAATCTTTCAATATACAACTGCACATACAATCTAAAACCCTGACTCTGCAAATTCTAACTTGTAGACCACAAGCATTTAATTTTCTGACAGCAGATGCTTAAATGTATTGGGTGAAAAAGGAAAACTAGTTGCCGGGAACTCCCTCCCTTTTCCTCTAATGTCTTCATTCAATGTATGGGCATTATAAAGGGGAAAAAAAGTAAGCAGGACCGGTTTTTAAGCCACATGTTTCTTCCAGTGATAATTAATATCATATGTGCAGATCAGTTCCGTACAATCTTGTCATCTTCTAATTACACAGACTCTTCTATTTATAGCATTTTTCCTGAATCGAAGCACGGTGAGTTTCTCCAGGGTGTTCCCTGAATTAGATTATGGGATGTGTGCTGTGCTCACAAGGCTCCCTCCTGTCCTCCTCCTGTTCGTGGAATTTCAATATAGCTTGGAAAGTTGGGTTTTGCAGTCTTCTCTCTATCCCTTTTTCTGGCTTGAGTGTATCAGTTCAGATTAAACAGCAGGTGCCAGAAGGCAGAAAAGACAAAGAGAGAGAAGTAACCCATTGAGAGAATGTTTCTGGAACCCAGACCTTTGGCATTGCAATTATTTGAGTAGCAGCAGTAAACGCTCACTCCAAGAGCTTGTGAACTTCCCCTCCGGGCTCGGTCACAGAATGACCTATATGAACAGGACTTCATAATACCACCTAGAACAGATTCAGAGATAAATCCAAGATATTATACCGTCTATGCTTATCTGCTCCTTTATCTTATTAGCCTGAATTAGAACATCTTGGCTCATCGAAGTACTTATCTGAGGGATGGACAGTTCCAGGAAGAAATAACTTTAAGAACATTTTGCCCTTCTCTTGCATTTTGTTTGATTTACATCAAACACAGATGCATCTGTACAAAACTACAAACCTTTTATTATTTAGAAAAAAGGTAGAACCTTCCATGCTATAGGACATGTACCACTGGGCTACTTATAAGCAGAAATCCCTTCTTACTAACTGAAATTAACCACTTATTTATTATTCATAAATTTTAGCATCAGACAACTCATTTTTTTTTATTATAGAATTATTTTTTGTAAAAAGAGGAAACGGTGAATGTTCTATCCACAGGCAGCCATACATCTAATGACTGTTCAAAAGGTATATCTGGAATTTGTCAACAATGCTAATGATAAAATATGAATGCTGTCCAGTTTTTATATTACGTTCAAAATTTGATTTGCTTTCTTGCTCTTGAGCCAACAACAGCCATACTGACAAATTCTTCTGCCGTTTGACATGCTTTGAATTTAACCAAGGTTAATCTTCAGATGGTTGTCATTATAGAACACTTACTTGATTGCCCTCTGATGATTGCACAAGCATCGGCATGTCCTGGGCATTGCTCAGAGCCTTGTTGGTTACACTCCTCATTACTTGCACCTGCACACGTATAGCACTGCAGCCCTTCACCTGATATTATTATTATATACATAAAAAAGAATTGCTTTATTTGCAGTGAAAACAAATCAGCTTTGATTCTATCTACCAGGAGGCAGTTTTAACTACAATAAAAACATCCGATAACAAATAATGTAAGTGGTTTCAATTATTTTACAGAAGGCGGTTATGGTTTCCACTTGATGGAAGATCAGCCTCTCTATAAATATTTTAAAACTGGATATATTTCCAACATTAACTCTCAATAAATAAATAAAAACTTCCATGTTCTTGAAAATTCAAAATGGCATCATGCAATTCTTTGTAAAGTTCAATCTAGAAAAAAAAGCACAAAACACTAAACCCTAATCATGTAAATATCAAGATTTCAACAGGATAACTGAACTTCTTTTCTCTTTTATGTCTGTAGTTATGAATTCTGAGGAAGGAATTTAGACACTCAGCCACTACAGACCTTAAGTAACAAAGTCTTGGTTCCATATTTCATTTACAAGTTTGTGTGCGCACACAGGTGTACAACTGTAATTAAGAAACAGGAGTTTGCTCCAAAAAGAAATGTTAATTTATGTTTAAAATAATTGAAGCAATCCAGCTAGACTTCTCTTGAATCTCAAAGACGGAAAAGAAAACACCAGGAGAAAGTAATTGGTCATTAACTATTTTAAGCTACCTTACAAAAGCATTATTATTATTTGTAAATCTGGAATGTTTAGATCCTGAATTATGCTAAGTGAGAGAAGAAACATGGAGCAAAATTACTTACTTTCTATGGTGAAAAGAAAGATGAGAAGGACGAAGCTATTGAATGGCTTCATCATGGAGAGCCAACAAAAGTATTGTTAGACAAAACAACTGATTGTCATTTACGCTCTAATGCTTATTCAGCATAGTTAATCCTCTCTAGAGGATCATGTAGGGGCTAAATGGTGCAGGGTATACTGTAATCTGTTTTTTTTCTGGCTATTCTTCAAGTCAGATGTACTGTATTCCTTCATATCTCTAGCATTCTCAGGAAATACTTTTTATCAACTATCTAAAAGGGAACATCTCATCTGTCCAAACACCCATGTTTCACTCACCATTTCCTAAAAACAATGGAGTACTAATTGGCATTTTATGGGACTATATCCATAAATGTTTTCAGATAACAATTCTTAGTTTGTTGAGCTATTCAGTACGTAACTGGATTCTAATAGATCAGCCAATATATGAGAAGTCAGAAACATTCCTGTTCATTTTCTACTAAATGTAAAGCTATTGTGACAAAATCAGCTATCGAATTCATCATCCGTTTTACTGCCTTATTGTAGACTGAGCATTAAGCTCACATATACTCCCCTCTAGTAAGAATGAACACTCCAGTTGTAAACCATGTATCCAAAATCAAATTATGGGAGAAGTTGTAAGATGCATCAATCAATCATAGGCTTCTTCAGTTAATTCAAGCCAAACGTTAATAGAAACTTTCAAGGTCAGTTGCATTGTGCAAAAGTTGCTCTTGAAGCCAGTTAAAGCTCAGGAGGAGATGAAACAAGGATTTTTGCCCCCCCCCCGCCCCACTTTTCAATGTTTGTATCAATGATGTGGTGAGATGTCTAAACAACCCAAATTTCCATTCCCCTAAACTAGGGGATCACATCATAGTCCTATTGCTCCACACAGACAAAACTGTAGTTCTTTTCAAGACACTAATTGGCCTTAAATGAGATCTGAGAATTTTGGTCCAATATTGCAACAATAATAATCTGGCAATAAGCTATCATAAAGCCAAGATTATGACTTTTGCCAAAAAGTTGAAGCTCTGGTTATGGGGCATAAATGGCCACAAAATAGAATGAGTGACTAGCTTTAAGTATTTAAGAGTAGTCATACATGCCTCTGGCTTGAGGGAAACCTACTATGAATATGCCCCTGCTATTGGTCAAAGATCCACCAATGCCATTCTTAATTTTTTTTCCAGTCCAAGAGAGAACATTATGTTCTAGCGGTATTTAAGTTCTTTCAGCTAAGCTTCCAGTCCAGGTCCTTTATGGATTCTGGTCCCCACCCCACCCCCCACCAGCCTTGTGTTTCACCTCTCTGGAGATGGTATGGTCCAAATTCTTCAGAGAAGCTCTCCAGATCCCACGCTGTATCTCAAATGCACATCTACGATTGGAAACAAGTCTGAACAAAGTTGAGTCAAGACTGTGCCTAGCTTCTATAAACCTTTGGTAAAGCTCAACAAGGCTTAGAACCAGGGGTGAAATCCAGCAGGTTCTGACAGGTTCTGGAGAATTGGTAGCGGAAATTTTGAGTAGTTCGGAGAACCGGCAAATATCACCTCTGGCTGGCCCCAGAGTGAGGTGGGAATGGAAATTTTGCAATATCCTTCCCCCAGGTCTGGGGAAGGAATGGAGATTTTGCAGTATCCTTCCCCTGCCACGCCCACCAAGCCACGTCCACAGAACTGGTAGTAAAAAAATTTGGATTTCACCACTGCTTAGCACCATTAATTCTTCAGGACAATTTGCAATCCACATGGATCAAGGCTGTTGAATCTAATCTTTTAAATCTAGGCTGCTCTCCCTCCTCAAGAACTGAGGAGGCAGTCTAGCCTACATTTTTAAAAGATTAGGTGGAATATAATGAGATATGATCAAGTGAAACAAATCCTGAAGCAAAGGATAAAGGATAAAGAGAGACAAGTGGATCTAGGAGAGACCTCAGCTTTCATGTAACCAGGTACATTGTCACTGCTGCCAGCTACCTCACACACCTAGAAGCACCCAGCTGTCGGAAAGCTTTCTATCTTGCCCAATGCCCTGCTCTCCTCTCTGCAGTATTGATTAAAAAGTGCCTTTGGGTGAAAAACTCTGCCTCTGTGATTCCAGAGAGGTGGAAATTACAGAACATGTTCTATTTCACTGCTCCTTTTATGGGGACACGTGAATCAGATTCATCTTACCTCTGATTAGAGGTCCTGGTTGCTCAGATTCAGTTTATGCCCAGATGCTGCTCATAGCTGAAGTATCCCTTGCTTTAATGCCTATAACTAGGTTTTGTGCAGGAATATAGAAGAGGAGTTGAATCTTGATGGGCCAATCTCCTGCAGTGCATTCTTTGTAACTATAATTCATTCAAATTTTAGATATTACTTTGTTGGTACTAATAGTTTTATACATTATTGTCTTGCTGTAATTTTAGAAGCTATCATGTTTAATATAATGTTAGTGTTTACAGTATAATTTAATATAGGCTGTATCCTGGACTTCATATAGATATTAGTTAGATTGTTTTACAAATGTATTTTAATTCTGTCTTAAGCTTTTTGTTCTTTTTTTTTTCTTATCTGAACTGGTCTATAATCGCAGTAAATTAAACTGAAATTGAAACACATGAAAATTAAGCATTTAATGAGGAAAAGTGCTCCTTGAACATTCATTTGTCACAGTACAAAGTTGGCAAGTAAGGAATTAGGAATTTTGATATCAAACATTCCCTGAAAGGCACAATTTATGATGGTTAGTATAAGCTGTATAAAGAAGTGGCAAAAACTGAAGCTTTCTACATCCGTGTGGTCACTTTAAATTATATGATAAAGATACATGAGAATTACTTTTAATATAGTTCCCCATTTTTGTGACTTACTCCAGGATCATTTTCACTCTATTGCTGATTGTTTTTGTAGCAAAAGCTTTGTGATACTGAAAGCAATGTACTTCTATGACTAATTTTTAAAACTACTGATGCAAATCTTTTTTAGTGACACAGTACTTGGAAAAAGCACCATTTATATAAATTTCTACACAGAATTTCTGGGACAAGCTAACACATCCCAAATAATCAAAGTAGTACGAGTAGGTTGAACCTCCAGTTCTCTACTATATTAAAAACTGGCCTATTATTTTACAATTATGAATGTGATGAATAAATACCAGTAAAGGTGCTTTCATCCAATACCGCTTTTATTCATTTACTTGGATTTTACATTTTATATTTTAAAAAGTGCTAAAACAGTGTTTCTGACACTGTTTCTGTAAATTTCAATTCTGTTGTTTTCTAGAATTTTAGCATCAAAATACGGTAGGTCTGAAGTTTATCATTACAAATGATAGATTTTAGAGTAGGATTGAATTTATCATTACACTGAGTAACCTTGTTGCTGGGTGGATTTTTAAAAAGCATTAATGTATTTCAATTTACCAGGATTTAGTTCCAAAACAACTGTGGGCAATTCAAAATATAGTAAACAACAAAAACACAATATGAAAAAAATAATAACTTTAAAAAAGCACAGGATCTTTTACAGTCAAATATTTCTAATAACTTGTATCTGCCCTAGCATCATTTATACAAGCATTCAGAAGAAAAGTCATATATTTTATACTAGTAGATTTTTTAAATATATAACTTATCATCTTCTCTTGGGAATTTTGTATACAGTATAACTGATCTCTATAGCACCCTGGCTGTATTGGTGTTCTGAGAAATAATGTTTTTCAAACCAATGAAATAACAGAATAATGTATAAAAAACTAATGCTACTGAATATCAGATTGATTTTCAACATACCATTTAATAAAATGAAACCCATTTTCAAACTGGAAGGGAAAAAATATTTGTGGTAAGTATCACAGAGGCATGTACCTTAATTTTTCAAGTTTCCATTTTATTTTACAAATCAGAAAATGCAGATCAAATTTACACTCCTTAAGGCAAGAGTCCCCATGCATGTAATACACATTTATATTAAATCCAAAAAAGACATCCAACATGGGAACTCATGTACAAAGGGAAGGCTAGGATGAGCAACTGTAATTTATTAAAGAACTCGACAAATCTCCCTGATACAGGAACTTTTGAGATCAACTTGCTATGAATTATACAAAGGAAAGAATTGCAGACAATAGCAAGGATTTCTGATAGTCTTTGTACTGCATACAATCAAATCAACATTATTAAGAAAAAATACAGTAGTGCATACAAAAAGTGAAAATAGAATCCGTTCACATCTCTGCCTGGATATCACTGTGCCAATGGTCATATTGCACTCAAGATTGTAATTTAGGGTTTTGGTTAAAAGTTAGCTTTTCCCCATTTTGGCAATCAGTTCATCACAAATCTTCGTCAACTCTTCTATTTCTTTATTCTAAAAGAAACACACATACACAGGAAGAAAGAATAAATATATTTCGGTTAAAAGCTGTACTGCGCTCGGTGTCAATTATGAAAATAACATTTGTTGTACATGCTGGAGAAAGAGCAATTCAGTTCTGCTTATACCAATCATCTTTGCTTAAGCACATCACTGTGGGACCTTTCAGGAAAGCTTTCATTTTATATTCTCTTATGCCTAAATCATTTCTTAGATTCAAATCATTGTAAAAGGATAAACCATTGCCTCCCAGGAGCCAGATTTCTGCTATCAATAGGCTAAGCCAGTGTTTTTTAACCTCAGCAACTTTAAGGGACTTCAACTCCCAGAATTCTCCCAGAATCTATATACTACTGAAGCGCTCTTGTCTGTTTCACTGTTTGTAATCTTCAATTGGGCACAGTGGTGGATCATAGAGCAACCATTTTTGAATCAACATACCTCCAATGGGACAACTTTTTAATGCATCCAAAATTTGGGACCCGTGACTCCTGTAGGGTTGAAATTTGGCAAAACTGTGGCTGCTTCAGTGCTCTCGCACTGTTGCACTGTAATGGAGAGCTATGATTGTCATTTCCAACACTCCCTGTCAATTTTCTACAAGGAAAGTCAGTGAGGACATTGCTCCTGTTTCCACTGCTCTTTTGGTCATTCTGTTTAGATCAGGAAATTATCTTTCAAAAGATAACCCAATGGGTCATGGGTTGTCTAGCGACATCTTAAAGTCGTTGAGGCTGAGAAACGTTGCAATAAGCCACAGTCACCCATTCATGAATTAAGGCTGGAGTGAGTACTTTAACTTGTTTCATAAAAAGCAGATAAATGGTATGATGGTGCAGTGCTTTAGTTTTGATCTCCAACAGGCCTTTGCACTGGGATGGAAGGCAAACATGCTGCCTGTCTACAGTGCTTTGAAACCTCTGCGCTAATTAGGGGAAAAGATCCAGCTGCTTTAAAGCACTGCACAGAGATGTTCCATTAGCACTTCATCCCATTTAAATGTTTTTGGATTTCAAGCATGAAATGCTGTACAGCCCTAACGAACAGTAAAATAAGATACTAAGTTTACCCGATCCTTGAACTGCCTAAACACACAGTGAAATCTAACCTCCTCTCTCTGATATTACTACATCACTTCCATAGACAAATTGCCACCACCCATAGACAACTTGGCCCAGGGCTACCCTGGGTGCCCAACAAATTTAATAAATAAATAGATAATACGGAACTGTTGAGGCAGAGCCCCCACTAAATGCTAACAAGGATAGCATTTGACAGGAAAAAGATAGACGGTTTTACATTTTTCAAGTAAATTGCTGCATCTGCTTAGGAAGCAGCTGCCAAACACAGAACTTCTTCTATAAGCAGCTTTGTACAGTTCAGAGCTAGTCACCTTTTGTTCCAGTGTTCTTTCCAATGCATCCACTTTTAATTGCTCTTTACGAAGGCTGGCTTGGTAAGCTGCTTGTTCTTGCTGAGCCTTTCCCCGAACTTGTGCAATTTCAGCATTGGCTCTGCAGAAACACAGGTATATTGAGTGCCAAGGAATCTCTCTCCCCCTCTCTCTCTTATGCATTCATGTCAAGGGTTGATTCCTGGCAACTGGCCAGACATGTTCCTGAAGTTTTCTTGGCAAGATTGTATATACATTTATAAAAAGCATATATTATTATAACTTGTGAAACACAGGCACAATTCTTTACGAAATCCAGTACCATATTGGTATACCAGCTTTCCACATTTACATTATACTATATTATGTAAGGTTTGATACTTGGGGCTTAATTGAACCTTTCCTGAATGTTTTAAAAAGTTGGGGGGGGGGTTGGCTATAAAAATGAAGAGGAACCTTAAAGAGTGACAGAATACATTTTATAAAAGTCAGATCAAAATTATATATAAGTACTGACAAGAATCAGATGGAAAAAGGAAACTCCAGAATTAGTTTACAACAGACTTCAGAACAGAAGTTGAAATTCAGGACTCCCCCCACAAGCCCTAATAAAATACCTGTCCAGTTTTTCCTCTGCATGAACCTTGAGGGCTTGATATCTCTGCTCTTCTTTTTTAACTCGTGATAAATATTCTTGTGCGCATTTCTTTAACACTTCTTCATTCTTTAATGGGAAACATAAAAATAGCTTAGCAGCAGACTATAAGGGATTCACAGTAAGTTGTAGGCTTTCGACCGTGCTCTACAATTGTAGGTAGCAGATCATTTTCTTGAAAGCAAACATAAAAGTAGTAGATTTGCTTAAAACAAAGGAGAGAGAAATACAGGATATAAATGCTAAGCAGCCATCTCTATATGAATTCTAGAGTGGCATATGCATGGCATATGAAGCTCAAGCCGTCTCAGAATCCATTTTCTGCAATGCCCAGTGTCTACAGAAAATGGTTGCCTTGGATTTTTGGCAAAGTACACAGTTGCTTTTAAAACACAGTGAATAAACTGAAAATCAATTAAGGGAAATTTAGTTCAAGTTATATTTTTTGTATGAAACAGAGAATAATGAATAATCTTGACCCCATCACAGTTATGATAACAATGTACCTTCGGTGTCCCCATTGTGCTAGGCTCTGCATCTCCAGATTAGAACTGCAGAGCCATCTCTGTGTTCACAGATATACTGAACAACAGTGTGACTTCACTGAATCCAAAGGCCTACCATAAACTGTTTATACATATTCTTGCAATATGTATAAACAGGTGTAAAAGGTTTCTTTGGCTGTTTTCTCCTTTTACTGGAGCTAGGTGGCAGCACTTTCAGGCTGATGCATCTCAGTTATTAGATTAAGGATGGTTGCTATATAAAGACCGAACAAATGGGTTATGAATGTTCTGTCAGAAGAAGTACTGAGGATGGAAAGGAAGTTTGTGAACTGTCACATGCAAGAATAATTTTTATCCCCAAATCCCTGACTGCAAGGACCTGATCTTCAGCCAAAAGCCTGCTGGTGAATGTGGAAATCAGGAACAGCCCCCACCCCCAATGAATACAAAAATGTACCCACACACAATTCCAGACCTATACATGCACCTTAGTGAATGTGGGTGTTTTGATAGAAGCATTATTCACTGTGCCCTACCTTCCTAAATCCTTCAAGAACTTCTTTCATTTTTTCATATCTTCTGAAAAGATCTGCTAGAGATTTTTCCACAGAGTTCAGGTCAGCCAACGCTTGCTCTTTTTCCATAATAAGTTGCTGGACAGTGTGATGGGACATGGATTTTTCTCTCTGCTCATCTTCTATAGGAAACAACGATTAAAAGGCTCAAAAACAACAAATAGTTTTAAAAACTTAAAATTAAATTAAAGCATGAAAATGAGATTATGCAAAGTAGAACGAGGGGCATGTTTGCTTGATAAATCTGTTAAGCATTTAAAACCTTTTTTTATTATGGGAATAAATATTTTATCACATCACCTAAAACATTTCAGTAGGGCAATGGAACTGACATCTTGTTCTTTACAAGTAAGTAATCAGAAGCAAATATTTAACAAGGAAAAGTTCCTTTATGGGAATCACATTGCTATAAATATACAGCATAGATTCAGCAAGAATAAAAAGTGTGAATCGATGAAAAATAATTTCTTTCTGCTGACTCAAAACTTCCTACTAGTCTGGGAAAAAACTAGAATCATTTCAACTGAAAACTTTTAATATATGAAACCATATATTTCACTTTATGAAATGGCACCTCAACCCTAAAATCAAACCATTCCTTAAATAAAAGAGAAGACAAATCTATACAAGTATTTATAATAACTTCAAAAGAATCCTGCCAGATGAAACCCTTCATATTAGACATATCTGAATCTGGAAATTATTATAAGCTTGATTCTGCATTAATTTATTTGATCCTTACCTTTAAGCACATATGTGTCTATAGCCCTTAGCAATCTTGTAAAAGTGATTCTATAATTTAGCTATGAGTCCTGCAAATTTCCCCTCTGCTTTTCCTGAATTTCCCACTACTCAATTTCACTGAATGCTATCTGAGAAGTTCCCGTTCTCCATTTTCTCTCCAGCATGCACATATTTATGTATTTCTACAATTCTGTCACTTTTCTCCTCCCTGTTTTCTAGAATTGTAATCCAGTTTTATCCACCTGCTGTGTTTGGGGTTGCAGTTCCCCCAAACCTGAAGGTGTGCCAGATTTTTCAAACATTCCACTTTAAAAGGTCACTACTTTTTACAACATTACAGTTATTATTAAGTGTCTATTTTTCTCAGAGCTGTAGCAAATCAGAGCTTACACAGCATGTGAACACTGAACAGCTTTGATTATATATTATTTTTAGATACATGTGTATAATACTCATGCATGCATAATTGCAGTATACTATAAAGCAGTCTTAATTTTATGATGAACCAGTTATTTTTGTTCTTGCTTCTCTGAGAACAATTCTATCAATAAAAACAATAAAGGTTCAGATAGTCATTTAGTGACTGTTCGCAGTGATGAAAGTAACTTTATGACCATTTCTTGCATTTACAACCTTCACCAGTCTGTATAGCAAGGGAAAAATAAATTAAAAATTTCTTAGTGACCACTTTGTTAAATGTTCGAGTTGCCAGTCCCAATTCTGATCATTAAATGAGGGCTACCTATAGTGGCAACCTCAATTAAGAACTGTTATTCTTCGATTAGATAGATTTGTTGTTATAGAAATGGCTCGTTTATACTATTAGGTAAAAGAAAAAAGTTCAGGTTTGATGTTATCTGATTTTACTTCATCAAAGAGAGTCAGAAGTCAACACCTTTTCTTTCCTCCCCCCCCCCTTTTCCTACACTTTTCCCTTCCCTTCTCCCTCCGCTATTTTCCCACTATTTTCTTTTGTATTTTATATTATAAACTAATAATAAAAAACTAGTTACTCTTTTAATAAATTGAGTGTATTTTCAAAATTGCAGTGAGTTATTCTCATTTATTCTTAAATCTAAAGATGCCTGTAGCATGTCATTTTGCACATCTTTTGCCCCACAATAGTACAGAAATTATGGAAAGAAAAAGACGAAAGAAGGAATAAAAAACCAGATTATCTTTGAATGGCTAAGTTGTCTATTATATTGCTATAAAATTCAATGAATCAGGAAAAGTGGGAAAGAAGAAAACTTGGCTAGAAGCAGTTATACAAGTAACGCAACAAACAATTTGTCACTACCAATGTTTATAATGTAGTATGAATATATTGAGCACTTGCACATGAAATATTTGTTCTTTCAGCTATAGCATCAACAGAATGTGTCATTCCTCTAATGTATTACAGTATTCTAAGTACTGTATTGATTTGAACACAACATGCTAAACAGAATAGGGCACCATCTAGACAAGAGTAACATGTTGTAAACCTCATGCCAATGGTTGATGGGGACATAGTTCAGAGGGTTATTTTTTTTGGTCTTGTTTCTTTTTCCATTCTTTTGTGGAAGTTTAGTCAACTCCGATAACTGCAGAAGGGTTTTGATTTTTTTGCAAATTAAAAGAACTACGTATGTTGCTTTAGTACATTAGTGAAACTAAGCCTAATGCAGATACTCCTAAAACTAAACAAAATATGGAATTCTTTATAGGTCCATCCAAAGTGTTTATCTGAATGAAAATCCTACTGAATTCCATAGAAATTACTTTCAAATGAAAATAGAAATGGAATTGGAGTCACATTTCCATAGAAGTATGTTTTTAAAGCTAAATTCCCTCCCATTTTTGTTTTTTTTACATATAATAAAACATTTACATTATTGGCAGTAGAAGACTTCCAAGCTCTCTTTCAAATGTTATTCTGATATTCTGATCAGGATTCTTTGAATGAAATCCTTAGCATAGATTACGAGTTTCATTGCTATTGTATAATTTAATCACAGAAGAAAAATATTTTTCAAGCAGCTTCTTTTAACCCAGCCCTGCCTAATAATGGGTCGCAGAAAATTCCTAGCTAATACTGAAAAATTAAACTTAATTTTCACATTTAATATGCACCTTGCTGATCATTTTTCAAAGATGAATTTTCCTCTACACCATTTAGCAGATATGTTTCCTAATCCTAAAATGGAAAAGGCAATTTGGAGCAGGTTTTCATTTTGTCAGGGTATAACAGGCAGTCTTCGGATTTTTTCTACTGATTATGGGTCTTCACAGAAGTGATCTGTTTATCCAGAGCTCTAATAAAAAGCCATGGAATATGAAGAAAGAGAATGTAGGTCTAAGTGACACATCAAAGCTTGCAGAATCAAACCTATTTTGGAGTATTCAGATCATGGGCAGGAAAATAAATTCTTAATGTTATTATTTTCTCCATCAAGTGAGTCTGACATTTTGATGGTTGTTTAGCCTTTTATCCTGACCAAGTTGTGGTTACGAACTGATTTATGGGAAAAACATCAAATCCATCCATCGTCCCTCACTGCATACTTAACAATCAGCATCATCTCATCACTAAGATATTAATTATTTAAATTGTTTATTGACTGCTCCAATCAATGAACATTGAGCAACATACAACTCACTAAAACTGCAACTTGGGTTAAAACAAATTCATGATAAATCAAAAATTAAAACCCAAACATACAACATAAGCAGTTATGTGCACCAAGAAGCAAACATTCCAAATAATACCAATAAAATAGATGTTCATCCACAGAGATAGTCCTATTAGCCCTGCCAAGATTGATAAAAGAAGCCAAATCTGCATTGAGCTTCTGAAGAGACAAGGACATTCTGCTGTACAGGCTATACTATATCTGATGAGAGGTATAGCAATTGAAAAGACAGGTTTCTGTACCCTCTGTAGGTAATAGTCTCTGACTGAAGAAATATGTAAATATCCTGTTCTATTAGATCTTACTGGGCAGATAGATGACTCCCAAAAATTACTAATTTTTAATTTGTCTTATTATCAAATAGTTTTTAAAAAGTCTATGGGCAATTAATTGCCATATAATTACTAAAATCAGTATAAAGCATAGATTACATATTCACAATTTCAATTTAACTGAACATTGTGTTCCTTGCTCCTAAAACAATGAAGAGAGTCTTTTGCTTAATGACACAGCACCATCTAGGACAGGGCTGTCAAACTCCTGGCCCATGGGCCGGATGCGTCATGTGTTGGGCATGCCACCCTGCCCGGTTTAGCGAAGGGGAAAAAAGTCCTGACACATCTTGCAATGCCACCGTGGTGACATGAGTTTCACATCCCTGATCTAGGATGATGTAGTC
Source organism: Pituophis catenifer annectens (assembly GCF_029215685.1). NCBI lineage: Eukaryota > Metazoa > Chordata > Lepidosauria > Squamata > Colubridae > Pituophis > Pituophis catenifer. The sequence continues at coordinate 55,808,455 of NW_027256886.1, read as the reverse complement.
CAGCCTTTCTTATGATAAATTTTCAAAGACATCACTTCTAATATGGGATTTAGAAGAGATCAAGTGCATCTAGTTAAAAAAGGTAACTAGCATCCAATATGGGAATCTATTTATTTCTCCTCTAATGAAATAAATCAGTTGTCCCTACTACTGAAACTTGCACATCTTATTGCAGGTAGGGCAGGAGTCCCTAGCCCCCGGTCTGCAGCCCGGTGCTGGGCCACAACTCATTTGGAACTGGGCTGCGGAACTGTTGGGCGACTGCATTCGTGCATGTGAAGCTGCATCTGATGACTGTCAACCAGAGGTGGGTTTCAGCAGGTTCTGACCAGTTCTGGAGAACTGGTAGCGGAAATTTTGAGTAGTTTGGAGAACCAGTAGTAAAAATTCTGACTGGCCCTGCCCCCATCTATCCTCTGCCTCCCAAGTCCCAGCTGATTGGTAGGAAATGGGAATTTTGCAAGTAACTTCCCCTGGAGTGGTGAGGGAATGGAGATTTTACAGTAGCCTTCCCCTGCCACGCCCACCAAGCCACGCCCAGAGAACCGGTAGTAAAAAATTTTGAAATCCACCACTGCTGCCATCAGCTCAAGGTTGACTCACCCTTCCATCCTTCCAAGGTTGATAAAATGAGGACCCAGATTGTTTGGGGCAATATGCGGACTCTGTAAACCGCTTAGAGAGGGCTGTAAAGCACTGGGAAGTAGTATATAAGTCTAAGCGCTATTGCTATTAGTGAAAGCAGCGCACGTGAAACCATCCCCTTCCCCTCCTCCCCTCCGCCATGACCTCCACCAGTCCACTGACCTGGAAAGATTGGGGGATGCTGAGGTAAGAAATTCAGTAGATAGGATCTAAAGCGGATTGCCTTGACTCTTTTTTTTAAATTGTGTATTTAGATGGCCAAAATAATATGTGAAATTGTCTGAGTGAAAAAACAGTTTCTTATTACATTTTTTATGATGCCCTACTGCCACTGTAAGTATTGTGGAAACCATTGTAATATAGCCAGTTAATAACAATATTTGTTTCTGCACCCTATTCCTGAAGTGAAATGGAACAATGTATATCACCCTAAAAAAAAGCCATTAATGCTTGCAGTATCTATTGGTCATTAACCACTATTACTGTTAGAAATAACAAGATTTATATCTACATTCTCTGTAGATATGTAGAATGAGCTTCTGTAGAGCTCATCCATCAGAAGACAGATCAAATTCATAAAAGTAAATGCCAAAATAAAATAAAATAAAATTTTGAAAAATGCAATATGCAGGTGCCAAATTTGGCAAAAGCAATACTTACCAGGCTTGCCTTTGTTTTGGATTTGCAAGCAAAGAACAAGAAGCAACAAAAATGGAAGCAAAACAGAAAAAAAGTCAAGGGATTTATTAAGAAAGCAGAAAAAACCGGGAGGCAACAATCTGTAATGCACAAAGCACAATATTCCTTTTAGTTCAGTTATGAAAAAGGAAGCAGCATAATAGTTTTAAGTGGATGAGTTTGCTTTCAGCTTTCACACAAGCATATACATGAATGAATGAATGAATGAATGAATGAATGAATGAATGAATGGCTCAAAAGGGTGGCAGCAGCTGTAGATAATGGAATTCCCTAAAAACGGAAATACTGTATATGCAATTCACCTTGACAAAATGCCATGTGCAACAAAAATGGTTCAAAAAGCACTCACATGATCTGTAGACTGAATGCAATAGGGAAGACTTTATCTGATAATTTTTTTTTTATGGAGACAAACATGCAGTAGAAGCATAAGCTAAATGAAGACTGAAGATATTAAAGGAAAGTATATGAATGCAGATGCTATCTGAAAAGTACATGCCAAGGAATTACCAGGAGCTCTACAAACTCAGTCTGCTCAAGTTTCTGCCTCCCAATTATATCTTTAGGAGCTAATCCTTTTTACATTTACATTGGAGCCATTGGTTTTTGCAAAACGTTAGGATACTTCTTTAACCCCTTTTTTTCTTAATGCTCTGGCCCAAATCAGGTTTTTCTAAAAAGGCATTAGTTTAGTTCAGATTTATAAAGTGCTCAAAGGATCTCTCCAGATATAAAAATTTCCCTTGCAGGATACCAATACACAGAGCACACTTCAGTATATTTTCTCTGCATATATCAGAAGCTCCTGCTATGTTTCTAACTAGGAAAAAGTCACACGCATAAAGATTAGTCAGAAATAACCACGTAAGTAACATTTCCATTCCTTTTCTGTTAGCTTATAAAAATACTCTTGCGCACAAGAATATCTAAAGCTTTTAAAGTGAACTTCTAGAACAGGATGGAATTAGCCTCCATCCTCTGAATTTTTCGCTAGATCTTTAAGCCACAATAGAATTAGCACTCAAGCTGTACAAACCTTGTCTGGAAAATCAAATACACATTTCCTATATCTAGGTCACAGCTAGCTTTAAGCTGATGCTGAATAGGCACTGGCCAATGATACCCAAACTTGGGGAGCTTTCTGATTCTTTCTAAAAGGCAAATCTTCACATCAATGGGAGATGGCAACTTCAGCCAATGTTGCTAAGAGCGCACTCATCTAGGGGCATCTCCATGAGCTATCCTTTTCTATTCTCAGACTCCAGGATCTGACTCAAATAATCACTCACTGAAATACAATTAGCAATTGATAATCATCTTTTTTTCCTTTTATCTATTGGGACAAGTACACAAATCTACAGACCCTTCACAATTCCCCAGTAAATTAAATCACAGAACAATCAGCCATTAGTTTAATGTCTGCACGTGCTTTATTCGTTCATGTTACATCTAAAGATGTAACCCTTCATGAGGGGGTTGATTATGTAACAGATCAGCCAGCCATTTAAGCTTCTGAACTTTTATCACCATCTAAAATGCTGTTTGAAAGGACAGTTCAATCTTCTCTAGGTGAACTTTATAAAGATTTAATCTTGGTTTGCATCTTTTCCAAACCATATAAATCTATTAGTGCACTGGAATACTTGTACTACAAATATATCATAATCTGCATAAGAGATATTATGTCTAGGTAACACACAAGCTGCAGTTCAGTAGAGATGGCTCAATTTAACATAACTGCTCTGGTGGAGAATTTGTGTAGTTTCTCCAAATATTAATTGTAAAAGAAATATTTACCATCTGCAAGAATAAAATTATCTCAAATGTTAAAATTAAAAAAAAATCAAAGTTTCTTAACCTGGGGGAATACACAGAATTGAAATGCAAAAGATAAGCAAAATTTATGCACTTGTATCTCATATTCAGCATTTCTTTCACAAAAATTATCTACATTATACACTGGAAACTGTTCACCAGAATATATTCTAGAGATATGGAATTACAGAATAAAAATAAATACTAATTTTAAATGAAAGGGTCATGTAAATATAAAGCCAGATAGTTGGACAAAATTATGTTGCCCCTAACTTTGCATGATTCTGATTTACCTTCGACTCAACCATATTATACAATCTTTAAAGATTTTATTTAAGTTTAAAATATTTTGCCACTCTTCTAAATCACATCTTCCAGGGAAATCTACCAAACAAAATTCTCAACAATACATAATACAACAGAGTAACTTTAAAATAGCAATACTAAAAAGCAGCAGCCCAAGTAATTAAAATATTTCTACATTTTACTTAGACGTGAAAAACTTTTACGAGGCTTAATACTTTATATTTATTAGGGTTGTATTGATAGTCATATCTAGTTACAAGTACTAATAATGTAATTAATTAAATTAATTAATAATTTAATTATAATACAGTGATGGTTGGCATAATAATGTGATTTGTTCTGAGAGGCCAATGATATCCAGAATTCTGCCATTTCCTAGGACTAAATATTATACATCAGTATTTGTTAAATGTTTTGGTAGATATCTGCCATCAAAGCAGTGACTATAATATATTTAGGTTTGTTTCATAATTGGCTGCTGTCAAATAAATATGTTTTTCCTGGCATCTACTTGTCTTTACTTTTTTTTTTATGAACAGTGTTACAATATGTACGATGAGATGAAATTCTATATTGAATTAATGCATACATGTAACATGAGACACAGCTAAGAATTAGAGCATATTTTCTCCAAAAGAAATATTGTAAGCAATGAAACAGGCTTAAGTAAATAAGTAAATAACAGTAATTTTCAAGAAGACTTCCAGGCATATGTAGCGACCTCGAGATGTGTTGTGATTCCCAAACCTGTTTCTTAAATCATCTATGATCATTGCACGACTAATTTTCTATTATTGTGTATTCCCTATAACAGAATAAGAAAAGAATATTTTCTTTTCATGAAAGCAAATACCTACCTATCATTTGAGCAATTGTCTTCTCATATTCTGAAACAATTTTCCTATTAAAAGATAGAAAGAAATGAAAGTGAACATGCATCCACAGAAATGGATTTTGCTAATGCCATCTCTTCTATTAAAACCTTATAAATTAGCTCCAAAATGTATGACAGAATACAGTTGTTATAGTGTGGCATTTCTTTAATCAAAAGATTAATTCATAGACAACTAGGATGCTGCTAAATCCATATTTATGCTATAAAATAGGTGATCTACTATGTATAGACTGTGACCTCCACATTCAGACTTGTTTTCTCAGTTTCGTCAGTAGAAAGGTAGATCTGCCATTCTATGCATTAACTTGTGCCTTCTTACTGATCAAATTTTGAACTGATTTTGCCAGAAAGTGGTAGCAGAGGGGAAAGATGGATAGTTTCCACAGACCTATGTTAATTTAATTAGCAATTACATTCTGAGTTGCAGAAATGGAGGAAAAAAACCCTATTGCAATGTCTATGAAATAGCCATAAACATGACAATAAAAACAATTCAAAAGAATTGCCTTAAACTTTAAAATTATATCCTATTTTGAATTTGTTCTCCCAAGAAAGTTAGCTGATTAAATCTTATTTAAACAACTGAATTTATCTTTATCTGAATTTTATAAGACATTCGATAGATACCTTGACATTATTTGTGGGATTTTTCAAACAGAAAGAGGTAGAATATGTATTTAATATATTTGATTCATTTATTTATTTGATTTATAACCTGTTTTTCTATTCAGTAAGTACTCTCAAGGTAGTTTTTGAATACTACAGTTTATTGCTGTAGTATTATTGCTGTAGCATATTTCTATATTGAATTTATACACATAAGTAAAGGAAAACTATTTCCATATTTATGGAAGATTATGTTGTCTTATGAACAACACACACACACAAGCGGATACTTCTTTCAACAGATCAATTTTGGTAAACTGAAGAGTCTGTCATCAGCAGTATGAATAAAAAATAAAATGTTTTAACTGTTTCATAAACTTTAAAAGTATTGATTCATAGAAAATTACACAAACCTCATTTCCATAACTTCCCTCCTACTTTCTTCATATTTCTCTTTCCATTCTGAAATCATCCTTTCCTTTGCAACTATCTTTTTTAAAAAAGAGAAGAAATAAGGTTGTATCAGCTTGAAAAAGGACAAAATACTTTGCCACATAACATCCTAAGAATTGATAAAAAAAGTATAGCAAGATTATAATTAAGGCATTCACAGGGAAGGTAAGGAGAGCAACTGATGAAACACACACAATGATGTTACCACACAAATGCTGTCGTAACACACATACTTGCATCAGATATCAGAATGCAAGTATATGATTGTGGCACATGTGATGTCACCATGTGCATGTCTTTTCTATGTCATCACTTTTTGCTGCAGATGCCACTTTTATAAAATCAAAATATGTTGGCATTTCTCCCTCTTGCTAAGCTAAGACAAACACAAATACAAGCAAATTATACTTCTTCAAAAATCATAGTTTATTGCAGAGAATGGATTGCTTTGGAATCTACAGGAAGCAATTTTTTGAGTGATGTCGTACATCAGGGTTTCTCAAACTTAGCCAGTTTAAGTCATATAAACTTCAATTGCCAGAATTCCTAGCCAGCCTGTCTGAGGAATCCTGAAAGTTGAAATCCATGTGTCTTAAAGTTGCATGGTAAGAAATCCTGTGAGTCCTATTCTTGCCTTTATGCGAATTCTATTACACCTACCTAAAGAACTACCTAAATATCTATGTTCCCAAATACACAAAACTATACCTTGACCAGGCGTGTCAAACTTGTTGCCTGCGGACCAAAGGCATCACTTGCTGGCCACGCCCACCCCCGTTTTAGCAAAGGGGGAAAAAGTTGTGATACATCACATGATGACGTGTTGTCACGAGTTTGACACCCCTGACCTAGACTATAAAAGGGTCTAATTTGTTTACTATATTAGTTCTACAAAAAAAAATTGACTTGCCAAATATTTACCAAACTCTTTGAATATATAAACAAAAAAATGGTGCTCTTATGTAGTCTTCTGTTTGGTAAACAAAGAAATCCTAACAGAAATATATAATAAATATTCCAACCATACATGGATTTTCTCAATGAATAATTATGATCAAAAATAGATGGGACATGCACCAAATTTGCCCAATCAACTTTTCTATAATGAATTCTTGCTTTCTGTTAGCTATTATTAATATATATTACTATGTAGAATAATATATACTTCCTTATTGGATGAGGAACCAGCAATTTAAAGAAATTAACTGGAACACATTAACTGAATTATGTTTAACAGATAAGGAGAATTGATTCTTTAAAAAAAAATACCACAATGTTGGCATTGATCAGTAACTGGAAATCATTCATTAATTTAATTTTATTACAATGAATTAATTGGAAGAACAAACTTCAAATAGTGATTGCATTTGTAAAATGCCTACCAATAAACAGTCAGTCTTCCGTGATTAAAATTGCCATTACCTCTTCCCTGGTAACTCTTAAGGCGGTATCCAGGTCTTGCTGCTTATAAAGCAAAGTGGAGGCATTTTCTCCCTCTGAGCTGCTTATCCGGGAGTACAATGCACTTTTAGAGATTGAAGCGTCAACTGCAGGGTCTCTCTGTTCATTTCAAAGAAGGACAAACAGTTAGTAATATGTTCCAGTGATGAACTATTTCAAAAGAAGTGAGAAAAGAATGCAATGTGAAAAAAAAAATGTGGAATTAATTAATTAAAATATTAATCTTAGTGTATCCTTAAGCTATTTCACAAGAGTTACTGTTACACATTGGCGATATACAGAATATTGGAAATTCCCATCTTTCTTGCAAAGCACCATTTCACTGAGCTTCAGAACCAAAAATGATCATTAAAACTAGTTTGGAAAGAGAGTATGCTTTTGTAAGCGTCCCCAATCTGATTACTTTCAAATATATTGGACTGTATCTTTCAGGATTCCAAGTCATAATTTCCGAAAATTATGAGCTCAGATAGAAAAGTTTGGTTTATAGAGAACTTGCCTACTCAAGTAGGCAGGTTCTCTAGTACTGTATAAACCATCACTGGAGCTTTTTAAGAAGAGACTGGACAGTCACTTGTCTGATGGTATCAGTTTTCCTGCTTGAGCAGGGGGCTGGAGTAGAAGACCTCCAAGGTCCTATCCTGTCCTGTCCTGTCCTGTCCTGTCCTGTCCTGTCTTGTCCTATCCTATTCTACCCTACCCTACCCTACCCTACCCTACCCTACCCTACCCTACCCTACCCTACCCTACCCTAGTGCTTGAACACTTTTTTGCTGCTATTGCAATTCTTCATTAAAAACAATTTTTTTGCTAAAATGATATCAAGTACTCAGTAAGCAAAATACATTTGGACAACTTTGTACAGGATGCAGCCTGACATCTACTGAGCTGTGTATTATTCACCATACAACAACGGACAAAAAGATCAGCAAAAGCAAAATGAATTTTATTTGAAAGTCAAAAGCAAAAGAAAAGAATGAAGTTCTTTTGTTGGAACAAAGTATGCTCCAACAAATACCTCAAAACACATTTTTGGCCACCATATTTAAAATGTATATAACATAGTTATAGCTTTGGCTTATACTTTTTCACTTTTTATTTGATATTAACCTTATTACTAAAAGCACTACACAGCATTACCTAAATATAGTTCTGCAGATGGTAGAATAATTTAGGATAAAATATGAAATTGTTGGATGTGGATTTATTTTTATAAGAATGTGAGCACAATATTAACAATGTATTTACTTAATATTTAAGTTACTGATAGATCTGATTGAACATTTTTAATTAAAATGGAATATATTAGAGTAATTCATAACAATCAATATTTGATTCAAGCACCTAATCAGTGACTAAATAACAACTAAAGTTAATTAAGGCAAGTTTAAGCAGGAAACTATAAATTACAAATTCTTTCAACGGCAATATACAAAAGGAAGCTAAGAAAATATCAGAGATTGCTTCTGCTATTTTCTTTACACAGAACTAATGCAATTCAGATTCTTGCTTTTGGTTTTTAGGAAGAAGCAAAATTATTTTCCACTAACTATCTTTTTTATATCATGTATGAACAAATTCAGTTTAGATACTTGGACTAAATAATTGGGAAAATATAATCTGATAATAGGAATTCTAATCGGTTTGCCTATTTGTACAAAGCAGTGAATAATCACCAATGTACTGGATAAATTCTTCTGGGTGCGATTCAAGGAGTTGGTCACCACCTTTAAAGCACTCCATGGCACAGGACCCGGGTACCTTCGAGACCGACTTCTGCCACCAATAGCCTCCCACTGGCCAGTTCGCTCCCACAGAGAGGGTCTCCTCAGGGTGCCATCAGCCAAGTTATGTCGGCTGGCGACACCCAGGGGGAGGGCCTTCTCTGTGGGAGCCCCAGCCCTGTGGAATGAACTGCCCCCGGAAATACGTAAGATCTCTGATCTCCGGGTGTTTCGCTGTGCACTGAAGACCCTGTTGTTCCGCCAGGCTGGGCTATCAACATAATAATTTCAAATTGGGGTATTTTAAATTTGTGGGGTTTTAAATTGAGCCAAATTTATTTAATTATTTTAAATTTTTAATCGATGTTTTGTCTTGTGTTTTTAAATAAGCTGTACACTGCCCTGAGTCCTTCGGGAGAAGGGCGGTATAGAAATAAAATTATTATTATTATTATTATTATTATTATTATTATTATTATTATTATTATTATTATTATTATTATTATATATTTTATATAGTTTAATCTATTGTTAAGAGTAACTGATACTCTTATCAGTTGATAGAACTGATAAGAACTGATCAGTTCAGATCAGTTCTGACTGATATAAACTGATAAAAGCCATAAAACTGCTTGTTTTATGTTATATTCAGAATTTCACAATAGAACAAATTAGTGAAGATTTCTTATAAATTCTTCATTATAAGAGATTAGTAAAGATACATGAGACTGAGCAAACTGTTTTAAGACTTATTCAGTAACACTAGCTATAGCTAGACATATTAATTCCATAATTTTTATATTATAGTTAGATAATTAGATTATCTATTATATATACTATATATTATCTATATCTATCTATCTATCTGTCTGTCTGTCTGTCTGTCTGTCTGTCTGTCTGTCTGTCTGTCTATCTATCTATCTATCTATCTATCTATCTATCTATCTATCTATCATCTATCAATCTATCTATCTATCATCATCATCATCATCTATCTCTATATAAAATTCAAGAACTGTTTGAGGATTTCCTTTGTTTTACCTTTAGAAGAGAAGTGGTTTGATTCATATTATTCTAGAGAATGCATGCGAAGGAATGGGTTCTTTGTTTGCTTGCAAATTTTTACTTTTCTAAATATTCAGATACTTCTTGGTTTCAAAAATAATATGTACGAAAATGTCTACTTTGAAATATTTATATAGACATACCTACACACTTTCTTTCTCTAAAAATAATAATAAAACCACCAATGCAATTATGATTCATGTATGAAATTACATGGCCCCAAACTAAGACTAATTTATCTATCCTAACATGAAGTTTCCTTTTTATTCTATAAATGAGAACTAAAATGTATCCCCTGAAACACATGGAAAATGAATTCAATATTATTTACATATAAACATTATTATAAGAGCAATTATACTGATTTTATAGCTGGTACCAAGATTATCATGAAGATTAGTAGGTTCACTATTAGAAATTTTTATTATGCATTCAAATAATTTGAATTGAGCTCTCATTTGCATAGAATCCAAAGCATTTTACCATAGCACAAAATAATTATACAGATAAAAATAAAAAAATACAAATATTTTGGGGGAAAATTGCAATTTAGTAGTAGATATGAAGCAGAAATGTTGATCCTTTAAATGAAGCAATATAGCAACAAGAGATTAAAAAAAATTCAATATTTTCAGAAAATTCTACATACTTAATTTCAACTTATTTCTTGTCTACTGTAAATCTATGAATGTTCTATTAGATCAACTCATCACTGATTTAACTGTTGACTATAATAATGATTGCTTAAAGAAGTAAATCAAATTGTACATCCCAACTGAACATGTTACAGGGGGAAGATTATGTTTAATTTAACCAGGGCAGCTTGCCCAAAAGCTTGTTTTTCAAATTTGTCACAACAATCTCTTGAAAAACTTAATTAAGATAAATTACTTAACAAGCTATTCATATAATTATATAACATCTTGTTGATTCATTCTGGGAAAATGCCCAGTAGTTTTGCAATACTTCATGGCTTCCAAATGATATTAAGTTATTTAGTATCTTTGACACTGTAGAGTCAACAAGGCTCGATAAGCATTAGGCTGGGAATATGGAGGAAGCAGCTATATAATCTGCTTCATGTGATATTTCCCCAGTCACTGTGGCAGCCTCAGCTCAGCAGAAAATGTGTATCAATCCTAGAAGTGGCTTACAATTTCTAAGAGGAATTAACTCTGGCTTTGAGAAGGTGATATGTGAGGTAAACAGTTGCTCAGCCCAATGAAGCTAGGAAGTATGAGAAGGAGACTTAGAACAACCCATTCCTGTAGACCAGGAGTGTCAAACTCTCATCGTCATGTCAGCATCACGTGACATATCGTGATTTCCCCCCACACACACTTTGCTAAACTGGGGGTGGGCATGGCCAGCACGTGATGCATCAGGCCTGCAAGTTTGACACCCCTGCTGCACATCCTCCAGGAGTGGAAGGCAGCAGAGCTGTTAATGCATTTTATAAAAATAAAATACCCTTCCTGGAATCCTTGGCGTGTGTTTCTTGACCTTGAAAAGTGGACAAATTTGTTTTAGAAACAAAACAACTAGGCAGGCAGTGTACAGGTAGTGCTCAATTTACAACAGTTTGTTTAGTAACTATTCAAAGTTATACTGAATTGAAAAACATGATTTATGATAGTTTTTCACACTTTTGGTCATTGCAGCATCCCACTGGTCATGTGATCAAAAGTTCGACACTTGGCAACTGGCATGTACTTATGATGGTTACAATGTTCCAGGTCAGGTGATCCCCTCTAGCGACATTATGACAAGCAAAGATAGATGCCGGCATGGTTGCTGGTCCTGTGGAAGCCCCCGAGGCAGGTTCTTGCCCTGTTATCTGGGAACAGTTTGACCCTGTTGCTCCCAAGGAGGTAGACCGGATCCTAGAGAGTATCTGCGCAAGCACCTGTGTTTTAGATTCATGTCCCAGGATGTGACATGTAGTGATGGATGTCCCTCCCAACTTCCTATTCTCAGCACATACAGGACCAGCTCTGTTAGAGATTTAACTCAGAGATGTTATAATGTTGGAGTTGCAGGCTTTAACTAGTAGAAGTAAAGAACTCTTTTAGCATTATCTTCATTAAATCAGACCAAGGAGACTCTCTCTCTCTCTCTCTCTCTCTCTCTCTCTCTCTCTCTGTGTGTGTGTGTGTGTGTGTGTGTGTGTGTGTGTGTGTGTGTGTTTGTGTGAATATATTAGTTATAACGCTCAATACTGGAAACACAGAATAAAAAATCTGAAGTATGAAAAAATTAAATATATAAGAATGAATCTGTATTCATTTGATACAGATTCAAATGAAATACTATCAGACCTATCTGATTTTTCAGACTACACAATTTAACCAAATAACCAGAGACGAAAAACAGGAAGACTTTGCTCCCAATCCACCTTGGTCACAATCACCAACAGCAGAGTTTCGGTCACCGTAGTGGAAAGTATAATTATGTTAAAATGTACAGCTTGGTAATCTGTTGTATAGATTACAACTAATAAATTAATTGCAATAGTTCATACCTCCCTGTTTTGAAATGAATGTTTTCAGTCTGTGGTACAGCACTGGCAGGCAAATATTCAGATGGCATCAGTATTAAAAAAAAAACAAGAAACACAAAGCACACATAACTTCCAATAAGGGAAACCCCATGAGCTCCTTTCTACTGATATCACCATAAGGAGTCTTCCAGGGGAGCTACACAGATCAAATGCATGATTTAAAAACTAACATTTCACTCTAGTTTAGGCTGCATGCACCACAGGCTCAACTTCACTCCAATATGTCAACAGCCAGCATGCTGTGGGCATAGCAGGGAAAAAAAAAGAAACAAAACATTTTTGATCTTAATGAATGAAGAAGAGATTAACATACGAGGCCTCTTCCTCTTCTTAGAGTCTGTTTCCTCCCATTATTTTAAACCTTCTTAGGCAATTGAGATGTGGATTGTTGCCTAAAGATCAAAACCGTCATCTACAGACAATTTCTAACACACACACACAGATAGGAATCCTGGCATTTGCAGCTTCTGGTATGCAGTGTACAGTTTTGACCTCACAGAGTTTGTCAAAATTGTTTAAGTCAACAAAGGGATACCTCAGTTTGCGGGTTCTGTTTGACTATATAGACACCGTTTCTTTTCTTGCTTATGATTAAAGCTCTTTATTGCAGTTTTGGACAATTTAGACAATGTTTAAAGTCCATCCCATTCCCCATGGCAACAATTCTAGATGCAGTTTCGTTCGTACCAGCCAATGGGAAGAGATAGACGCAGCTTGCTTAATCTCCCATTCTTTTGCAAAACCACCTCTCACTGAGTTTTATGTGACCAACAACCATATAGGAAATATTTTGAAAGGGCCTGGGGGATTACAGGAGGAAAGAAGAGCTTTCTAGATCAGAAATCTTCTATAGATGGGAAAAGTTGAGAAGAAACTGTGGGAAGAAAATCCTGGATCCAAACCCATCCATTTCTTAAACTGGGTGAGTACCAATTTTCACTTCTCAAGACATTGATACCTGCAATCACTGGCCTGCAGATAAAGCCAGTTTTCAAGCAATAACATGCTATAGCGGTGAATTATTGCATTTACAAAAAGATAAAAAAAACACCCCGCCCCCCACAGAACAGTTTTCTGAATTATTGCCATACTGAACTCTTGGATATAAAGTGATATACATCACACAACTGTGAATATTTCTCATATATTCACCTAATTCTTCTAAGATTACATGTGTGTCTGCTACTCTCCAAACTCTGAATATTCTCCATTACATACATAGTGTTTTTTCCATGCCCTTCTAAAGAAATTACTACGCTCATTTACATTTCCAGTATGTATCAAAAAATTAAACATAAAATCACAAGTCTGTATAGAAAATGACGGCCAAATTTATTCCTGTGATCAATAGCAATAGCACTTAAGACTTATATACCGCTTCACAGTGCTTTACAGCCCTCTCTAAGCAGTTTACAGTTAGCATATTTCCCCCAACAATCTGGGTGCTCATTTTACCGACCTCAGAAGGATGGAAGGCTGAATCATCCTTGAACTGGTCAAATTTGACCTGCCAAACTGCTGGCAGTCAGCAGAATTAGCCTGCAATACTGCATCTAATCACTGCGCCACCACATCATGTGATAGTCATTTTTGAAACATATCTGCAAAGTGGAACGTGATCACATCCGAGATTAGAGAAAAGAAACTTCCACATGCTCTTTTCTATCTTTCTACATAGCAATGGACCAAAATCATCCAGCATCAACACTCAGAAAAACTTATTGTTAAAGTGAAAGCAGCAACACGGTTTTTAAACACACAAACTGCAGGCACAGGAGATACCTCAGTATCTAAGGAGTTGAAAGAAGACAAGGTAATTTGTCTGGCTAGCTTCAGGGCTTCTATCCTCATTGCAGCAAATTCTAATTCCTCCTGCCAGTGAGATGGTTGTGACAATGTACAGGGAAAATCCATTAAGCATGATGCAAAGACAAATGCCCATAGTTACAGAATACATTAGTACCATTGTTTTAGGATATTGCATACGTTGGCTGAGGTCCACATACTCTACTAGACCATGATGGGTTTTAACTACCAATGACTGAAGAAACCACAATGGCTGATCCACCAACACAACATGCTAAGCCAAGAGAGTTACATTATAGGTCATTGTGATGCAAGATTTAAGGAGAAATGATATGAAATGTTTAACATGCAACCTGGAATCATCTCTCTTAATTTTTTCATTAAATTAATCATAAAACCCTTTCTGATGTGCATTTATTTCTCAGGGAGCTCATTACACATACCTGAGCTGTAGCTATAAACTACATATTGAATGGTTAGTATCAGTAAAATGTTACCAAAATGGTTTTAGAAAGGATGTTTATAGTTAAGCACAGTTAAACACTGTTTAGTTATAGCTGACAAGGGAAGGGGCAGGGGAGAAGGGCATGTCAAAATCTGCAAGATAGCAGATGCAGCATCGTGACTGAATCTCCATTAATCTGTCATGACCAGAGAGCTGGGTAGATGAAATGAATGTAATGTAAAGATGTAGACAGACCATTCACATAGCAGATACTGAATTATTGGAAATATGTGAAACTATGAAAAATCAATATATTATACACCCTTTTTCTTTTGAAATAAGCTAATTCAACTTGTGTGTGTGTGTGTGAGAGAGAGAGAGAGAGAGGAGAGAGAAAGAGGGAGGGAGGGAGGGAGGGAGGGAGGGAGAGAGAGAGAGAGAGAGAGAGAGAGAGAGAGAGAGAGAGAGAGAGGGGGAAAATGAACAATTTTTTTATAGCAGAGTTTTGTTACACTTTAGAAATCATCACACCAGAACATTCATAAGGAGTACAAACAAATCTGCATTACAAACCTGAAGTTTCTGAGCAAATACTGGGGGGTTCTTTTCCGCTAAGTCAGGCTCCAGATACTGAAGCTGATCACATACTGAAGGCGGATGAGATATTCTACTAAGGAGAGCATCAGCGGAAACGTAGGGATCTTCAGGACTGATCTGAAGAGCAAGAAAGATAAATAAATTGAGAGAACTACTCATAATTAAAACTGCTCCTGTAAATATATGGCAAATGCCAGCCAAATCTGAAGTAAAATATATATTTTTTCACATAGACCATAAAAACTTGAGATTTGGCAAGAAAAAAAAAGAAATTGAATACCACAGAATAGTTCACATATACTGTAGATTCTTCTTTAAAAAAAATTAAAACAATTATTTTCTGTTACACTCTTTTTTACTTATGAAACAATGCCATTTCCAAAAAACTTTTGGCAGACTGATAACACTAGATCTGTAAGAACCACAAATCGCAACCAGGTTTGGAGAAAGCAGTCCATAGCAGAGTTTCCCAAACTATAGCTAGGAAACTTTTTGGGGAACTAGTGTTGTATTATTTGTTTGTTTGTTGTAGACATGAGAAAACAAGAGATGGGATTTGTAGAAGTCTTATCGAAGCAGGGAGAATAATTTTATATATTTTATATTTTTCAAGAAATGGCCCTAGGCCATTTCTCCACTCTTAGGGAAATGATAATTTAGAACAGAGAGGCATGTCCTAAATAAGGGAGTAAAACAATAATTTGTAATTGCTAATTTATATGTTGAAGATCCAGTTTGGGACTGCTAAAATGTTTGTGTAGAACAACAGAATCTGGGGGGTTGGAGGGCATTATTGAAAATTGGGAAAAGGGGTAATTGGGTCAAACAGTTTCAGACCGATGATCTGCAGCAAGCTTGATTTACAGTCAAGCTAGATACAGAATGAAGACATGTTCCAAACCCTTGATAACTTACTATGTTGTCTGAAGCACTTCCTATGGATACAGATTCCAGTTCTTTTGTTTTATCAGAGGACTGTACTGATGATTCTTGATTAGCTACCAGGGATCGTGAAGCTGGGTGCTGTAGTTTTATGCTGCAGGAAAGCTGGCTTTCTGTTTCTTCCAGACTTGACCTAAGGGAAAGAGGATAGTATGTTTCTGAACTGGTTAAACAAATACATTCACTGATTGACAAACTGCCTACATATTCTTTCGTTACATCTCAGTCTTAAATCTCGAGATTATGGTTATTATTTCTGTTTAAAATTAGCATTTGTTTAAAATGATTGGCATAACACAGGGTCTTATCCCAGTATCTGAATCAGTGGTGGGTTCCTCCCGGTTCGGTCCGGTTCGGCCAAGCCGGTAGCGGTGATGATATGATGTCACCGAACCGGTTCTCCCCCCCCCCACCCTCCCACCCACCCATGTTATTCTTACCTTTTATTTGGTCCCACCCCCAATCTATTGCTGCCTCCTGAGTCCCAGCTGATGACTAGAGGGAAAAAAACTGTTTAAACTCTTGCCGCAGGGCTTCAAAGGGCCGTCCTACAGCTGATCAGTGTTAAAAGCAAACAAATGAGTCAGGTCGTAAGTCGAGGACTTGGTCGTAAGTGTGAGGACCT
Organism: Pituophis catenifer annectens; assembly: GCF_029215685.1. NCBI lineage: Eukaryota > Metazoa > Chordata > Lepidosauria > Squamata > Colubridae > Pituophis > Pituophis catenifer. The sequence continues at coordinate 55,791,811 of NW_027256886.1, read as the reverse complement.
TCCAGAAATGACTCTGACCAGCTAGCTACACCCACCTAGTCACATGACCTCCAAGCCACACCCACAAAATAAGGCACGCCCACAGAACCGGTAGTAAAAAAATTTAGAACCCACCCCTGATCTGAATGGCAGACTTCTGAGGTAAGAGAACAATATGATTCTATTCTATATCGTAACTATGATGCAATATTTTACTTTTTAGTTCATTCTATTGTTAAATCTTTACCTGCCAGCATTACTACTATAAACGAATACAGCTTTTATTAGATATTTAAAGTTGTAGATATCAATCTCTTTATGAATTATTTTAAGTTGTCATTTTCTCTTTTCGTACATTAATGGGGTAACAACATATTTAAATGTTAACTGATTTTATTCTATGCCATTCCAAAGCATACTCAATTAAATAATTTACCGCACTATCATGCAGTATGTGGAATAATACAAAAGCTTCAAGAAAAAAACTATTTCTAGCTCTGATCATTCCATATTTTTTACAATTGGTTTAATAGATAATGCAAAAAAGTACCCAGAACAAGGAGTTGTAGAATCTGATAAACGGGCTGGAGGAGACTTGATTGGACTCTCTTGCTGAGCATTGAACATAAGGTACAAAGATTGCTTTGTCTGGCCATCATCATCCTTTTGTCAAAGAAATATAAGAACAATGTTACTATACATCTTTACCTGGAACGTCTCCTAACTATCATATCATATCATATCATATCATATCATATCATATCATATCATATCATATCACATCACATCACATCACATCACATCACATCACATCACATCACATCACATCATATCATATAATGAAACATATTACAATGCTAAAAGTAATTCCCAAAATTCAGGTATATCAAAGTAATTACAGAATAAATTGGCAAACCTTTTAGCTGTTCTGCATGCAAATGAATAGCTTAATTGGAAGCACTGTGACTTTCCTCTATATATACCCTAGAGAAATACTGTAAGAGGAAGCAACAAGAAATCCACAAGTAGAAACTTACAGCTATGGAAGAACCAATTTTTTCCATGTATTCTATTTCATATGTGTTGCCATATTCCAGCTCTGAAATACAAAGTAAAAATGTCTTTAGTAAGAAAAGGAAACATGTTTTCTCATGGACAACATACATTTCCTAGACATTAAAATCAGAGTAATAAATTATAACCCAGAACATGCTGAATAAAGATTTTTGGCCAGTTTGAAAGCATAAACTAGGACTAAAGTTTGTTCATTCCAATTATAATTTAGGCCCTTATACTAAATACATATTCTTCATGTCTTCTTCATTCATTCTTTGTCAAATTAACTGGTGTGATTTTCAAAAAAACTCAAAATACAATAAATACCCAACCAATTTTAGACTATTAATATATAGCTAAGTTAATTTTTAAGTACTATTTGTTCGAATGGAAAATCTATTTATAAACTGCTGAATTGTCAAACAATACAATTTAATATGACAATGCATCTTTTATTCATGAATAGGGTATATATTTATATGCGAAAAGACCACTGCGTCCTTTGATTATTACATGAAGTGTAGGAAAGTAATTCCCCCTCCAAAAATATTTTTAATAAGTCTAATAATTGTCAAGGCTAGGGTATCCCACATAGTTATCTATAAAGGAAAAAGTGTTGATGCCTTTTCCAGAGTTATTTCTTCCTTCCCAACAAGGATCTGCTCAAATTATTTAAACAATGTCTTTCCTTACTGAAGAAAAAAAAAAGTAGCACCATGTGGAATTGCCAGACTGTATTTCCAGAAACAGTTATGAAAACATCCAGGAGCATTAAGTTCAATTAAACACATGGAAAGTCCTCCTCTGTGGGAAAAGAATGCTGCTACCCTAAGCATTTGCTTAGAAAACTGATATTCAGCAGCAAGTGTCGGATCAGTGGTTTATGGCAGGAGAAATCTAGGCAGCTTCAGCTGTTACTGAACATTTGAACAGGAAATGAGCCTGGTGAGGATTCAGAGGGCAAAAGGAGACAACGCTCAAATGTTACCCTGCCCTTGATATCTCTTTCTATGAGATCATTCTACCCAACTTCTTTCTTCCATACAAAAGTACTTGTCTGCCCTACTAACTAACTAACAAATATCTTATTCCTCCCCCCAAAAAACCTGGGGAAAGGTTAAACCCTCCAGTTATGTGTCTGGTTTTTGATAGAAATTATATTCCCATTTTTCTACTTTGAATTGTCATGAACAAGCCTGGATGCTAAGTAGCGGTAGTTGAAAATAAAACATTTACAAGATAGGAAAAGAGCTCATTTTCCGGCAAAGGTAGAGTCCTATGAGGCAGTGGACCATGTACATATATAAATGGTTTCAACCAGTTTAAATCATTGTTTGGAAATATATTTAGCTGAAATCATATGTCCTCTCTGTTTAAAATGAAAAGTGTCATGGAGGTAAGAAATGTCTTCATTTTTAAAAAGATATGAAAAGAACAAATTGAAATCATTATTACATTTGTATTATGTAATGTTTTATGGCAGTTATTTTATGAATTCAGAATAAATCTAATCTTACTCCTTATGATTTTTACCCCAACCATGTATTTAATCACTAGTGATTACAATAAAATACTTGGGATTTTAATTAAAGTTTACTTTTCAAGTATCATCAATTCCTCATTCTCTTTTATTGAGGGAGAATATTCTATGGATAAGATGATAAATCCTTCTATGTGTGGTTTATATGTAGAAAGGAGAGAAATATATTAGCCTATAAAGCTCTGAATGATTCTGTTTGTGTAACATTTCTACATATTCTGCCATAAAACTACATTGGTTAATTAAAAGAATGCTATAAGCAAATCCTGCCACAATCACAGAAAAATGTGTTAGTTGTGGCATTTGTTAGTATGAAAATGCACAATTCTTTAATTCGCTTTTAATATGCCAGATGAAATATTTCTGGAACTTTTAAATGCAAACATAGTATCAATTAATTATCTTACACCAATTGTTGCTGACTATTATATTTCTATTATTTAAGTCAACTTAAAAACAAAAACAAAATCTGCTCTTCCAAACATATGGACATATTCCTAATAGTAATGGAATAATAAAATTAACGATAAAAATGAATTTAAAATGAAAATTAATTAAAAACAAGCAAATTCTGAAGTAATTTGCTCACACACAATTTTTATAAAATAGAATTTCTACTGGCAATGTTTATTGGAAAAGACAAGTTTTTCCAGCCTGGAAAATTGGGGGAGGGGCTCCAAATGTGTTTCACTACAACCTATATATCCACTGTGTAGAAGAAAAAATGGCAGAAGCTGGAGGTGAGTTAAAAGAAGGATCAACCTAGAATCCCTACATAGTCACAATCACATGAATAACCCATCCTTGAAATCTGTGTACCCTTTTCTAACTTCAAGCATGTGCTAACGTTTGAGATCATTTCTATACAGCAATAATTCAGTTTGATTGGACCTTCATTTGTGGACCTGGTCTTTCCCACCTGATAACTGAGAGCAGCTGATTGAGGATCATGGGAACTGATATCCAGAAAACCTGCATAGCTTCAAGGTGGGAAAAATTGATCATATGCATATGAAGCTTGTATTACTTTCTGTTCTCCAAAATTTTACTGAAATTTTTACCATAAATACAACTGAGTTTTAAAAACTAGGGCCGATAACTGTTTAACCCTCGACATTCCCAAATATTATACAAGTTAGCAATTCAGAACAAAATTATATGTATATTTCACAACTGAAATGATAAATTATATTGAGGAGCAAGACAAGAAAGAATTCTAATGAATTAGCAAAGGTATAAACAGGACCTCTGAGATATTTGGGTGTTAGTTTCAATATTTAATTATAACATAGTCACCTTGAGCTTCTTCCTTTGCTAATTGGCATTCTTCCTTATCTCAGTATTCAGCTAACAGGAAAAAGTAGTGCAAATTCTCAGAATGCTTTAATTACTCTGAAGTCTCCAAATGAAGCCCATAGGAAATTCCAGGGGGAAGAAATGATTATGTTTAAAAAACCTCCACAGAGGAAACACTACCATAATTAATAGGCAATCTGAGCCACAAGTAACCCTTAGACAAATTAGTATTTATATTGAGGTTAAATGCCAGCCTGCATTGTCCTTAAATCCTATGTTACCAATATAATGATGTATCTTTGACTGCAAATCTTGTTTAAACATTGCAATATTTACTTAAGTTCTATAGCTACCGCACTTTATTTATTTCATTTTTATTCCAGCCTGTTTTCAGGAAGTTCAATATAGAATACATATTCCTTTTTTCTTGTTGCAATATTATTCCTACAATAAGCTGCTATGGCAAGTACAGTTGCAAGAAAAAGTATGTGAACCCCTTGGGATTACATGGAGTTTTGCATGAATTGGTCATAAAATGTGCTCTGAACTTCATCTAAGTCACAACAATAGAAAAACATAGTCTGCTTAAAATAATACTACTAACATTAGATGTTGCCATGGTTTAATTGAACATAACATGTAAATATTCACAGTGCAGGGAGGAAAAATTATGTGAACCTTTGGACTTAATAACTGGTTGACCCTCCTTTGGCAGCAATAACCTCAACCAAACGTTTCCTGTAGTTGCAGATCAGACCTGCACAACGATCTGGAGTACTTTTTGACCACTCCTCTTCACAAAACTGTTTCAGTATAGCAATATTCTTGGGATGTCTGGTGTGAATCGCTCTCTTAAGGTCATGCCACAGCATTTCAATAGGGTTGAGGTCAGGACTCTGACTGGGCCACTCCAGAAGGCGTATTCTGTGCTGTTGAAGCCATTTTTTTTTGTTCAATTACTTGTATGCTTTGGGTCATTGTCCTGTTGCATCACCCATCCTCTGCGGAGCTTCAATTGGCAGACAGATGGTCGTACGTTTTCCTTCAAAATGTCTTGATAAACTCTGGAATTCATTTTCCCATCAATGACAACAATCCGTCCAGGCCCTGTGGCAGCAAAGCAGCCCCAAACCATGATGCTCCCTCCGCCATGTTTTACAGTGGGGATGAGGTTTTGATGTTGGTGTGCTGTGCCTTTTTTTCTCCACACATAGTGTTGTGTGTTCTTCCCAAACAACTCAATTTTGGTTTCATCTGTCCACAGTATATTTTGCCAGTAGTGCTGTGGAACATCCAGGTGCTCTTTTGCAAACTTCAAATGTGCTGCAATTTTTTTTTTGGACAGCAATGGCTTCCTCCGTGGTGTCCTCCCATGTACTCCATTCTTGTTTAATGTTTTCCTTATTGTAGATGTGTCAACAAAAATGTTAGCATGTGCCAGAGATTTCTGTAGGTCTTTAGCTGACACTCTAGGATTCTTCTTTACCTCATGAAGCATTCTGCGCTGTGCTCTTGCAGTCATTTTTACAGGATGACCATGCCTAGGGAGAGTAGCAACAGTGCTAAACTTTCTCCATTTGTAGACAGTCTGTCTTACTGTGGACACGTGAACATCAAGGCTTTTGGAGATACTTTTGTAACCCTTTCCAACTTCATGCAAGTCAACAATTCTTGATCGTAGGCCTTCTGAGAGCTCTTTTCTGCGAGGCATGGTTCACATCAGACAGTGCTTCTTGAAACCAGTAAACCCAAAACTGGTGTGTGTTTTTAAAGGGCAGGACAGCTGTCAGCAACACATCCAATATCATCACACTGATTGGAGTCAAGGTTGGCTCACTCCTGGCTCCAATTAGCTCTTGGAGAAGTCATTAGGCTAGGGGCTCACATACTTTTTCCTCCCTGCACTGTGAATGTTTACATGTTATGTCAATTAAACCATGGCAACATCTAATGTTTGTGTAGTATTATTTTAAGCAGACTGTGTTTTTCTATTGTTGTGATTTAGATGAAGTTCAGAGCACATTTTATGACCAATTCATGCAAAACTCCACGTAATCCCAAGGGGTTCACATACTTTTTCTTGCAACTGTATATCTATACAAAGGTGATTAGACTGAGGTCACTCTGTGACTCATAAATAAGTAGGTATTGAACCATAATGTGCTAGCCTCAGATAGAAATTACAATTCTAATAGGATGGTTCCTTCAAGAAAGTATACTATTTTCTTTAAATATTAGGTGGTTGTCCTTTAACTAGTACCTTCACAAAAATCCCATCTAAAATCTCTCACTATATTTAATCCTTAGTCAGAAATTATCTTTTTCCTCAAGATACTTGGTTCTTGTAGGTTAAGTCATTGTTAAAATTAATGTTCTATTAGGAAGTTCAATGCTTTTCATATGATTATTTTAAATGCTCTTCATTGTTTTTTTACTACTACCTGGCACTTCTTCTCCTAGATGTACCCTAAAGCCAAAGAGTTCGCTGGGACTGTAGGAAGTAAGAGCAAAACAGAACCATTAGACTTAAGGAAACATTTTAACCTATATAAGAAATAAAAAATGGCAGAAATGTTGATCTCAGAGAAAATGCAAATATGTTATGCTATTTGGTCACAAAATGCTTACTGTCTATGCAGTATTATACAATTATTATACTTATGGTCCTATCTTCTCTGATAGTAAAGAGAACATGTACTTTCTTAGTAGTGACTATAACATTATGAATAGATTGATAGAGTGTACCTAGAATCTTGCTTTTGGCATTCCCCTCAAAATATTGAAGACACTCCTTTTCCACCAGGCATTGAATTATTAATTTGAATTATTTCAATATTCTTTTAATGGTAGGGAGGAGAGTTATTATTTCAAATTTCTTTGATTTTTTTTTTTTACTTATATCAGTTTTTATAGCCTGCTTAACTCAAAAGACTCTTGGTTGATAAGTTAAAATTGTCAATGTAACACTAAATTAAATTACCGAGAATCTAGTGGATGATGATTAGATAAATAAATCAAATTAGCATCATTGCTAGTTATATCCATAATGCTGCATGAAGATAGCATTTGTTGACAATGAGATGTGGTGAAAGGTAAAAGTTCTGAGTTGATTCATTTATTGTAATGATTACCCCAATAAAAGTATCACAAAGTCAATAAATATTGAGAAGTAGCTCTTTTTATGCATAGTCTCTCTTGATTACATGCCCATTAGGATGTATATACTGAGTGGTGGTAACCCAAAGATAAAATATATTTCCAATCTTCTGAATACTAACTTTTTCCAACCTGAATCTTTGTGATGTGTTGAGACCACACCAAACACAACTTCATCCCAGATTAAGAAATAAGCTCTACATATTCAAAATAAATCATGCAGTTCAATTATGAAAGTGAAATATCACATGTTTAACTGCCCCGCCCCTCTAGTAAATAAAACAAACCTGTCCTTACTCTAGCAGGCTCCTTTTCCTTTCTTTCCTGTTGGAATAGTTGTTTTTAATGGTTTCTAACAAATGACACTTACTAGGGTTTTATCAACAGCAGAGCCATTTAATGTAGCAATAAGATCAAAAATAGAATTTGAATGTGGGCACTCCACAAGGATGCAATAGTGCACAGAAATGTAACATGTGGTATTATTTCCATTTATAGCAATTAGAATTAACTATTGACTTCAGAATTTTTTGGACCATTTCTAAAGAGTCTTGGCACAAAAAAAGTGTTTTAATATAATCAAGATAAAGCTAATTTGAGGGACCATCTCACCCCACTGGGATTGGGCCGTTCCACTTGTGCTGGCAAAGGAGGCATGCTGAGGGTACTGTCCACCTGATTATTCTACCTGGTGGGGTCCAGAAGAGCCTTTTCTGCTCTCTGGAACATCTTGACCCCTGATGTGAGGTTGGCCCCAAACCCCCTAAAGACATGACTTTGCCAGTTGGATTTGGGCTCCAGTAGGGGAACAGCACTGTGGAGGTGGTTGATCAAGTAATAATAAATCCCACTTCCCCTCACTCCACCCCCTCCTCCACATGTGTCCTTAGGTTTTAATGTCTAATTTTAATTATTTTTGTTTTAATTGTATATGTATAGACATATTTTATTACTGTAAGCCGCCCAGAGTTACCCTATGGCAAGATGGATGGCCAATAAATTAAATAAATTAAATAAAATAAATAAATAAAATAAATAAATAAATAAATAAATAAATAAATAAATAAATAAATAAAGTCTAATTAAATGGACCAGTAAGTATATTATGATAGCAATGATATCCTTTGTTTTTCGTTATTCTGGGCCAACATTTCCCTCCTCAAATAAATAAAACAGCGATTCTATCTTCTTTTCCCAGTTTACCTTCTGTAGGGGAGCTGAACTTTGTTTCATTTACAAATGATGAAAGATCTGATGGCTGAGGATAATCCTGTTTATCATTATCGAGATCCACTGTCATACAAGTCCATTTCTGATTACCCACAGAAGATGCCAGTTTTTCCTCATCTGTTGCATGTACCACAGTGGATACAACAGAGGGGGTTTCAGTAGTAGGCAGTGCCGTAGATTCCTAAGAAGAAAATAAAGGTTAAAAAATTATTGTGCTACAAAGAAAGAAGCAATTATCTTCTTTCATAGATCCAGCTCTCTTTTGCTTTCTTCTTAAGAATTTGACTAAATGTAAATAGTTGTCAGTGCAGGAGAAGAACTACTTTACTACTACTCTGCCTAAGTTCTGGAACTCTTCAGTTATTTTAATTCATAACCAGGTCTTGGGATCTTCATTTTAAAATTGTAGAAGGATGACATTTGATCTATTTCAGAGATCTGAAGATCATTGCCTTAAGTAGTATAGGTCTAATGATTGATTAAATCATGTCTTTTTAACATTTTATTAGTCCTAGTTCCCTAATGATTAGGTTACATAGATTTTATTGCAAAATTAAAAAAAAAACATTTTAGTTTATAAGAACCTCAGACTGGGACTGAGCCTTGGAGTTCAGCCAATAATTCTAGATAACTATTGCTATAGCGTTGAACATTATCACCTCTTGTGGTAGTACAGATTGCATCACATGCAGCCAAAAAATCATTGTGTGCTCAACAAAAAAAGAAATAAGATCAGTTTCAAATTTCAATGAAGGCTTAAACAATTTCAACATTTCTTTTAAAAAAAAAGTGTGTGGGGGGGATTTTAAAATCCTCCTAAACATTAGTTGAATGTCATCTAACATTTACTTGATGCTTGCCCATTTGATGCCTCCTTTTCTGATTATTTATTCTCCCTTTGTTGTGCTGGCTCTATAATATTAACTGTGGAAATATTATTTCCAATCTAGTCACCTGAGCTGCCTTTCTTTTGTAAGATTTGAGAAAGTGGATAATTAATATATATATATATGTATATATATACACACACACACACACATACACACACACACACATATATATATACACATATACATATATACACACACACACACTTAAAAAAAAGCTTGTTGAAGCTCCTTACCTGTGAAGGTGCATCAGACAATGGAGATCTTTTTGGTGACTTTTTCACCCTAAAAGTGTCACTGGAAAGAAAATGGAAACTCTTGAGAATGGCCAATCAATAAAAATGACATAACAAGAAACAGCTAATGAATAGATTATGATGAAGATTGCCTGTTTCAGAAACTTAGCATATAAACATCAAAGAAGAGCATGCTATGTCCTTTGCTTATCATGCACTCTTAGACTCAGTCTTTGCCAAATTAAAAATCAAGCATAAGATAATTACAAGAATTCAATTAAACTGAGTTTTATATTAAGGTAAAAAGTCAATCCAGACAATGAGATATAGATGTGGGTACCATTGAAAATAACAAAATGGTTACAGTGCTCCTGGAGAATGGCCAACATAACATAATTCAGTAAATAAGAATCTTGATCAGGATAAGTTCTTGCCCTGAGATCTATCAGGATATCACTGCTCATCAAATGCAACACCAACATAGCTACTGATACGTAAGTGTTGTGAAAATGTCTTCAATTTTATCTACCAAACTATCATCTCAGGTATCCTACTTCAACTGCCAAACAAATGACAAAGGAACAAAATGCATGTAAAATACCGATGAACAAGACCACACAATTTAAGCAAGGCAGATATGGGACAAGGTTTCACGTCTTGATCTTATCTTCTCTCACTAGCTGCAAGTTTGCAGTTAACAATACTGCTGGAGAATTTAGTAAATCTTATAATAAGTATGTATCATTTGCTGGTATCCATATCCTTTTTGTTTTCTTTAGGTTATACTATAAATATTTATACTCCAAAGCATTAAAATATTTGAATAGGATATAAAAAATGTATAGGCATCAATGTGCCAATAGATAATTAATTAGTTTCTTGCTCTTTCTTATTTCCCTAAACTTAATTTTTTGGAAAAAAAAAATGATGCCATTGATGATAGTAGTGATCTTAATATTAACAAATACAGAGGAAACTGGCACATTGAAAAAAATACCCAGGCCTTTAAAACTGTATTTCCAAGAATGACTCCAGATTAGATTGTTTTAGAAAATAAAAATGATGGGTTGCCGCAATTGTGTTTTTTGCTTGGCAAATAAGCTCAAGAGTTCAAAGAAAGAACAAAAATCAGTTGCAAGGTAGCAAGAAATATGCTGAGCATGCACAGCAACATTCATTTGGGAAATTGGATGGCCATTTTGTGAATAGACAACTTTCTCATGGCAGCCATTATCTGACTGTCCCATCATATACTCTCATAATATTCCCAAAAGACTACCATCCCTCACTGCTTGGGGACTTCTAAGGTAGATTCAAATTTCAGGTGGAAAAAGAACTATATAATGAGATCTTAAAGAAAGAAATGCTTTGTATCAGAAACAGAGCGGGTGAAATAAACTTAGCTAAAAGTTATTGATATTATGTTTTGGTGGGAAGCAATTGCATGAGAATAAGATTTTCAAGTATTATAGCTATGTCTCAACTAATTTCTGAGATGGCAAAATACAAACAAAGAAGCCAAAGCAAAAATGAGTTGATTTATATAAAATATATCAGTACAGGTAATCCTTGAGTTACAACCAAAATGGAGCCCCTTTGTCATGTTCATAACTCATAACAATCATAAAATAAATCAGTCACATGGCCCACCCAATTTTACAACACTTTTTTGCAATGGTCGTTCAGCAACTCACTATGATTGTTACAGTGGTTAAGCAAAACCTTGGTCGTTAAGTGAACCAATAGTTCATGAAGAACGCAGTATTGCTGAAAACAAATGCCAGTTTTCAGCTGTTGTAAAATGCAGTCACGTGACCACAGGATGTTGCTAATGGCCATAAATGCAGTCCAGCTGCTGGAGTACCTAGTGCAGTCACAAGGCTGCAGTGAGGGCTGACCATTAGAACATCAAATCCAGGTCATCTGATTTTGTAACTTCATACATGTATGTACCCCCCCGATAGGTTTGTTTGGGTCACTAAGCAACTATTTGTAAGTCAAGGACTACCTGTATCTTAACCAATTGCTAAACACATGGAGAAACGTGCTGGCTAGCCATATCTTATTTAGAAAATAAATTACAACAACAAATGTTGCATTAACAAGTGTATTATCAACGGAAAAGAGTTGTTTTCATCTATAACACTGTGAAATGTTGCCAAACCCATGCTAAACCGTATAATCAAAAGAGAAATGGTGCTGTTATGGCTTCATGTTTCATCTCCCGGGAACCAGACTTTATGATGCATGCATGCCTCTCAAGCAGGCATGGAGAATGACATGGAAAGTGAGAATAGAAATTGCCACCTGAAGGCTTAATTGCAAAGGTATATCTGCCAAGTACATTGGCATTCCAAATAACATGGGATGAAGAGTCCCTTGGAAGTTGGGCGGCATAGAAATATGATTAATTAAATTAAAATTAAATTAAACATATACTTCAACTGGACAACATTAGACAGATAGACAGATGCTAGATTGATCAAGAAATAGTTTTGCTCAACTTTATGTACTGATCAGCCTTTTTTCCCCACTCAAAATAATGTTGATGAAAGTCAAAATAATCTTATTGCATATAGGCATCATGACCTACATTACTGGATATTACTGCAAACAAACTTGTAAAAATAAACAACTAAGCAAGACTGAAGCAAGACAAAACAATACACAAACATGTAGACAGAAAAATACACCATTAGGCATTTCTGCTGATAATAGGTATGTTTAGGGTTAAAAGTTACTTACAACAGAGAACATACAGACATCACATCTTCAACCATCCTAAGACAAGTAAGACAAAAGAGAGAGACAAGACAGAAGGAACTCACTGACACAAAGGAGAAATTCCATTTATTATGTTGTGGGGGGGGGGAATCACACCCCATGTTTCTGTTGTTTTTAAAAATGGACATGTGTCTAAATATTGGACACAATTCTTTTATTAGTTTACCACACAATGGTTTATATAGCCATCCATCTCACAATTGCGAGTGGGAAAAAAAAATAGGATTAAAAAGCCAACACACAAAAATATAAGATGCTTAAAAATAATAACACAATGGTGCCAAGAACAATCTAACTCAGACCACATAAAACACATAATCACATTGATAGGACACTGAACCGCCCAGTCCCAGTCCCAGTCCCATGCTTTAAGGATTTACAAAATTGTAGTAGGCTCTGGGCAAAATAAATCTCAGGAAGGAGTGTGTTCACGAGTCAAGAACAACACGTGGAGTTATTACTGAGTACAGGTAGTCCTCAATTTACAACAATTTTTTAGCGACCAAAGTTACAATGGCACTGAAAGAAGTGAATTATGACCATTTTTCACACATATGACCATTGCAGAATCCCCATCATCATGTGATCAAAATTCAGACACTTAGCAACGGACTCATATTTATGACAGCTGCAGTGTCCCGGGGGCATGTGATCATCTTTTGCGACCTTCTGACGAGAAAGTCAATGGAGAAGCCAAATTCACTTAACTGTGTCCCTAATTTAACCACTGTACAGATTCACTTAACAACGGTGGCAGGAAAGGCCGTAAAATGGAGCAAAATTCACTTTCGAAATGTATCGCTTACAAACAAAAATTTTGGACTCTATTGTGGTCAGGGACTGCCTGTAGTTTCCTTACTGTATTTGCCTTTAGGCAAAAATCTTGACAGACTAAAGCAATTACCAATTGCTTTAGCAATTGACTAGCAATTGACTAGCAATTAGAGCCTCGATAGTACAGTGGTTACGCACCCTGTTATTAACACAGCTGCCTGCAATTTACTGCTGGTTCGAATCTCTCCAAGGCTCAAGGTTGACTCAGCCTTCCATCCTTTCTAAGGTAGGTGAAATGAGGACCCAGTTTGTGGGGGCAATAAACTGACTTTGTATAAATATACAAAAGTATGAAGGCTATTGCTTAAGGCATTGTAAGCCGCCCTGAGTCTCCGGAGAAGGGCGGCATATAAATCAAATTAAAAAAAAAAAATTACCAGCATAACTACTAGTTATACTCTGTGAATTGCTGTGGAGACAATCCACCTTCTTCTCTTTCTTCTTGCATACCAAAGACTTGAAGCTCCTCAGTCTCTTTGTTCTCTGGGAAAGAAACCCTCCTTCTGCAGCTCCATTCCATCACAGACACACTTCCTGGGTCCTGTCAGCTGGCATTTTTTATCAGATGGGAGCTAAAGTCTACACACCCTAATGGATTTACAGGGGTGGACAGGGTGGTCCTGCAAAATAACCTTGCCCCATGCCATGAAGGATTTTATAGGTGGTAACCAACATGTTGAATTTCCTCCAGAAGCTATGGGGACCAGTGCAGTTTTGGTAGAGGAGGGGTATACCAAGGTGCTGGTACTCACCAAGGTACATAGCTGCCCATGCTACCATATTCTGTATCAGTTACAGATCCTAGGTGTTATTTATGGGCGGCCACATGTAAAACACATTGGTGTAATCCATTTGAGAGATAGCCTCAACATGAATGACAGTGAGAAATGCTTCAATCTAGGAAAGGGTACAATTGGGACATATGGTGAAATGATGCATAGGCTCTCCTAGCTGCAGCTACCACCTACTGTTTGAAGAAAAGTCATGAGTCCAGAAGGCGCTACAGATTCAGGGGGAGGGGTCTTCAACCTAAAACCACTCAGCTTTGCTAAGACTGAGTTCAAGCCTGTTCTTTCTCCATAGTTTAATGTATAGTTTAATGTATAACCTTACCCAAAGGTTTGATGTAGAAGTTCAGGAGGAGTGGGGGGAGAGGACTGAGACAATCCTTATGGAAGGGATATTGGGTCATGTCTCCCCTTCCTGTCAACACTGACTGGAACTGACAGGAACCATTGTAGCATTGTATCCCTCTTCCCTAACCCCTAAACTGGTCCAGAATAATACCACAATCAATGGAACTGAAAAGCTGCTGACAGGCCAAGATAGATTCTCCAACCCCATTTTTCTCCTGCCAGAGGGATCATGCTGCTTGGGGAATTCCAGGAGTCAAAGTCTATGCATCTTAAAGTTGCTAAGTTTGAAAATACTGATCTAAGGTATCCATGAGGTTGCATCCTTGATGTAGCTAAACAGGAATCTGTCTATATTGTTTTGCAGTGGTAATGGAAAATGGCAAAATATATATTAATGAAATATATAAAAAAGAGAAGGAGAACCTTCCCTTGCTTTAGGAAGCATGCCTCATATTTTTAAAAACTTACAGTAAATTTTTATTCTCCATTTCAACAAAATCAATCAACATACCCCCCCAAAATAAATGGAGTCCTAAATACTGACAACTGAACTTTTTCTGCTCAATTACATTCTCAGTTAATTCTACGTGGAATTTAAATTATTTAAATGTTATTTCATATTTATAAATTAATACATGTTAAATATTTAAGACTGCAAGTTTTTCTTGCAGAATCTAGTGACCGTATTCCAGCATGTTTCCATCCAAAGGATTCAACTGGATATTCAAAAAGAAGAGGGAGGAGCAGTTTTGTTTCCTGTTTCCTCTCCAAATAAAAGAGTATTGTTCTGATTTTATATTTTCACTTTTTATGAACATAAAAATGTTTCTAAATGCTTTAGTGCTGAATCCCATTTGAGGCCTCACTGATGTTAGTCAGGGATTTATAAACATATTTCATTCTTTCAATTATAACCTAGGTCCTAGAGTATAAAAAGTAATTGCTTATTATTTCATGGCTAATTTGTTGCATGAATTTAAGTACATTCATCTGCAGCTAACTGTAAACAGAATATCACAGAATCATTCCAAAATACTACGATAAGCGGAAATTAATAAGGAAATAAAAATAACACTATTTATGCCTAATTTGATAATCCTGTTTTATTGTTCCACTGTTAACCCATAATTTGAAAGCTGGGTTTATATTTATTTTCAGATATCCAATTTATCTGGTAATTTCTTTAAAATTCTTTTTTGTTTTTAACTGGAAGGAGAACTATTTTTTTAAATTAAATGTAGCAATAGTAATAGCACTTAGACCAGTGGTTCTCAACCTGTGGGTCGCAACCCCTTTGGGGGTCGAATGACCCTTTCACAGGGGTCGCCTAAGACCATCAGAAAACACATATTTTCAACGGTTTTAGGAATAATTTTATGGTTGGGGGTCACCACAACATGAGGAACTGTATTAAAGGGTCGTGGCATTAGGAAGGTTGAGAAGCACTGACTTAGACTTATATACCGCTTCACAGTGTTTTACAGCCCTCTCTAAGCAGTTTACAGAGTCAGCATATTGCCCCCAACAAGCTGGCTCCTCATTTTACTGACCTCGGAAGGATGGAAGGCTGAGTCAACCTTGAGCCATTCAGAATCGAACTCCTGGATTAAGCAGTGAATTAACCTGCAGAACTGCATTCTAATCATTGTGTTACCATACTTTTGAACCTAAGTGACATGGGTATACAAGTGTATGTTTATTTCATTTACTTCAGAGCTTATATTTTAGCTCTGAATGTGTGCTAAGTTACAACCAATCTACTGCTGATGGTTAGTATCTACTAATGTTACTTTCCATTAATCCAAATCAATCCAAATAAACATTTACATTGAATAATTTTTAGAAAAAATCTAAAGCTCTACACAGAAAAACTGTAACAATATTTTCAAAAGTTAAAAACTATATGAATTAGTGTTTTGAAAAAGTGATGCTTAAGGAAATCAGTATGTCATTTTAAAAATATCACAGGATATAATTAGAAGTGTGTACATTCACACCTTCAGATCAGTGTTGACTCAACTGCCTGGACAAGTCCCTTCAATTTTTTTGACACGATTTCATAAAAGGTTTGCCATTGTCAGCGTCCTAGGCCTAGAGAGTAACTGGCCCAGGATCACTCAGCTGGCTTTGTGCCTAAAACAGGACTAGAACTCATGGTTTCCTGGTTTATAGCCTGGTTCCTTAAACACTACACCAAACAGGCTCTCTGTCAGAGGTGACTTACACCAAATTATATTAATCATCATCAACAACAAAGTACCACCCCATCTTATCCCCAAACTATGGGCATAAATAACAAGTTCAATACAGGTAGTCCTCAATTTACAACAGTTTGTTTAGTGACTGTTTGCAGTTACAGTGGCACTGAGAAAAGTGACATGACCATTTTTCATATTTGCAACTGCTACAGCATCCCCATGGTAACATGATCAAAACTGAGAAGCTTCACAACTGATGCATATTTATGGTGACTGCAGTGTCCCATGGTCATGTGATCACCTTTTGGGACATTCTGATAAGCGGTCAGTGGGGAGCCATATTCGCTTAACAACTGTGGCAAGGAAGGTCATAAAATAGGGGAAAACTCACTTAACGTCTCATTTAACAACACAAATTTTGGGCTCAATTGTGGTCATAAATCGAGGACTACCTGTGTAGATTAGCCTTAAAAGAAAAAGAAAAAGGAATCTTTTATGGAAAAGTTAAGCAATATATTTTTCAAGAATACAAAGCAATTGAAAATTATTAATTTTATCTCCTGGAAAAATTTGTTTATGGGTGAATTACCACATACAAGAAATGCAGAGTTAACTATGGCTGAAATTCATAGCAAGCAATACAATTTGTAAGGTATATGTTGTCTAGTTCCCCATTCTCACAACCAATTTTAATCATAAGACGACAAAACACGAGTTTTAATAAATCAACAGCGCTGAATAGCTGAAGGGAAACTATGTCTTCCAAGTCCTTTCTCTTATTCAGAATCTACTTTTAGAAAGTAAAAATATTTATTTCATATTTATTTATTAAACAAATTTATTTATTTGCCCAACTCTCTCTCTCCCTCACACACACAAAGAAACTAAACTCACTTCAGTAGCATTTGTGGCTTGTTCGCAAACCAGCCACTATAATGGACTAAAATACACTGAAGCATCTTTTAAGCATCTGAATAGCTTCTGTCATTTTGAACTCTGTATAAACTATAACCTCATGATAAACACTTTGCAGAGTAGTCTCTTAATCCCGACATGAGTGTGTTATTATTTGACTGAATTAAACTGATCACTTGTATTATAAAGTATATTTACATTTTATGTTAAAAAAACAACCTTGAAGACTTTTCCATGTTATGATGGAATGTGGTAAGAAACCCTACATTTTTCCAAAATACATTCCTTTTAAAATGAGGGTCAGATTGCTTCTCAGTCTTTGAAACAGAAAAAACTTTTGTCAAATGTTTTAAATCTCACATCCTAGGGATCAGCAAGATTCTTAAATTCTGAAGCAAAAGACCACATCATACATTCAGCAAAATTAAAGCTTACTTTCTAAATGCTGAGGATTAAAAAAAGGTTTGAAGTCCTAGTACACCTGAGAGCCAAAACGAAAATAATTTAATTCCAGCTGCAGTAATATGCAGTAATTATTCAGTAGAGTAGGATGTACTACAGCAAACGTATACAACAAACATAGCACCAACACAGAAATTTAAGGGAGCTTGCAAAGATTTGTCAGAGAACTTTTTTAGAGTACTGCACACACACTTTTCTACATGTTGACTTACGTCTTGAGTGGCGTCTTCTTCTTTTTTGCAGGTTTATTTAGGCCATCTCCTTCTGATCCATTAATTTCATTGACATTAGCTGAAATCTCAAAGGATGCTGGAGGTTGTGTGGGAGTACTGGCAACTTTTGGGGAAGGCTTGAATGGATCGAGAGAATCCTCAGAGATTTCTGGATCAAAACTGTAAGTTGTGGTGGTTTGCTGAGGAAGTTTTGGAGAGTCTTGCATTTTGCAAGTGGAAGAGAAAGGATTGAAGTTGGGGTCATCCCATTTGTCAATATCAAAAGTATATGAGCCCTTGGAGGCAGGAATCTCACTGGGTTCAGAAGGAGTTTTGGTTGGGCTTGTGGGAGTATTGTCAAGTTTCTCTCCAGTCTTTTTAGTCTTTGGCCTTCTGAGAGGCATTTTGGCCCCAGGCTTTTTCCCCACTTTTTTGGGCAGAAAAGAACTCTCTGTCTGTTCCTCACCACTTCCTTTTTCCTCAGAGTAATCGAATTCCAATCTGACTGCTAAGCTTTTCACTGGAGGATCTTCTTGTCCCCCAGTGTCTGATGGTGTCACCTCCACAGCTTCTGGTGTTGTGGTAAGAGAAATAGTTTTCTTGTTGGCAAGCGGAGAGTTCTGTACTTTGCTATCTCCTGATACAGGAATTTCTTCTGAGTTGTTTGGATCAAATGGACTCAATGTCTCTAGTACAGGAGTGGCCTCGTCTTTATTGACAGTGCTTTGGTGCTGTTGGTTGGTACAGTCAGGTTCAGTGGGCTCCAAAGTTTCTTCAGAAACTTTTTCGTCACTTGAGGCAGCAGAATCTTGCTTGAGGTCTGATATTCCTGGTTCTTCTACTGGAGAAACATCCAAGGATTTTTTTGCTAATTGTTTTTTCTTTAAGGAAGCTGGCCTAGGTTTTTTTGTGCGCTTAAGAGTACTAGAAGCACTGCTTGAACCAGCACTAAAAGTATCTGTTGCAGAACCTGCTGTCTCGTTAGTCCCAGGAAAAGAGGCTCCATCAAATTCTCCAGCTTGCAAGCTAAGGGAACGAGATAATGTAGATCTAGAAACTGGAACAGAATCTGTGGATTTTCTTCTAACATGTGACTTGGAATCCCGACTTTTTGTGTCCAGGGAGCTTGGATCCACAGCTTGTGAGGAATCTACAACTTCAATGCTATCGAAGTCTAGGTTGTAAGTCCCACTGCTAGCAATTGGCTTGTCTTCATCAAAAACTGTAGAAAATGAATGGGACGGAGGGGGCAGTGGAGTTTCTTCAACTGGTTCACAATGAGGGACATCAGCTACTGTTACTGTTTCAGAAGAAAAACCTATAAAAAGCAAAGGCAAAAAGTTATCAGCATTTAGGAATGTTGAATCTGAAATAACTAGAGAAAAGAAACGGACTATGCATCCTATAATTCAAGATACTTTTCTCTTCAAATTATTAGTTCCTTTAATCCTAACTATTTTTTCTCCCCCTCCTCTCCCCCCGCATCTTTTTCAAGATAAGAATTCAAATCAGGAAACACACGGGATAAACAAAAAATAAGAAGCAAGAAGTGAATTATTTTTTGTTTTTCCAAAAGTAATTGTGGATTTTATTTTGAATATATTTACTTTAAAAATAGAACACGGGTAATTATATTTTATCATACATACAAAGTTTTTTATTACAATTGTAGATCAGAAAAATATTTTATAATTGTGCAAGTCAACAGAATGCTAATCAAGAAATCTCCATAAAGTGAAAATCAGTATTGAGAGCAAATCAAATTACTTTAACTCTGAAGACCAAATAGGAAATGGGTTGTAAACAAGAAAGAAGCTGCATGCATTTGCCCTTATCTGAACTTCAAACTACTATAAGATTTGTTATATGAGGCAGGATAGGCCTGTTAAGAATTTAAGAAAGGAACAAGCAATCATTTTCAACTGATAGACACACATTCTGTAGTATTGTCTTTCATCCTATTAAGCTCTAATACTCTGTCAGCAGATTTTGGCTGATAATGCAGAGACAAGCTTTCAGAGAGTGACTGAGATTTATCTGATACTGTCTTGCAAAACGGTGAAAGCTGTGTTGTAGCAGTACAATGCAAAGCCTTCTCCTTTTATACATATGTTGTGATGTCACATGCATGAAAAGGATGGAGTTTGTAGTTTCTTTCAAGGTAGCTACTGGGTTAAAATAATTTACATCTTGTAGAAACTGGCAAGCATGGTCCATCTCGAAAATTATAAACATATTTACTACCTTAGTGCTGTAACTACAATTTTATTATGCCATCCCTTAAAATAAATCTGAGCATTCTAAATTCTAAGATGCTAAATAGGATTATTGAGTGGAAATGGTGATTTCATTTGAATATGATGTCCCTACCAGAATACCAAATTGATTAATTTAAATTTAAATTAAGAGACCACACTGCCCATCCTTTGGTTAAACGATTACATTCTTATTATACTTCCAATTGATAAGGCACCAATGGTAAAGAATCAAAGTGGAAATAATTTACAGCATTATTACTGGCTGTCAATGTTGATGTTTTCAGTAGATGAGTTGTCATTTTCCCTTGGCAATTATTGTAGTAGTCACGTGATCCCATAAAGTGTCTCTTAAGAACAAAGCCAAAAGCATATTCACAATCTATTTCATTATTCCAGTAGACAATTATTTGAGCTAGAGCTACAGTTTCAACATTAAGCCTACTTTATTTTGATGGGAAATGATTGCAAAATTTGATGATTTAATCATAGGTGTTTTACATGCTATTTAAAAAAAGAAAGAAAACACTGAGTTTATGTAGCTATCTAAAATTGCTTCATTACATTCATAATATAATGGATGCACATTCACAATATATTAAATGTTTTTCTGAATGTGAGGGTTCCGTTATCATCATCCAAGCATTTTAACACAGGTGGCCCAAAAGATATACCCATATTCTGCAGAGAGGAAATTATATCTATCAATCTCTGTTTTTAAGGATGTTAACTACATTTACAAAATTACCCATTAAATATTTATCCCAATGAAAGAGCAAAAGTGCAAGGGAGAATCCAAAAATTGGGGTCCTGGGGGGGTGGGGGGGTGGGCAGAAACATGCTTTCCTCAGCATGCAAGTCATCCTACTATAGAAGTGATTTCAAAATTACAATGACTAGAATGTTAATATCTTGTTTCAAGATTTGTCAGACAGATCTCCATACCTCCAAAAAAGAAAAACCATTACCAGCAAATGAAATATTTCCTTCAAAGCAAACACCAATAAAGTATGGCCTTTTGATGAAGGACAACCTACATGTTCGCTGGGTATGGATTTATTTTATTGCCTGACTTTAATTACAACTGCTCTTGCCAGCTGAGCTGCTGTGCACTTTTCATGTAAGGAACTCACTTTTACACTCTGATCAGATGGCAATCTTTGGCTGCAATCCCCTACTTGGCAGTATCTTCTATTGAGGTTAATTGGCTTACATTATGATTAGCCTTACATAATATTGCCATATTATACATAAGGCAATGCAAATTGGTGTATTGGACAAAACTATGATGATGTGCTATCACTGCAACTTGCATGCAATTATTAGGGTCTTGATTGGGTTTGAATTTACGTAATATACTATTTCCAATTTTCACATAGTATGTAATTCCTATAAAATGAATTCCAGAGCTAAAATGAATTTTTCTTGAATAATACTAATCTCTTGTCCGTATGCCAATGCCATTTCAAATTATGACAGCCTATGCGATACTCAAAATTGATATTTGCTTTATTTTACTCATATTTTATCTCATGTAACTTTATCCATCCAGCTTTCTTTGCACTCCATGTGATGTCACTGTTAGTAGAATTATCCCTCTACAGCAGCATTTTCCAGCCTGATTTATCTTGCATAGACATTAAGATAAATCATGTATCTAATTTCATGGATCCTAATTTTCTTTATTAAAACCAGTGTTGTCAACTTTTTAATTTTTTAATATAGGGGCTTTATTTAAGACCAAATTGCATCTAAGTTACAAACTGGCAGTAGGACATTCAAGTCCTCTACTCTTTCTTTTCACTGTTTAATCTTATTTTGATAGAGCAAGTTCTGTGACTTTACTAATTGTCCTTTGTTCTTGAAGAAATTCTCGTTTTTCTCATATACTGACCTTTCTCTCAAGATCAGAAAAGATGGGATGCACTAAGAAGGTGGTAATATATAGCTGAACTTCCCTGATCTAAAACAACAACAACAACCCCTAGCAGCTGAGATCTGATTGGTGCTTGGATTAGAGACCACCAGAAGATCTCAGAACTATTCACTTAACAGAGCTATTGAAAAAACATTCTAAAAGAAGGCAGTGACAAACATGTAATCACCAGGAACTGAAGGTGACTTTATCTTCACCAGATATTACTTTTCTAAAGTAGTATCACCAACGTTTCTCCAAAGTGATATACTAGTATGATAATTTGGCATTGTTGCCAAATATACTGGGCTACCATACTGATATATTTGGGTTAGTAGCTGTTTGTTTGATTCATGTGCCCAACACATATACATCCTCTATTGGGAGTCCTTTTTCACAAATTCAGATTTGCTTGTAGACAAGCCCCACATTTTATGACTATTTATTTACTTATTTTATCAATGTATGTGAATGCCCACTGGTTTGGGTAATTCTCAAGGACTAAATACCTCTAATTGAGATAAAAACTGAACTAAAATATGATTGATTAAAAATAAAACCAATAAAGTAAAAACATATTGTGCGATAAACCAGATACAGTATTAATATTGGGCAACAGGTTCATCTAACTTCCACACTTAAATGTTCTGGTTTTTTATATTAAGTGTTCCTACAAAGAATTTATTTGTTCTGACACATTATTTTTCTAATGAACTCATCACATTATCACTATTAGAAGTATTCAAATACCTGATTTTGCAGTTAATTTACTAGAATAAACAACGTAGAATAATTCCCAGTACTGACTTTTTTCCTCGTTTTTATACTCCAACTTCAAAAGTGCATACACAAGCTACCCTAAGAACCCTGTTCAATGTATTAAAGAAAACAGAACAATCAAGTGGAAAAACCATTCCAGGAAGCGTTGAATAGTAGACAATGCAGCTTTGTGTCTGGAGAGGTTTTTTTAATCCTGCCCTCTTGACACTAAAAACTGGTCAGAAATGAAAGGAATGTTGCCCTTTTACTTCAAAGCAGCCTCCACCAGGGAGTTTTACTATTCATGACATTTAATCACAGAGACCGGAGTTTTTCTGTTACATTAAGTCTGGCATGGCTTTACCTTATGAAGAGTACTTTGGCTTTGGATGGTATCACACCAGATATCTTTTAGGTTGGAATGTAAATACATGTAGAACATAAGGAAATAACCATGGATATAAATCATCATAAATAGGAAATGTTTATTACATTTATATCCAGTGTTTCATTCAGAAACTCAACTAACTTAGTTGATATGGAAAGCTGATATAAAAAGAAAGGTAATCTTTCTTTTCAGTTTGGACAATTGTGCACATAGTACTTTTTACTACTTAAAACACAGAAGGAATGAAAGAAAAAGGATAACAGAAAGGGAAAGAAATAAACAGGAATAAAAGTAAATAACTGGAAGTTCAGAATGAGTTGCAATTTAATTTTGTAATTCCTATTTTCCTAATTTTTCATTTAGATTTCTTTATCAAGCTGAAAAATTAATTTCCTTTTCAATTTCATGTGAAAATTCATGTGAAAAGATAATTGTTCTGTACAAATTTAAAATAAATGTAGAAAGATAATGGTGAAAGACAAGCAGGGATATTCATACATCTAGAACAAATTCCTGATGTCTCTGTGCACTTGGGCATCAAATTTCTCCATGTATTTGTGTTTGCTGGCAGCATAATGATGGTGCAGATACTTTTTTTTGCAGAAAAATATGAAATGGTGAAGAACATTTACTGATATTTAAACAAAAGTTGTAGCCAAATAATTACAGAAAGTGATGCACTGGTATCTTTGGTCTTTAGAAGACAGTCTAGGTGCTCTCCAGGTGTATAAATATTGATTCAAAAAGTTCCCCAGTTTGCAGAGCAAATGCTAAGAATTCAGAGTTGAGAAATGCCCATAACGGAGGACTTACCATAGAATACAGGTACTCCTCGAATTAAAGCAGTTTGTTTAGTGACTGTTTGAAGTTACAACAGCATTGAAAAAAATGACTTATAATCATTTATGACTGTTGTAGAATTCCCATGATCACATGATTTACATTCAGATGCTTGACAGCTGGTTCATATTTATGGTGGTTACAGTGTCCCAAGCAGTGGTGAAATGTAAAATTTGTTACTACTGGTTCTGTGGGCGTGACTTGGTAGGAGGGGGTAATATGACTGAGTGGGCGTGGCCAACTTTTTTTTTTTACTTTTAAAAGCATTTTTTCTACAGCATCTTCGGCTGAAGAGGTTATAAAAAATGCTTTTAAAAGCCTCTGACGATCCCAGCTGACTTGCCTGATTGGCAGAGGCTTTTTTTTAAAGCCTCTGATGATTCCAGCTGAGCCGAGCGATCATCAGAGGCTTTTTTTTTCTTTTAAAAGCATTTTTTCGGCCAAAGAGGTTGTAGAAAAAATGCTTTTAAAAATAAAATAAAAAAAGCCTCTAATGATTGTGCAGCCCAACTCTATGTACACAAACATAAACACAGACCAGTGGTGGATTTTTTACTACCGGTTCTGTGGGTGTGGCTTGGTGGGTGTGACATGGCTTGGTGGGCGTGGCAGGGGAAGAATACTGTAAAATCTCCATTCCCAACCTACTCCAGGAGAAGAATTCTGCAAAATCCCCATTTCCTCCCGATCAGCTGGGAATTGGAGGCAGAGAATAGATGGGGGCAAGGCCAGTCAGAATTTTTACTACCGGTTCTCCAAACTACTCAAAATTTTTGCTACCGGTTCTCCGGAACTGGTCAGAACCTGATGAAACCCACCTCTGACACAGACATATATGTGGGGTGGGTGGATGGGTTAGGGGAAGTTGGTAAACTAATGATGGGATAATATTTTACAGCATTCCTATCCAACTTACTTGGAGGCTCGGCGTTCTCTTGACCTTTGTCAGGTGTGCTGGGACTGTAACCTGAAAAATGCAAAAACATCAAGAAGTGACTGAGGTCTCGACAAAAGCTTAGCATAGTTTAATGGGCTCCAGTTGTATTTAAATTGATTACAAACAACACAATTATAGTAACAATTTTTCAAAGGACTCCAGCAACTGCATCTAGCACTTTATAGAGACGGCTGGTAGAGGTTTAGTCGCTATTGGTAAGAGAAGCAAAACTTATTCCCAAACACTGAATCCTATCAGTAAATCACCATCAGATACAAGAATTAAAAAAATATGGAAGAAGTTTCTAGTTATTAAGAAGGTCAGCTTGGGTATAATTCTCATCTTCACTGTTCATATACTTGTGTGAAATATGCCAAAAAAATGCCATCCAACAGGCATTTAATTGTTTGATCAGCGGTACAGGTAGTCCTCGAGTTACAACAGTTTGTTTAGTGGCCGTTCAAAGTTACAACGGCACTGGAAAAACTCTTGCAGCATCTCCATTGTCACATGATCAAAATTCAGACCCTTGGCAACGGACTCATACTTATGACAGTTGCAGGGTCCTGGAGTTATGTGATCACCTTTTGTGACTTTCTGACAAGCAAAGTCAGATTCACTTAACAACTGTGTCACTAATTTAACAACTATACTGATTCATTTAACAACTGTGGCAGAAAGGGTCATAAAACGGGGCAAAATTCACTTAACAAATGTCTCGGTTAGCAACAAAAATGTGGGGCTCTATTATGGTCGTAAGCTGAGGACTAGCTATATTCCCTTTTCTTTGATATATGTTATTTTCTTTCGAATTTTTGTTAGCTATAAATTCCATCTAGAGGAATCAGGAGATCTCAAAACCGAAATATTAAATTTAAAACTGTTTATACAAGCTGGTATAATTGGATTGAAGATAGAAAAAAAAGGGAAATAACAGATAGTAGATTTTGTAAAATTATAAAGAGTATTTTCATTTCATTTCATTTCATTTCATTTTATTAGATTTATATACCGCCCTACTCCCGAAGGACTCAGGACAGTGAACAGCCAGAAAGATAAAACACACAAACTACAAAATTTAAAAGACAATATAAAAACCCATTAAATAATTTGGCCCAAAACAATTTAAAACACCCCTGTTTTAAAACCAATTTTAAAAGTTACAATTAAAAGGGAAGTTAGGCCTGGCCAGCCTGTTGAAATAAATAGGTCTTGAGGGCACAGCGGAAGGTGCGTAAATCCAGGATCCTCCGTATCTCCGGGGGAAGCTCATTCCAGATAGCAGGTGCCCCCACAGAGAAGGCTCTCCCCCTGGGGAATTATATTATAATATATATAAAAATATTTGTATTTGATGTTTTTACTTGGCTGTTCACCGCCCTGAGTCCTCAGGGAGAAGGGCAGTATACAAATTCAAAATAAAATAAAAAATAAATAAAAATAAAGTTGCAAACCCTCTCCGTGGGGGCCAATGACTTGTCCCCAATAGTCAGTGATGGCACCATCTGACTATATTGGGATGCCGGAAACCACAGCCACTCAGTCTTGGATGGGTTGAGCCTGAGTCAGTTTCTCCCCATCCAGATCCGCACGGCCTCCAGGCACCGGGACATCACTTCAAGGGCATCATTGGGGTAGTCCGGGGTGGAGATGTACAGCTGAGTATCATCAGCGTACTGATGGTACTTCACCCCGAAACCACGGATGATCTCGCCCAGTGGCTTCACAAAAATGTTGAACAGAAGGGGTTACAGGACCGACCCCTGTGGCACCCCACATATAAGGCGCCTCAGGGTCGACCTCTGCCCCCCTGCCAACACAGACTGCGACCAGTCAGAGAGAAAGGAGGAGAACCACCGCAGCACGGTGCCCCCCACCCCCAACTCTTCCAACCGGTGCAGCATGATACCATGGTCGATGGTATCAAAAGCCGCTGAGAGATCTAATAGGACCAGGACAGAGGAACAACCCCTGTCCCGAGCCCTCCAGAGATCATCAACCAACGCAACCAATGCCGTTTCCATGCTGTACCCAGGCCTGAAGCCCGAAGTATAGGAGAATATTAGTGTGATGATATGTAAATGGTCACAGTCATGCACAAGAGTTGAATAAGAATTGTTTAATTTTTAAAACCCAATAAAACTCAAATAAAAAAAACTGTTTATATAAGACGATCTGGAATGTTAACCTAACATATAAAGTTGCTTTACAATAAAGCTTGATGGTTAACTAACAGTCACGTTGCAAATTCTCAATCAGAATTATTGCTAATGGTTAAGCCAAGAGCCTTGGCCTGCAAAGCATCTGTTCTACTACCAAGGTACCAACTTTCCTCAGGAATACGAAGCCTCTTGGGATTAGCAGTCTATTCTGGGGCTCGTCAAGTGCTCAAACTGTGCATGTGCAGAGAGGCCTATCCTATACCCTGTACAATTGTTACCTGGGTCTTCTGCTGGAAGCTGAGGTGTTATTTCTTGTTCCTCTATGTCGAATGCTACAATTTCAGGCGGTAGTTGTGGTAGCGGAGGTGCAGCCTT
Organism: Pituophis catenifer annectens; assembly: GCF_029215685.1. Classification (NCBI taxonomy): domain Eukaryota; kingdom Metazoa; phylum Chordata; class Lepidosauria; order Squamata; family Colubridae; genus Pituophis; species Pituophis catenifer. The sequence goes on along the minus strand of NW_027256886.1, from coordinate 55,764,259 downwards.
TACAGGAGTTGTGGATTCTGGTGTTTCAAATGCTTCTTCAGAGTCTGAACTCCTGAGCACATATAATAAACGAGGGGGAGGGGGGAGGAAGCAAGTTATTACATGGCTATTTTTTTCTCCCCTAAGAAAAATTCAAACAAAAACAGACAACTTTTGCATAGTTTGCAGAGCTCTCCTATCTAAGGAAGCAAGAATACCTCTGCTTTTTTTTTTCCAGAGCTCCTGAGAAACTATTAGGCTTTTTTTTTTTTTTTTTTTTTTGCAGCATGATTTCTGGAGCAGAATATCATGTTCTCAACTGAATTATTCGGAAGAAATCTTGATACTAAAAGATTTCGAGACATCACAGAAGCAAACATGCAGGCAGGATAAAGTGAAAGGCGCTGAAAAAAAGCCTGCCTTTGTGGCATAAAGGAGGCTTCAGCACAGACAAACAAAAAGCAATGTTAATGGAATCTGTTGATAGGATGTTGGAATTTTTTTCTTGGCACAAGCATAAGCAAACCTAATAAGCAAAATCTTATGAGAGTCCCATAATGCTCTCAAGTCTGAAGAGATCTACCTTGATGTGCAGCTGAATGAGAGTTCCTACAAAACAAGAAAACACGGCCTTTAGGTGGACATTTGAGGCTGCCTCACCTTTCAGACTAAAGTACTCCTAATGGAGACAAGAGACTCATTTTTCACAGTTCACACAAAACACAGACATTCTCGGTATATGAAAAAGGCATCTTTTCTTCCTTCAGAATTGCTGACTTTCAGTAAAGTCATTCATTCATTCATACGTTCATTTCATATATCCTGATTGTCTAATTCATCACATACAACTTTACAAACATTTAAGACAACTTTACCACACGTATTGCCATAAAGTTATTTAGGCTACTTTAAAATAATATTTTAGACCATTTTCTGCATAAAGATCTTCGAACTTAATTTTTAAAACTACTTCAAACAAATAAGCAGACACTGAAGAACAAGATAATCACAACCGTAAATGAAGCATGCTAAAGTGGAAGTAGTTAAATAACTAAAGATTTAACGCTTTATCCTCCATAAAACAATGTCCAAATGTTCTGGATTATAACTTTCCTCATCAGTGGCTGACAGTGATACTGGGAATTATGGTTTTGGTCTAGTGGTTAAGGTGTTTGAGTCCAATAAACAGAGAAGGGGTCTGAGTTCTATTCCTGCATTAGGTATGGAATCAATTGGGCCAGTCACTTTTACCACTAAGAAGACAGGAATAGCAAACCACTTCTGAAAATGCCTAAAAAACTCCATAAACTTGTCCATTCAGTCAAGAGAAATCAAAACTCACTTGAAAGCATCACAGTGTCTAGTACTTCTGTAGGATGTCAAATGGTGAAAAGTTACTTTAGTAAAAATGATGTTGAGAGTAAATAGTATACAATTAATTTTAAGATCCACAAAGATGAAGTTAAAGCAAATTATCATTTGATGTTATGGATATCGTAGAGCTTAAAATAAACAAAGGTTTGTTTTTATGAATGAAATGGAAAAACACTAGTTACAGAGCTGAAGAAGCTTCTTGGATGAGAAGTGAAACATCTTCAATGAAAAACCAGAAAGTCCAGTTGCCTCTTGAAAAAGCACCTTTGGGACAAGCATGACCTGGATGACTGAGCATCTCCATAGACTAGATACAATTATACATGTATAAAATACAATTAAAACAATGTAGCACTTTATTTTCTTCAATATTATTCTGTCAGAATTGAATTGATGAAATGGCAGAACTCTCTGTTCTTTTTTCTTTTCTTGTTAACCAAATTACTTTATAATGTATGATGGTTTCCTGACTTGCAATATCATAGTTCATAATATACAGGTAGTCCTTGACTTACGACCACAGTTAAGCCCCAGGTTTCTGTTGCTAAGTGAGATATTTGTTAAGTGAGTTTTGCCCCATTTTATGACCTTTCTTTCCATAGTTGTTACATGAATTAAATGAAGTTATTAATTTAACAACACAGTTGTTAAGTGAATCTGGCTTCCCTTTACTTGTCGGAAGATCACAAAAGATGATCACATGACCTCAGTACACTGCAACAGTCATAAATACGAGCCAGTTGCCATGCATTTGAATGTAAATCACATGACCATGGGGATGCTGCAATGGTCAGAAGTGTGAAAAACACTAATAAGTCACTTTTTTCAGTGCCGTTGTAACTTCAAACTGTCAGTAAATTAACTGTTGTAAGTCGAGGACTACCTCAAAGTTGTCATCAACTAATGTACCCAACGGATGAGGACAAAGCTTTCCATGATCTGAATGCCATTTCTCCTTAAGAATCAGTCTGCAAGCCATCCAGACACAACAGTAAAGCATTCCCAGACATGGAGAACAAAACAGATCCTTGCAGGCAACCAATTGTCGGATTTGCTATAAAGAATTCCTTTTCAGTGACTATGGACAATTGCCTGAACTGGCATTTCTACAAGAATCATTTAAGTCAGGATTTTGGTGGGATGTCTAAAAAGGTAGATGATGACAATTTTTGTAGTGTTCTTCCTGATTTTGAGGGATTTATCTTCTCTCTGTTATTTCTGCAGAATATCAGTGACATTTTATCTGATTGACATTCAGCTACATAGAACCAGCCATCCTTTCCAAAATCCCTTGCATTTTTAAATCTATGCAAAACCAAAAGATTTTTGGTAAATTCTTCCAATTTCCTCTCCCCTCCCCCCATTTTGCTTACATTTGTTTTAAGTAAAATTGCCAGCAGCTGATATAATTTTGCTGTTTATTATAGCTCCTCAAAACACATTTTTTAAAAAATAGTTTCTGGGTTCTGTCTATGTTTGTGCACTGTGTAAAGGTAAATGGTGCAACATTTATTGCTATTGTTCCTTCTAAGCTAGACCCAATTCCTCCCAACTTTCCAATACAGTACAGCTCTGAATCAGCATAAATACATTCCTTCTGTTGAAGAAAAATAATAGCATTACTATACCGAAAGATCTTCTTTGGACACATCAACCTTTGAAACTTTATGACCTCTTTGCTTAAACCCTTATCCTATTTAAATAAAGATAAAAGCATTTTTTTAAAAAAAATCAACAACACACACTGTTATTTTCAATAAGAACTATTGTCAGAATAAAAGCACAACCTATTTTCTTTTACAAGGATTATCTTTGTTAGGGTTACATCATATATTAACCTCACAGTAAACATATGTCAGACAAGTCCTGTTTCAAACACTTGCTGAAAACATATGGTTCAAAGATGGCATTCTTATCTGATGCACACTTTCTTTACATTTTCTCCAGTCTTAATAAATAGCATTATCTTCAGCTTATTTCTTCAGGTTTACCTGGAAATTTTTAAGCAGTAGAAAAAAAATTGAGAGGAAAACTGAGGATGAATTTATCTCTCTTAACCAGTCACAATCCCATTGACCATAATTCCCCTAAAAATAAGGGGTGCTGTGTCAGTTCCACATTCCACAGAAATTAAGTAAGATTGTGCTGTTTCATTTCAGCTAACCCTGTGTTGTAAAACTTTGAGCAACATTTGTTTTTGAATCACAAATGTTTACCTAGCTAATGACAATTTTTTTAAAAAAAAATTTAATTTAATCTTTCATACCAACCGTTCTCAGGCTATAGAACTATAATTCCTTATCTATCTCCTCATAACTTAAAATGTCAAGATCAATAAAAATGGTGGGGTTGTTCTTTTGCCTGGTATCTAGAAGATGCTGATAGCAGAATACATCACTTAGGAATGAAGATATGTAACTGGACTGGTTGTGTTAAGGAAGTCTTTTCCTTAGTTGATATGATATACCTATATATCAGTGTTTCTCACCCTTGGCGACTTGAAGAGGTGTGGACTTCAACTCCCAGAATTCTGGCTGGGGAATTCTGGGAGTTGAAATCCATACCTTTTCAAGTTGCCATGGTTGAGAAACACTGATGTACAGTATATGCTATGGGACTGTTATTCCTGCCAGAACCTGGTTCCACCATCACTTTGAACGGGGATGAGAAACCAACATGGAGCCAGTGAAATCCTGGAGCTTATGAAACTCGTGGACTGTGTCATATATATCAACTGCATCTCTTGCTTATATCAGGATATTTCCGGACAACAGCATTTTAAAATCTATCTCACATTTTGGTTACGAGCCTAGGAATCCTGCAAAAATGTTCATCATTTTTATTGAAGAAATGTTAAGTAGGAATGGTGCCAGAAAAGGAAACTTTTCCACATGAGAACAACAGAGGCAGATGAAATTTTAGCATGGGTGGGAAGTTATTGCTTTTTTAATTGTTTTTGTATTGGATTTTTATCTTTGTAAGCCACCCGGAGTCACTGAGGGTGAGTTGGGCGGCCATATAAATTTTCATAAATAAACAAATGCCCAAATACCCAAATGAATGAATGAATGATATAGAATATCATATTCTATATAGAATGCATGAGAAATCTTCAGAATAAGAATAAAAAACTGAACAAGCATACATCTACCATCATAAAGCTATTAAGAGATGTTTCCACGATTGAAAACTAGACTTCTCAAATTAGTTTTGGTTAACTAACACAATATTTCTGCATTGCCTGATCGTCCTGTTCACTTTTTTGCAGACTTTTCTGTATGTTATTGATAAATGCTCGCAAACTGGTACAATGCCCTACAGCTTATTACTGAAACTGCCTACTAATGATTCATTAGGATGTCTTGCTGACATCCTATTTGGATATAGGAAAAACTAAAGCTGAGATGTTCTGAACCCAATGGATATATTCTATTATTAAGCTATAGCTCTTTTTCCTCCTTTTTTTTCCTCTCAAGAATTTTAGATCTAAAAAGTTCCTTATAGCAACTGTACTACTATTAAAGCATCAGTGTATTAATCATAAAAAAAATTAAATTCAGATACCCTGAATTTAAAAATAATTCCTTAAGCAGGATATATAAGTATCGGTCTTCTTCACCGCACATTCTATTTGAGGTAATTATTATGATTAAAGAATAAATATTAAATATGCAATTTCCTGTACTTATCCAGGTTAGACAAGATGGACCAACTACATGTTGTTCTAGACCACTGAAGATTGATAAAATTTAAGTAATATCTAAAATTTTAAAGGATGCAATTTTCATAACCACAAAGGAAAAAGCTCTGAAAGTAGAAAAATTAAATAGAAAATCAAGTTATAGTAAAATAAATCAAAACAAAACATACTTTCAAGAATATTTTAAAACTGAATTCACTAGTAAATATCATACAAGATCTTTTGAAAAGTTTTAACAATACTTGCTATTATAAAACTTTTGTAAATCCTAATCCTCTTCTGTTAATCACATTTTCTTTTAAAGTATTTAGGTCAAGAATATTAGCATGAGCAGAGAGCGGGATTAAATTAGTACTGTGGTAAACATTTATAAATGAAGCCAAGCAGTAAATATAACAGAACACTGTTTAACTGCAATAATACTATTGTCTTTCATAGTTAAATACCACTGCTTATTTTATCAATGTAAAATATGCTAATATTACAGAATAATGTATTGCAACTCTACCTGCTAAACCTTCATATATCTGACATAAATGAAAATTCTGGGTTCAGTATATACTAGTGCCAGTGAACCAATTCTTTGAACCTTAAACAGCAGGTCATAAATATTCTGAAGAAACCAATATGAATCTTAATTAAACAAAACCACTTACTATTCTTATGCCATCAAAGAAATACACTGTAAAGTAACCATATTCATTTTTTTCTTTGCTTACTCTGAATACAAGGAATATTATGAGTCCTTCTTTTAAAATCTAAATTTCCAAAAACTAACAATGAATTTTATTTATAAAACAGTCCTAATAAAATGTGTGCAAAAAGGAAATAAAAAAACAAAAGACACAATAGAGAAGGAAAAGAATCATACACATCAATCTATTTCTCTGCCTTTATTTGACTCATCTGTCATCAGACTACTTGAATGCTGATTAATTTATAAAATTCTGGCCACAATGCTTTCACCCAAAGAAAACAGTATTATAACACTCATCTTCATTAAACAAACTTTCCATCACTTGATAGGATAAGGACACATCATCTTGCCTTACTGCCCACCTTTCATTTTTAAAGTCACATGGCAAATCTCATTGTTTCGTGTAGGACACATCTTCTGAAGTCCCAATTCAAAGCAGTGGGACACAACCGCTTTCATTTGAGCATTGAAAAGATTCATTGTACTCACTTATCAGCGAGACAAAAATAGGTTAAGAAGGAAAATTCCTGGATAAAACACTCTAAGACATTCAAATGCATATAGATTATAATTATCCATAATGGAACTAATGGATTTATTAATTTATAATAATATTTATATTAAGTTCATTTATATATCCCATTTTCCCAACCTATAAATCAGTCTATGCAGCAATTAACAATAGAATCAATAGCATTAAAAGCACAGAATTAAAACAACATAGAATAAAACTTAAACACCATAAAATCATCAAAAACATAAATACTTATCTCAAAAACCATTTTAAAGAATATTTTTAAATGGACATCTCTGGGAGATTTCAAATATGGACTAAAGAATTGGAATCTTCAATAATGTCCCAGCAAGGGATTCATGTTCTTAAAAATGTTTGAATAGTATCTATTGATCTGAGGTTAAGGCTGATTCATCAAAAATTCGTATTTGGGATGTATTGGACTCCACAAAGAATGTATATGAATGATGGACAATAGATTTTCTGGAGGTATAAATCATATGATATGATTTAGTATCATTTTGGGATAGTGTAAATGTATATAAGCAGTTTCATGGGAAAAAATCCACGAAGTTCAAAGGAGGAGTACATAGCCTTAATAGATTGTGTCAACCTTCTAAACCCCTCAGAACAGCTCTCTTCTGAGTAATGGAGATCTTTATTATCATCAGTCTCACCACACAGACTTTCCAATCCATTTTAAATAGTGCTTAGTCATAGACTTAAATCACTGTCACTCTAGATACCTACCACCCCAATTGTCTGTAGCTCCTCAGTACTGTAAACTGAAGAATTTTGGGGCTCCGTGGGCTGGAAAGGACATATAGGAGCAAGTAATCAAGTGCACGATTAGAGGATATTCCACTAATTCAGCTTTGATTAGGATTTCAACATCACAATATATTCACCCACCACTGGATTGTTTCAGATTCAGAAAATGATTCTCAAAACTGACTCTACAGTTGAAAGAAAGGAAGGGGAAAGCCAAATACTGCAATCTAACCAGATGGTGATCCATCTGTTACAAAAGAATCATTTCTGTCTCCCCATCACATATCACAAGTATCAGTGCAAAATACCAGGTACAGAGTATATTTGTAGCGTCTACAAATAAACAGCAAAATGCTGAAATAGATCCCCAGAGGTTATGGAGATCATGAATGGCTGAGATGCTCTAAAAAGACTAAGCCTGGCATAAATACTGAAGTGTTCAAGAATATAAATTCTTGGGACTTTCAGTTCTACTCCTAAGAGCAGCTTCAACACCTCAGACAGGTAGATTTTTGGGTACATGGCATACAAGGGAATCCCCAGCTAGATACTAAGCCTTTAGCTATATCTTAGACCTTTAGCAATGATGGTCATACCTCCTACCATACCTCATTCCAACTTTGCTCCTAAACCCAGAAATCCAGTGAGAACAGCTGGGCCCAAATAATCACTCAGTTCATCCAAACCACATTTTTGTCACACAAACTAAATAGCTTTATCATTCTTAACTGCACGCACATTCAAAAGCCTTTTTTCCATCACATTTTCGCAACATTTTCGCAAGTGTACATTTACAACTTGACTTTCATCTCTACTTTTCTTTCCACTACAAACTGCCTTCCTAAGAGCCTGTCTGTTCTTCCCTGCAATCTCAGATATCCATGTATTCACCAGATAATACATGAAGTTTGAACAGAATCTGGAAAACCTGAAGCACAAAAGTAAGCAATGAGGAATACTACTACACTACACTATACTAATGTATGGGATAAAATAATGAAGAAAGATTAATGGGTAATGGTAGACTGTCTCTTGCTACATATAAAATCACATTAATTTTATAGATTACACCTGCTTCTCATGAAGAAAATTATAACCAGGGTCATGTAATATATCTTTGGTTATGAAGTGGCATGTTGAAAGAAATGGGCAGGATAAATGCAGAAAAATGGGAGGAGCATGGGAAACACAAATCCTAAAAATTCAAAACAATACTAAATATTAACACATTTCTGCTGTATCAAGCATTTGACAAAGTTATAATTTGGCTGGCAATCAGGGGAGTGAGTTCTGGAGAACAGGTGCATTTGATCATATGTAGAAGGAATGGAAGAACCTGGGAGTAGAATGAAAAGGAGGATCAGCCTACAATCTAAAGAAAGAAAGAAGGAAGCCAAAGAAGGAAGCCAAAAAGAAACTGAGTCCAATTCCCCTTCAGTGTTGTTGACCCTTATCTAACTCTAACTATGTACCGACTGTTAGTTTAGAAGGTTCCTGTGCATAGGCTTTCAGAAATAAATCAGCTTAATTGAACCTTCATTTGTGGACCTGATTTTCTGCACCTGATATCATAATACACCAGGGTATGACATATTTCTATATATACCCACAAAGTACTCCTACCCAATATGGTGTAAGACGCAAGATATTTCTGCTACTATTTTTCTTGAGCCATAGCATGATGTGTCATCTATAACTGAGAAACTGTGGCTAACATTGACGATTTTAAAGAAACTCATTTTGAAGATGCATGTCGAAGCAACATACAGTTAATAATATCCATATGTAAGAGTCTGGCTAACATAACAAATTGTGGTTAAGTAACAGTAGGCAGTTCTAAATTATGTGCAATAGAACACAAGAAGAAATAAAACTGGAAAAGTACATGAGTCCAAAGCACAATTCTCCTAAACCTTTTCTTAAAGATTTGCTGTGAATCCAACAGTCAGCCAATCAAGTCTTAATCATCCTAGTTAATATATATGGAATTTTTTGGGTGTGTTTGTCTGTATCTTAATTTTATTATGCTCTTTAGAATTGCAAGAAAAAACAGGACATAACAGTCAATTACAAAGTTTAATTATGGAGTAGGGCCTATTGCCCAGTTCTGATCTATCTATTCTGTTTCCCACAGTACAGTGCACTGTTCACAATAGATGCAACACAGAATTAGACTATAAATTTAAGCCTGTGTTTATTGGATTTTGTTATCAGTCATAAAATAAGAAAAACTGAGTATTTTCAGTCCTCCCACTGCTACTCAAATTGCATTAAAGTTGCCCTGCCCCTCAGCTCTAAAAAGACACAAATGATAAATGTAATAAATTCTGTGACTTTATCTTCATCCATCATGTCAGAATCCATTCCCTTAAAACTCCCCAAGCATAAATTAAAACTATCTCTCCAAATACAGTATGGTAAATGTTATGTTTTTCAACACTGGATTCAGGTTTGCAGAATTCTGATAGGTACCTTACTCTGAGATAGGAATTAAATAGAAAACTGCCATTGTGGTTCTATCCTTGAAGCTTGCTTGTTCAAAAAAGTTTATTTTGTTACTGTTCTGAGGATCCTGCTGCTTTTGATAATAGCATATTGAGGCACAGGTAAGTACATAAACATGTTGAAGTTGTACTTACAAACAACGAAAATTTATTCTCCTTCTCTAGCACAAGAGTAACACATTTACTGAATAACAATGCTCCTGTTTTCAACAGAAGTTACACCTCTGCTTTCTCCCTTAAATAACACTGACTAATAGTATATAAATTGATGAATCAATGTATTTAAAATCCTAAACCATTCACTATCTTCCCATAGGCAGTTGCCTAATGCCCTAACAGTCAGGTGGATATTTTCTATTCACAGAATAAGCATTCTTAAGAATTCATTTCCTTGAAAGATCCTTCAGAGCATTTTTAAAACTACGAATAGATTTCTATAATAGCCTTTGAAAGACTTTCCCAATGACATCATCATCTATCCTTCGATTTGATTAATCACTGGAAATTTCAAAACTCATTGTCTAAGCCCAGTGTTTTTCAACCTTATCAAATATAAAATAGTATGTGGACTTCAACTCCCAGAATTCCCCAGCCAATGTAAGAGGAATGTAAAAGATAACCCAAGAAATGAACAAACATAATAGCAAAATTAAGATTATTTTTCCTGTATCTTCTAAAAGAACACGGCCACAGATGTACGATTCTTTTGATTTCTATACATGTGGGAGTCTCTTTGCCTCTAGCTGTTTTTCAAAGGCTATATATTTATTTATTTTTCTTGGCTGCCACTGGCAGGTTACAACATTCTTCTGTTATATTTTTATTAACTTACCTGGCAAACCTTTTCATATTTGCTCAAGACAGACCCCATTTTGCCCAAGGGGATGTCACTTTAAGGTCGGACCTCCGATTAATGCTTAAAAGCTCCTGCCTCCCACTGGTGAAAAGTGTCTGTTGTCTGGAGAGCACAAGCCAAGTGCTGACAAAGACAAGATCACTGTATTGTCACACAAAAATTACATCAAGTGATTTCCCCCTCCCCCCCCATTCAATATGTTACAATATCCTACAGCAACTCTGCAAGTCTATTTAGAGAGGCCATCATCATCATCATTTGCATCATACTCATCACTATCTTCATTGTTATTATCATCATCACTATAATTCAACAAGAGAACAATTTCATTATATTTCCATCTAGTCAGAGGAATGTTCTGCTCTTCCTAAGCAGTGTTCTGTTAATGTTTCTTGATTCACGCTTTCCTTGGGCCTATGCCATAGTATCCGAGACAGAAACCGTCTTTTGAATTTCCCATTGCTATCAGGTTAGATCTTTATAAGACATATAAGCCAAAATACAAAACACAGCAAACTATCCAGGTATACTTAGTATTTTCACTCCATATGCTTCTTTGCACTTCTTTTTAAAATTGTTGTCATACTGAAACTAAATAATCCAAGAATATCCTTTCTGTTGTCCTGTCTCATGGTCCACTCAAAATAATAGCCAAGTGTATATCAGTTGTTCAAGCACTAAATCCAACATTACCCAACATTACAAGATTCAAAAGTTTCCATCCGATACAATCAGTCTTATATATAGCATGCTAATTTTTAAAAGAGGTACTACTCTCTTGCTTGCATTCTTACTCATTACCCTTTCTTGCTTCTCAGACTAACTCTATGAACTATCCCTTACAGTACAGTTCCAGCCCTGATCTTTCATTTTACCACTATAAGTATTATTACTATTTGGATTCAACAGCTGTATCTCTAAAGCCCAGATCAAACTCCACTGGACATCATATTTCTTCAATCAATCAAAGATTATATTTTAAATAATTTTTCTACCTAAAGAAATGCAAAAGAAAAAAAATGGTATGAAAAATACAAAACTCAATTTATAATTAATTACTTGTAATTACTTAAATATTTATACAGAATATTTAGGCATTTCATTTTTAAAAATTACATATTTTCTTAGTCTTTTATGATCTCCCTTAATCATTTTATGTTAACTCTATCGAAAACCAGCAATTCTGTATTGTTTTCTCACCATTTTAATGGAACATTGTATGTGCCTTCCATTTCCTTTTCAAACGTGGAGCCCTAACAGATGTCGCTTGATCTTTTAATGCTAAAATAAATTATATTTCTGGAAATCAGAAACTGGAAAAACCTTTCTTCTTCTCTTTTTTGGAGATCTTCTGGGTAATGACAGTGTTTTGTAGAGAAACTAAAAGGAAAACCTTTTAAAAATGGTTTCTAGAGGCATTTGTCCTAGAAAGTCAGTTAATGTATGGAGGTTTCCTGTATCAGCTTTCTCCGAGTGCCAGCTACGCTGAATTATCTTTGCCAGAGTAGAAGCCAAGCAATTTGTTTATTTGAGATAAGCAGAACCAGTTACTTAAAAGCAGTCTTTTCCCCATTTGTCTGTTAATTCTTAGGGCCTAGCTTGTACCTGACACTCTTACTATAATAGCTAGTGTGCTATTGTACAACTGAGACTAACAATCAAAATGTGCAAAGCTTGTGATTTTGCTTTTTCTGGGGAAAAGAAAAGACACTCTAGAAATAAATCAAATGTTACTGAGATAAGAAAGGAGAGGTCTATTTTATTGCAATACAATTACCCTAGGAAGACCATTAGTTTTCTTCAACCTTGCAAAAAAACCCAGAACATAATCTCTGGAGAAAATTGAGTTTTCATTCTAACTATTCCAATATGATTCAGAAACTTACTTCTCCCCCAGGGAATGGAAACTGATCTAAATTGCAATAAATTCATAATTTAGTCTGGTAATTTCCAAAATGTAAGAAAATAATTTAGCTCAGCATCAATTGCTACCATGCTATATTGCACATTTATGCATTATACAAAGCTATTGTTCTTTTTTTAAAAAATAATGATTTATTGCCTACCCTTAACAGCTACGTTATCACAGCAAAGTTGCCATATATTAAACCATAAATCATGTTTATACACTACAATGTTTGAATTTTTCCATTGTAGTGAGCCAGAGGGAAAACATAGGTTGGTGTGATATGTGAAATCAACTTCTATTTGGTGATCCAGAGTTTAGTTTAAAAAGATTTAAATAATTGGATCTGAACTTTGAATGGGATTTTATATCACTGGCACATATAGATGCAGAATGTCATTAGAAATTTACTTATCACTTTACTTCCATAATAGGACAAGATGTAATAAGCAAATCTGGTAGTATTTTCTAATAGAATAGAATAGAATTCTTTATTGGCCAAGTGTGATTGGGCACACAAGGAAGTGTGTAATCTTTGTAATTTTAATAAAACATTAAAACTGGAAAACCCCAAGCAATGTGATCGATATGATCACTTATGATAAAGACATATGAAAAATTTTAAAGGTGGAACTAAATGTGTTTTTATAATACTCTGTAACAGCCCCAACACTCTGGGTCCCCATTATACCAATCCCAGAGGATGGAAGGCTGAGTCAGTATGTATGTTTCTCTGTTAAGATGAAATAAATTTTCAAAAGTGAGTTCCCCTCTCCTCTACATATACTAATGGATTATCAAAGAAATCAACTCAAAGTTCTCACTTGAGGCCCAAATGACCAGGCTCAAATTGACCTACTTTGAATACATTATGAAAAGATCCAGTTCTCTAGAAAAGATTGTAATATTGAGAAATGTGAAAGAAAGAGAAGAGAATTACCAGCAGCAAGGAGGATGGACTCAGTTACAGTGGCGATGGGGGCACTGTTGGAAGACGTGAAAGAACAGGTTAGGGAGAGTATTATGAAAAAAATATCTGTTTTCGTGATCGCTAGGAATTGAAAACAACTTGATGGCACATAATCAATCAATAAAAGTTTTATTAAGTAGAATGAGACACAGTGCACATTCCTTACTTCAGATACTTTGATTTGATTCTCCCTGCTTCTGGGACATTCAGAATAATACCCCTACAGGGCAATTTTAGAAAAATAGTAAAATTTAATCTGTATCATCAATTTTAGCAAATAAATATTTTACTAAACCAACTAAGCCACTAGATTCTGGATGATGCAGTTTATTCATAAATCCATTTCCATGGGGAATATAAATAATGAAGACAAGGAGGCGTCCATAATTACCCTTGGTCCAGCACTTAATTTCTTTTAAATCAGCGTTTTAAAGACAAGATAAAAATCCTAGTCACATTGGTTCTTGAGATGAGCCAAAGTGATGTGGCAATGCAGAAGAAAGCAAATATGAAATCCATTAGGTGAGCAGCAGCAGCTTCCACTGCTGGACATGTTGTCCATCCTTGGTCAGGTGAAAAGAATACTTTGTACTGAAGGATGGGAGATTGCTGCATCTGTGGCATGGAAGAAGTAACCATCTGAGTGTTTGCCTTCTTTAATTGTGTCTAAATTTGCACAAGTCTACATAACTTGGATTGCTTTATGTACATCTGCTCTATGAAAAAAGAATTAACTACAGCCAATGTAATCATGCACTTTTATGTTTAATGAAACACCTTTATGTTCTATTCAATGACTCTCTTATTCAAAGCTGCTAATTTTTTCATCGCCAGTATATGACACTGCCGTAACAAAAACCACAGACGCAGAAACTTTTATCTACAGACACTTATCTTGATGACAGTATGGCAGCAACTGTAACAATGGACATTGAATAATCGTTTCTCTTTAAGTTAGCTATGCAGCACATCTGGAGAACTCTCTCAAGAGATGAGAGGAAACAAGCAAGTTATATTTAGAATACAGGCCGGTGTCCAAGGCAAGAAAACACTCATCAGAAAGACACTTAAATCTGCTTAACTCCTTCTTCCCTGTATTTCCGTAAGGCCTGTAATAAAGGATAACTAGTTTATAACTTCATTTTTAAAAAAGGGAAGAACAAATCTGCAATTCTGAGTTTCTTTTTTACTGCCTCTTAGGCCTTATGTTGGACAGCATTACTTGGTCTGTTGTGTGGATGTTTGGGTGGTTTAGGGGTGGGGAATTTGTGGTGTTTGGAGGTGTGTTTGGGGATTGTTATGTATGTTGGACCTGGTCTTTGGGTATTAAGTGAATTTTGTTTTATGGGTATATTATGTATACACATACAATGACAATAAAGTTGTTATTATTATTGTTGTTGTTGTTGTATTTCCAACCTACTCCTAAAAGATGAAAATTTTGAAGGTGTATGTGTGTTTGTGAGAGAGGGACGGAGGGACGGAGGGAGGGAGAGAGACAGAGACAGAGAGAAGGTTAATTTACTTAAAATGCTTCCTCCTTTAGACACTTGCTAATAGTGGTTCAGCAAATTTTAGATTTCACAATTGAATTTATGAAAGAGCCAAAAAGCACTGTGCAGCCAGACATATACCTACTACTTACATTACTTTGACTATGGAAAAGGGTTCCTCAACTATTGTCATTTATATGTTTAGAGTTCATCCATATGAGGAAGACATTGGATGAGCTGCAATCCGTCATTGCATGACGAACTCTAAGAATGGATCATCATCCTCTAGGGATCTTGATAACCTTGATTCTGTCAGTTTTAAAGGCTCCCTTGGACTTTGGAGATAGGATGCTAGACAACTTTCCTATGTGTATGTACTTTGCAATTCATTTACATATTGTTCTAGAATAACAAAAATTACTCTATATAAGGTATTATTTTTACTAACACAGATGAAAGCCAACAAGCAAAATATTTCTTTAATCCTATTGATTTCTAAACCACTTGTCTTTACCATTAGCTGTTACAGAAGTTTAAAAGTTTCTTACAGTAGGGGACAGCTCCAATTTTGGATTTTAATTTATTATTTTAAGAAGATAATAGTAAAAGATACTACTTATTTTCATGGTTGCAAAGGAATTCCTCATCATACATAATCTATAGAACACATAAGTCTTGTCCATGTATGCCTAGTTTATTTGATTCTTTTTACAAACAACAAAAATAATATCCTCAGTAACAATATATGAGCCTTGGTGGCACAGCAGACTAAAGCACTGTTAAGTAACACCAGCTGCCTGCAATTACTGCAAGTTCAAATCTCACCAGGCTCAAGGCTGACTCAGCCTTCCATCCTTTCGAGGTAGGTAAAATGAGGACCCAGATTGTGGGGACAATAAGCTGACTTTGTATAAAAAAGAACACCGCTTAGGGGGGGCTGAAAGCCCTACTAAGCAGGTATATACAAAAGTATGAAGGCTATTGCTTAACGCATTGTAAGCCGCCCTGAGTCTCCGGAGAAGGGCGGCATATAAATCGAACCAATAAATAAATAAATAAATAAATAAATAAATAAATAAATAAATAAATACATACATACATACATACATACATACATACATACATACATACCCTATTTATTGTTACTGTTTACTCCTATAATTCAGAATAGCTCTTAAAATCCAAAAAGTAAAAATTATAATTCAGAAGGTAAAAATTATGATATTGGATTCTGACTTGGGAAACTTGGAGGTTTTTAAGAAGAGACTGCACAACCATTTGTCTGAAATGATATAGGGTTTCCTGTGTGAGTAGGGGCTTGCACTAGAAGACCTCCAAGGTCCCTTCCAGCTCTATTCTGATTGATTGATTGATTGATTGATTGAACTGAAGCACAGCCAAAATGTATCTGAAATCATGCTATTAAATTTTTTTTAATCTTTCACATCAACAACATTACATCATTGTTTATGTAGATCAAACTGGTACTCCTCTGAAAAATGTGTACACAGTGGCTAAGAGCATTCAATAGTAGCTTAAGTAGCGTCATTCTGTGATTGATCATTTACATAGCTTATCTATCTTTGGATGCCTGTAATATTACCTCACAAGACCTATGCTTATCTAGCTAGGCAGGTGAAGCGCAAGAATTAAAAATTTTATATGGCATTCGATGTTCAGTAGTTCTGGATGATTACAAAAAAAAAAATGAAACAAAGAACTATAAAATAAGCAACGTAGACATGAAACTAAAATGCAAAATGTATACTTCAACTGGAGGAAAGAATGAAGCATTATGGAGTTTGTTTTGAAGTTCTTTCCTGTAACAGATATGCTCTTAGATAAACTTAAGCAAGTTTACTTGTCACTGGGCAGGAGAATTTTAGGTTGTTTTGGTCATCAGTATTCTTAAGAAGGGCCTAATGCCTCAATACCAAAAGTAAAAGGAGGACATAAATAAGTTTATAAGATTATATATTGTGTGGGCAGAATATAAGGCTCAATGCTACGTGTATCTCTTAAAGCTTTGGATTCCTAAGGCCCCCTTTAGTGTTGCTAGTGTTATCGTTTTCAGCTACTAACTTCTATTACACAGAGAGTTATCACACTTTCTTTAATGCAATCCTTTAAAACAGATTAATTCAAGATCCACTTTTAAGACTCTCAGTTTCAGAATTATTCCATATAATAACGTCTTGCTTCTTCACTGCTTCCAACTTGAGCTTCCTTCGTTTTGTCTTAAAGTCTACCTTTGTCTACCTCTATAATAGGTAGAAGTAAATCACTACAGTGACAACACATTAAAGAAAAGCAGCTGTTCTCTAAGACAGCATTGGGAGAAAATGAAGTAATTCTGTGGTAAACTATAGTTCTGTGAAGAGAAGCAATATACATGTATATTGTAGAGATTTCTTATAATGTTCTGTGAGAAGGAAATGAAGTGCACTTGAGTGTGCAAGGTGTATGTATCTTAGCTAGAACATACACACAGACACACACACAATCTCACAATTGCCAAAATAATATGTCTAATAGTTTATCAGCATCCATAATAATTTTTCTTTTTTTACCTATTGGATTTGTTATTAACATTTAACATTTCTGTTAATTAAGACAAAATGTTCTAAAAACTTCTCCTAGGTAGTTCCAATATCTTTTAATGAAATTCCTTTATTCGTCATATCCCAGAACATCCCAGAAGGACAAGGCCTATGATTTAATCTATCTACTTTGCTGTGTGCTGCATGTGTTGATATAGTTAAGATTGGACCACCCAGTTCTTATGCTAGGAGATTTGATGGCCACAGAAGTATAGTACAGTTTAGTTCAGCTAAGCTTAGCTGAAAAACGTTAACTTCATTTCAACTAGGAATCTGAACCTTATATGTTATCAACATTCTCTAAGGAAATGTTCCAAGCAAACAGACATAGAAAGGAGGACAGTTTTCTTCATACATAGGAACTGACTGGAGAATCTGTTTCCACCGCTCCACAGAAAATACTGACTTCTTTAATATAGATTTGTTACTTGTATAAAAGGTCATACAATATTTAATGCTAACAACAAAAGTACACATTTCATCCTTTTTTTTTTGTTCACAAGCTTTCCAGGGGAGAGTAAGTTCCTGCCATGAAAAATATGAAATGGAAGCTAGCTTAAAACTGCTGGATGAGCTGAATTAACTGTTGTTAACCCAGAGAAATGTATTATATTACTATCCAAAAGGCATCATTTACTATAATTATACAGGTATTTTGAAAAGAATTCTTAAATAATTTTCATAATGCAAGAGAGTAGATCCACCTACAAAGTTTTAGTATTATAAATTTAGGATTGCTTGAAAAATATAACAACCTCTGGGTTACAATATGATCCCTGTAGAGAGGCAGAGATGTTATGCCTATTGATGGGTACCACTGCTAGCTAAACTACTTACTTGCATTGATGACACAGGATTTTTTCCAGAGATCTAGAGACTGATCCTCTTCTAAAAGGGGAAATAAACAAGTAACCCAAATTATTGATCAATTAGTCTTCTGGATAGTCTTGCCAAATGTGAGATCAAGATGTTTTTATATAAATTGGAAGATTGGAAAGACGCTGATATAATAAATAACTAATAACAACTTGGTTTAGAAAGGCTCAAATCATCCTTGACTGCTGCAGGTTCTATTTTATCTTGCTTGTTAATGCATAAGCATCATTATAAAATATTTGTACATAGTACATAGTATTTCACTATTCCTTTTACTTATAAATAATGAGCAAGCTATGGAAAAACTATCAATGTAGAAAAGTCCCTACTATAGCAATTATATTTTAATAGAGATACAAGGGGGAAAAATTATAATAATGATCTTTTCGCATGAAGTTTCATGTCAAACATTAGCACTTCTTACTGACTTCAGATATAACAAGTTTTTGCTTATTGAAAAGGGGAAGTATTGTACTCTAGGGCCCCTTCATAACATTAACCAAAGCAGCGATACTTGAATTAATACTTGATTGGTGAAGTGTTGCTAGAAATCTTATTCATTCAGTCCACTTGACACTGACAGAGAAAACTGAACTTCTGTGTATGGATATGCGAATGTAACTGTAAGTGTGAATCTGGCTATATATGAAACATAGATATTTTCAAAAGAGTTTTCCACAAAAGAGCTACAATTCTTTATGGGGGGGGGGGGGGAAGTACCTTACTATGTTTAACAATGAAACAATGTTACAGAAAAGAATATTAAAAAAAAACAGAAGACTGACACATTTTGTGAAACATTGTTTTAATCCCAATTTATTGTTATACATTTTTACAGCCTAAAATAAAGTAGGTATGGAGGATTAAAAAAAAAAAAGCATGGAATGCCTTACTCAAATATATTTCCAGGGGCATCATCCTTGTTAAACTGATTTCAAATACAGATAAGGATCTATGTCCTTACTATTAGGCTGTACAAGTACAGTGATTGGTATTATTAATTCTTACAACTGAGGAAGGAAAAAGCATATAGAAATTCAGAGGGAAAAAGAAAGTACTAACTGAAGCCATTTTGAAAAATATGCAATATAATACAGTAAATATGTATTTTGTTGGATTTCTGTACTGGCATTCCTCCAGAAGCTCAAGGCAATTGGATTGCACTCCTTCTCAATGAACTGCTTAAACTTGCCTTTGATATCAGGTAACATATAATAAACCACTCAATACATCTTTAACCGAGGCCTATAAAATCTGAAGCAAGAAGAAAAGGCCAACCAGATTGCAACTGTTTTTGTCTGTTTGGTTGTAATGCTCCAGTCATCAGAAATCAGAGAATCAGCTTAATAAATACACTCAGCAGCTAGCAGTTGCCCAATTAAAGATGACAAATCATTTAAAAAAAAAAAAACTAAGAAAGAATAACACAGTACTGCCTGAGGAACTGTCTGTTTCATCCTCTTTGAGATGGTATATCGTTTTGAAAGACAATTGGAAATGGTAGCTTGCTTTTTGATCACTAACTGAAGAATATTACATTAAAATGAGGGGAATGAGAACGGAGAGAAATGAATTGCTGGAGAGCAGACAGGATGAAAATCTCAGGGAACAAACCCAAGCAAAATCAATCTAGATATACGCTATGCATTTTAAGCAGAAAGAGAGGCATTTTTGCTGAAAATGGTGATGGGCTTGATTGATTATGTCTATAGAACGTGGAGAAAACAAATGCCACACACAGCTTATTGCCCTGCACGATACAAAAGGAATCCCACTAACCTTTCTAAGGAAAATGCCTACATGCTTTGGCAGCATTTCTAAAAGCTGATCAGGGTTGAAAAACTGCCAAAGGCTTGGGCATGGCTAGAACGCAACCCTCTCAGATCAACCAGCCTTTCTAAACAGACTCCAGAGCTTTCCCATTGCCATTTCAATCCTTGCCTTGTGTGGGAAGAAGTGGGGGGGGGAGAGAGATGGATAACGCGAGCTCATACTTACATTGCTTCTGATGGCTCCCGAATCAGGCTATTTGTCTGTGCCTGCTGCAGAGACTGCGACCCTCCCATCCTCAGGGCGCCCTTGTGTTGGAGTTCCCAGCAAGTGTAGCCAGCCTCTGTGTAAATCCAGCACCAAAAAGCCCAGAGAGATCGGGATGGTAAACGCTGCAAATACTGCAGTGCAGATGAAAACAGCTGCTTGCATCGGGGGAAACAATCCAGAGACTTTAACAGCAGCTTCTTTCCTCTGAACTGTTGCCAGGTTCCTTCCTCAATCTCCTCACTTACGGGGCCCCCTCCCTTTCTTTCCCTTCACTCAAATGAAAAATTGATTTTGAATAAATAAAATGTCCCGGCTATTGTAGCTATTGTGTCAGGCTACGTAACAGCCTGGGAGAATTGAAGCTAAGTCCTGAGTAAGTGCCTTGCAAGGTCTGTTGGCTATTCCAAGTGGCTTTGGGGGAGGGAAAAAAAGGAAAAGAAAAATTAAGACCCTCCCTTTAAGCACACATTGTCAGCTACTGTGCATCCCTAAGAATCTCCAGGCAGGATCATTACATTGTGTTGACTCAGCTGATTTGAAATGCAAATAGATTTGCATGCCACATCTTGCATGTGATCTTTATTTTGGGGGCAAGCACCACATCTACTTTAAAACAGAAAACAATGCAGACCAAAGTATAGAATTTTTAAAAATTCACATTGCTTTTCCCTCCCTTTTCTTCAAACAAAAGACCCCATCCCTCTCACAGAAATGGAATCTTCCACTGGAGAAGTAGGGGGAATGTCATGGAAGAGCTAAGATAAATAAGGCAACAGGGCACTGCTGTATATAGATATATTAGTGAATATATTTCCTTAAAGGCAAGATGACAGGAAAAAGCAGGATGAAGAAAAGGCAATGACAAAGTCATTTGGGGGGTAAATTCAGCCAAAGTACCAATTAGTGCATTAGCTGGATAGTCAAGAGGCTGTGATGCTTGAAGGTATTAAGAAAATAGCTCCACTTCTTGGAGAATGAGATTCCTTGGTGATTGTTCCTATATATAACTGAACATTTTTATTATAGGTCACAGACCCATCAATCACAGCAAATATCAACAAACTATACAGGTAGTCCTCAATTTATAACAACTGGAGTCAAGCTAGTCAATTAAGTGACATTATTATTATTATTATTATTATTATTATTATTATTATTATTATTATTATTATTTTCATCTAAATTTACAAGCTCTTTTGCTTTGATTCTTAAGCAAATCACTGAAAAGAATTGTTAATTCAAGTGATTGTTAAGGGGAATCACACAGTCATTAAGGTAATCTGGCTTCCCCCACTGATTTATCGGGAACTATCTGGTAAGGACGCAAATGGTGATCACCTTGTTTTGGATTGCTGCCGCTGCTGTAAATACAGCTCAGTTGCCAAATGTCCAAATTTTGATCCTGTGATTTTGGATATGCTATGATAGTTGTAAGTGCAAATCAGTCGCAAGTCACTTTTTTCAGGGCTGTTGTAACTTCGAATAGTAGTTAAACAAATATAAGTATAAGTTGACAACTATGTTGTGGAACTGTCTTTGCGGCTGGGAATAGAAAATACAGCCCTATGGATTTGTCTAAAGGCCGTATAAATGCAATCGATTTTCCGATACTTCAACGTAGCAGAGATTAGGTCCACTGTGCAGCCATTGTTCTAAAATGCAGGTCAAGGTCAGGGGATCTAGGAAGAATTCCTGAGGACCATTATTCCCAAGGTCTACCATTTGCTATCAAGACAAGTTAAGATATCTCAGTCCAAAGGAGGAGTTAGTTACACACAGTAGTTTTGCAATAGAACCATGGATGTCAACTAGGGCTTCATATTCTTCCCAATTGGCAAAACAGAATTCTTAACTTTTAAAAAACTTTAAAATAGAAGTTTGGCTTTCAGCTTTTTCCTCTGTTCATTTGTAGGATACTGCTGGGACCAAAGCATTCTTGGGAATGAAAACAGAAAGGACAGGGCAGGGCAGAAGGAAATCGGAGCTCAGTCATCTGTTAGCCATCCAGTTTTCTCACACACTGAAACTGGAAAGTTGTTAGAAACTTGGATCAGGGTAGTGATAGAAGAGAGCTGAAGGCTCATAAGGTTTTATTATAATATATTTATAACAATATAAGGCATTTCAAAGATTCCCAAATCATAGCAGCATTAATGTAAATAAATCTGCCAGTATTTATTTCAACACAGCTACACAAATATTGTCCACTGTGTGATGTTCATACATCTATTCAACATCTACATGAAACTACTGAGTGAGGTCACTAGCAGGTTCTGGGTACATATTTTTCAATGCCAGCTGATAAAGCCATTGGAATTCTGTCCCAGGTCCTGAAAGCTGTGTGGGCCTGCATGGTTTCTTTTTCTGGGTACATTTATGACCTATAAAGTCTACATGGAATATGGTCTCGTTATTTAAGGGGCTACCTAGCTCCTGAGGTGTCTGGCTGCTCAATAAGCACATCTATATACTACTAAAACTCATGATATTTAACTCGGCGAAATGCTGCATCGCAGGAAAACAATTTTTGAATTAAGGTATCTCAAATGGACTAATTTACAGAATACAAAAAAATTGCCCAAAAGGGAGATTTCTGGTGCTCTCTGTCAGATTCCCATGAGGAAAGTCATTGATGAAGCCATCAGGAAGTCAGAAATTGCTCCTGATCCCACTTCCGGTTCAACTGGAAGTTGGCAAACGGGCTGTTTCTGGCCTCCAGAGGGCCTCCGGAGGGGAGGCCATTTTTGCCCTCCCCAGGGTGCTAGAGAGGGTCTGGAGCCTGGGAAGAGCTAAAAATGGGCCTACCGTGCCATCGTGTACCAAAAGTGGGGGGAGCGCAGGGGGCTTATGTACGCATGCGTGGGGCGCATAGAATTATGGGTGTGGGCATGCACAACCCCCCCACACTCTCCCTGCTTTTGGCATGCGATGACAAAAAGGTTAGCCATCATTGGTTTTATCTTTAATACCAAATTACAATGGTGTCTATTTTCATTGTAACAAAGTTTTAAATATTTGAACACAGTGATCATGTAGCTACCAAAACAAAATTAGATGAAACAGTGGCAGATCTAATCCTAACCCAAACCTATATGTTTTAAAGCGAACATATCTCATTCCTGTAAAAAAAAAAAAAAAAAAAAGGATACCTTCAAATTAAAAAGGACTATGTTATTGAGAGCTACAGAATGGGACTTATAGAAAAGTATTAAACACCTACCCTTCCTTTCCATAGTTATGCTCAATAGGGATGTTACAATATATGATTTATCATGCATCCAGATGGGGATTGCTAGATCAACTAATTAAAAAACAGCATATCATTCAATCTTATCTTTTAAATATATTTTAGTGTAAAAAGGACAGGAAAATTACAAACAGAGCCATGTACAAAGTACTATAACTGAAGTAATAAGATTACACTGTACACAAGCAAAAAAAAAAACACAACTCAAAATGAGACAAAAGGATATAGGAGCTTCCTATGGCTTGAAAGTAGCAATAAGATTTAAGATAAAATGTATGAAAAAGTCAATAATGAGTTACTGTAGCTATATGTGGTTTAAGTACAATCTCTATCTCACTAGCTTCACTTTGATGTTCAAAGCATGTACAATATCTGTTCAAAATATCATATTTATTTTTTTTTAGGTTATGAATAGAACAATGGGAAGCACGTAAGATGAAAAGGTAAACCAGGAATTAAACATAAGCAAGTTTCCCCAAAGAGCTCTTGAATAGAATATAGATTAACCTTCCCTAACCTGATACCCTTCAGAAGTATCCCATCTCACCTAGTCTGAATCATGCTAGTTGCTGAAGGCTTTTCTTTCTTTTTCTTTTTTAAAAAATTGGTTTTCTATTAAATACATTTCTTGGTGCTTAATGAATATCATGTTGTCTGAGTAATTATTGCTTAATCATTATAAATTTACATTCTTAATCTCCACTTCTTCTTTCCAGCCACTGGTAAAATAGATTCTATGTTAATCTTAATTCTCAAAGATCCAATATTTCAAAAGTGCACAATAGTTCAATTTCTTAAAAAATTGTGATTTTGACTGACATTAGTCCATTTTTTAAAGAAAAACTGACAATTAAAACCCACTCTTATGTAATGTCTTTAGTATCAAATGCCAAGATTGTTGGCATTTCCCATGAATCTTTTTCCAGGAAAAGATGTTTCCTTTTGCAGACACAAGTTTACAGTTTGGAACTTATAATTAACATGTTTATTTAGTGATGAACAAGATAATTTGTACAAAATGAGCTGATTTCCATTGAAGGACATCATGGCTTTTTTATTTCATGGCATGAAACAAGATATGTCCGGATACATCACCCATTGTGCCTAATTGTGCCTAATGCATCTATAGTGAGAAAGAAGCATGCATTATCTGTGCTTAAATACAGGTAGTCCTCGGTAGTCCACAATTGAGCCAAAATTTATCTTGCTAAGTGAGATAGTTGTTGTGAATTTTGCCCCACTTTATAACCTTTCTTGCCAAAGTTGTTAAGTGAATCACTGTAATTGTTAAGTTAGTAACATGGTTGTTAAGTGAATTTGGCTTCCCTATTGATTTTTCTTCTCAGAAGGTCACAAAAGGTGATCACATGACTCTGGGACACTGCAACTGTCATAAATATGAGTCAGTTGCCAATCATCTGAATTTTAATCACGTGACCATGGGGATACTGCAATGGTTGTAAGTGTGAAAAAAAGTCATAAATCACTTTTTTCAGTTTCACTGAAAATGGTCATTAAATGGTTATTAAACGAATTGTTATAAATCAAGGATTACCTATATATAGGTTCTAGAGCAGGGCTGTCAAACTCAAAGCCCGCGGGCTGGGATCCAGCCCGTGGGGTGCTTACATCTGGCATGCGGGGCCACCCTGGAAACAGCAAAGGAATGGCCTGCGGTGTCTCTGTTAGCAAAAATGTGGCCCTCCTGACCTCCGTTTTCGCTGGCAGAGGGTTGCAGGAGGCTGTCGCAGTCGAAAATGGAGCTTGAAGCCCGTTTTCACTGGCAGAGGGCTCAGGTTACCATAGGCGCCCTGACATGAATGACATTGAGTTGGCTACACCCCCTGGCCCCCTGAGGTCAAACACAATCCCGATGCAACCCTCAATGAAATTGACATCCTTGTTCTAGAGCCATGTTTAACTTAAAGATCAGTTGGAGGTTTGCACAGACCCTTAAGAAAATGATGGTTGCATTGGAATATACAGAGCAATTTCTATTTGTAGCACCACTTTTAATTCTGAGATGATATTCTTCAAGGGAAGGATTCTGTGTCAGTGATTAGAGCAATTACGACTTATTGATTTATTTATTTTTTTTTTGTTTCAGGGTCAACACAGAATGGGATAGAGAGATGATGATGGTGATGGTATTAAGCTGTTTCAAGTAAAACTGCCTTTTCAATTGAATTCAGTTGAAGTGATTTTGTCAATGCCGATGATGTTCAAAAGGTATTCCAGATGTTTTGGGATTGCAAAGGCACCTATCACTATTGGTACTGTCTCTGGTTTCTTTTGCCATAGTTTTTCTCCTTCTGTTTGCAGCTCTGTGTATTTTGTGATTTTCTCCAGTTCTGTGATAGATTCAGATTGTACAGGTTCCCAGGAGGCAGAAATACATACCAAAGTAGCAAGAGACAGTGCAGTTAGATTAGTATGGAAGAGAAAGGGTAGAAATAGCTCCTCTCTAATAGCCTCCCAGTGTACAGTATATATATATGATTTATGGTGCAAGTAGTCTGCTTTAGTTATGTGACTTTAGGTGCATCATAGCATGTAGAATGTGAAATAATCATTTCTTGGGAAAAATTCAGTAAGTGTATACAGATGCCAAATCCATAAACATATAGCTGACTCTTGACCCACCCTAATAATAATATCCAACCCTGATAACTGTTTATTTATGGATTAAATAACCATCACAAATCATGCTAAATCAGAATTTAGCGACCCTATTAATTGGAAATGGCTTAATTTAACACTAAGCAATCATGGGTGGCTTTATGGCAAATTAAAAAAAAAGTAAATTTCATAATAGTTGAGCACAATGTGCAAACCAGGCATATTAGTCTATATACAACTTTGCAATTCACGTGACGAGGGTCAGACCTCCGAAATAACAATTTAAAATGGGCTCATGTGATCAGGCTGAAATAGTTTCCTGCCACCCATTGTTGATACACTTACAATGGGCGAATTTCCTTCTTACAATTCTTTCTACCTATGTTCTTTGAATCAACTTTGATTATTAGAGCCCAAGGGCACATGAAAACAAACGAAGCACAATTCTCACAAAATCAGAAAGAGTTTTATTTACACTACAGTAAAAGATAAAGCTAGGATTTAATTATTCAATCGATGTAATTCTGTATTTATGGAGTGGTATCTACATATAAGTGAATCAAGCACCTGGAAAAGATTGTCTACTCAATGCAGTGTGATTCACATTTTATATTTCAATATGCTTCAACTCGGACATCCCCAGAAGTATGCATCAACTCCCAGAGTTATCAACAATTGCAGTGATGGTTTGGGAAAATAGGGGTTAAAAGTTAACATATCTGAGGGTTTTCCAGGTTGAAGAAAGCCCTTAGCAGCATTTTAAATAATTAAAAAAAAGTATCCTGAACAGGCACAAAACAGTCTAATATTCATCACTATATAAATGTTAGATGGAATTGCTTCTTCCAATTCACCTTTAAAGTACATTGCTTAAAATGTAACAACGAATTGTGATAAGGATCTTCTTTGTATAATATAAATGATTTGGAAAAGGTTACCCTTTTCACATAGGAAACTTTCCGAGCTTTAAATGTAAAACATATAGCTAGTATGTGATTCATATTGCTTATTTGGCATAAATTCACATTTTTCTTGGAACTCTAGAACATTTTTCAGGACAAGCTTGATCACAATGGCAAACAGTCATTAAATAATAATGTATTTGCTTTTCCTGAGAATGTACAAGAATAAGTGTTATTGGATACTTTTGCCCTACAGAAAAGCCTCCCTAGGAATATTGAAATTCTTGCCTATTTTCTCTCATGCACATAGACAGAATTTTGTTATTATTGCTAGAAATTTAGTTCAAGGAAGAATATGAAACATAACTTTCTTCATTCAATGGTGCACTTCCACTGATGTTTGTTTTCCACTGAAACCTAGGTTACCTTGCTTTGCAACACATATATTTCACAGAGGGTAAAAGAACCAAGGGGCTGCTGTTCAATACATATTAATACAGCTGACAATGTATCCCTTGTACAGAAAACCATAGAAATATCTTAGTCCTTTGTGCAGGTGGATCCAGGCAAATTTGGGAGACAAGCAGATTAAATAGGCTGAAAAAAACTGTCTTGCTTGCAAAGAAATGAAAGTTAAGCCTCTTTTAGCATAAGCCTTTGCTTATCAGCAACTGAAAGTTGCAAAGACAGTGTAAAAATGCCTCAAGGGACTTCATGAACTTGAAAAAAATACGTAGAGTCCATTTGCTGGTACATTGTAATATTTCTTACTGTTGGGTGATTTATTTCTCATCTTGTTCTACTCCTCAAATCATTGAACATAAGAAAGGATGGCATTTTCTTGATTATTAAAAAGCCTCATCACATTGAAGGTCTAGGTGGATCTTATCATTGTCAGCATATTTCACCTCTTTCTTCACTATTTTTTTTAGCATCTCATGATGTTTTAAATAATTGCTTATCTGTTTCTCTGAGCTCTTTATGTGAGTCAGATTTTCAAAGTCCAGATGTTCTTTAAAGCACTCTTTGTGATCAATCTGATCTCAGTTATAGCTTCATCAATCCATGTGCCTATGCAAATATCCAAACAAAACAGTTTCTGCTTGCTTTGCTAGTAAATCACTGATAACCACTGATAACAAGTTTATATTCTGATGAGAAATAATTGTCACTGGAAAAAGAGGCAGAGATGTAAGATGGCAAAAGAGGGAGGTCTTGGAAACATCTAGGAAAACTCTAGGAAGAAGCAGCTTGGAAATGGAGATGATGCTTGACAGCTGAAATTAATAATGTGGACTTACAACAGCTCTAATATCAGTTGAGAATAGCGTTTTTATTTTAATTCAAAAAAGAATGGTTAGTGATCCTAGAATGGATTATGCAGCTTTTCACTGCTAAAGGCTCCATCATTGGCTATATCATCAGAGGATGTGTATATGTGGTGCCCAGTCATCAAAGATATTGCTGTTGTTTTATTTGATTGTCAACTGTATGCCCCTTGTTAGGCTTAATTATTTAAAATCCCTACTTGAAACAAACAGCCTACTGGGACTTGAATCATAGACTGTCCTATTTCTTCCTGGGCTCTAAGATGTTAGCAAAACTGATAAGTTTACTGGTATGGCAGTTCAGCTAAGAATCTATTATAAACAAATTAGAATATTGTGTAAAGACAAAGAACGTTGATTATTTGTATTCAGCACATAAGTATTTTATTATTGTATTTTCTTTTTATATACTTAAACTTTGAAATAGACCTTGTATTTTACCTTTATTGCAAAGGCTTAATTGTTAGTGAATAGCCCAAAGTCTATTAAGTGTTTAAGGGAAATATCTGAAGGAAAAGTACTATAGATGAAGAGGACCGGTGGAGGACTTACATTATTTATTGCAGACAAGTCTTGGTAGAGTTGGATGACAGATGAGAGAAGATCAAAAGTTTTTACTTGTCAAAGGGTCTCATCAACAAGATCAAAGCTATCTGACTGAACCAGAGAAAGGGGAAATCTTGTCATTAATATCTATAAGCACTTCCTTAACTGTAGAACTAGGAAGAGTAGGCAGAGGTAGGATTAGAACAAAATACACATACACCAAAATTATATAATAATTTGCATCTATTCATGCTTATATTTAACTAGGGATGAAAGCTGGGGGTTCATAAAAATGCTCACTGTACTTTTGAAGCCCTGTCTCATCAGCAAAGGAGGCAAATAGTTTTGCATTGGCATGAACAGCAATCAAATTTAAATCACAAGATTTAGCTGGAAATGGAACTGCTTTTTCTATTAGTTTCAATAAAATGGACAAAAAAAAATAGAATGATGCTTTTGCATTATTTCAATCAAATCCTTTGAATCCTTAAGTATATCCAATAACACACTTAAAACATTTATTTTGTATTGTTGTTCTCATCTGTTGTTCATTAATACTTGCCTTGTTCAGACTTTTCCAACATTTCATCCTTCCAATGTGATGAGATTATATTCTGGTAATTAAAATTCCAATGAATGTAGAGAACATCACATTGAAAAGCTCATCTTAACATTTTTCTAATTTCTTTTAAGAAGCATTCTTAATACTGTTGTTACCAGTACTGCATAAATTTAGTCCGAAACAAATTCTTCTGAATTTTATTAGAAGCCTCTACAACCTTGCAACTTTGATAATCCATCCATTGATAAAGGATTTTTTTCAGTCTCAATATCGTCCGATAGGTCTGGTTTATTTAGAACGTGCAAATACAGGTAGAAATAGCAAATCATGATTTTAAAACACGGTACGTCATAACACAATAAGTCAATACAAAGAATTTCTTTAAACCTAAGGCTGGAACTATATACAAAAACATGGATGTTAAATTCTACCATTTGCTCGCTCTAGTCTGAATGCATTGAATCATAAAGAAAAGAATAACAGTAAAGAATACTCTCAGAACAAAACAAACAGGGTGACAAAACAAACCGAGTTTATGGTTTTTCTAATCAATTCTCATTAAAACGCTATGCTGGCAATCAATTACAGAATTCCCGTAATGATGTAATATGTTTTACTGCTCATGTGCCACATTAGGCAAAATGCCAAGAAGAAACTACTGATGTTTTGGTTTTTCGGCAATGCATTTGCAGGGATATGTTTCCTGTAGTATGCATCATATAAGCAAACTTCTTATCCCTCCTCTCTCCCGCTTTTATTTGCTGATGTGGAAGACAACATATCACTTGTCATACAACTTTCTCTTCTGTTAATCGATGCGTGTTAAATGAATATATTTCTTCGGGATTCAGGTAATGCACAGGACAGTTGCCCTAAGCTGTTAACTTGAACAATTGGGTGGAAGAAAACATGGTCCCCTGGGAAGATGTGGCTCAATGAGCTCAATTCCATACCATGACCTTTTCATGAACAAGAATATAAATGTATAAAGCCACATACAGCAGCTGCTCATTTATTTATTTTTTGCACCTGATACCTACTGTATGTGAGCATGTGTCTCATTTCACTGGGGAGGAAATGGGAAGGTTACATGCGAGGTAAAGTGCAACCATCTGATTGAAAATTAGATATTTCAACAAATCGTGGTTCATAGCAGGATTTAATAATTATATAGTTAATAAACTTGGTTAAGACTCTCATTCAAATGAATTGAAAGATCACTTCTAATCTAATGAGCTACAATACCAAGCACACATATATGCTGGTGGTATCTGTTCTTCAATCTGCCTTTGCTAAGAGATTTGATGAGGTTGGAAGTCCTCTGAGATGAACTCAGATTTCAGATAATCTACAATTCTGTGAAAAACCATTAACCCACTTTCAGATTTTTGGGAAAGCTTGCATGTCTCTTCCCAAAGGTAGAACATACATACATTCATGTATACATACATACATGTATACATACATACATATGGTACATACACAAAAATTTTCCAAAAGATGGCAAAAGTTATTTCTTAAAATTATATATTATATTGTGGGCATATTCCCACTAAATAAAAATGTTTTAACTTGTCAAATTATTACTTTTAATATATATATATATATATATATAGCAGCATATTAGCACAAATATATGCAGTATTTTTCTGAGCATATTAAAAGGACATCTTTTGTTTTTAAAAAGAAATCTTGCTTTGGTTTAAGAATGTTGCTAAATAATACATTCTCCATACTACAGCAATCAAGTATTATAAAATCAATACCAAACAACAATACTTGTACACTCAAATCAGATATCATAAATTATGTATGTAATCTATGGACTACAAATGAGATATGCCCTATGACCTTCAGCTGTTTTTTTTTATTCTTATTGTTAAAAGGAAATAATATTGTGAATGTGTCAGTACACTATAGTTAATCTCCCAATTTTGGGATGTAAAACAGTTGTATGTTGTCCTGAAAAGCAGTCTTCAGAATAGAGAATCTGTTTGAAACAGAACAATGTAAAACTGGGTTTAGGGTAAACTCGGGGCATTTTGCCAAATTTTGCCAAACTGAATAGTATTATATTTTTATAATGCTATGTGGAGGAACAGCTGGCAATCTAATCTACCCTTTATCTCACTAAAAAGCATGATGTGAAACCTTGATTAAATAGAACCATAACGGGAAGTGGAAGGTTAGTGTTTACGGGTCATTTGTTGACGTCAATGGCATATGGGCTTGTAATCTAAGAGGAGTATTATAGTAAAAAGCATGAATTAATGAATGAAATCTTTTTAAAAATAGATACGGTGTGCACTGGTGAAACAGAGAAAGGGAAAGGGTGGAATAAATCTGAATGAATACGATCTGATTTTGTCAAGTTGACTTGGTGAATACATTCATGGAAGTTTAAAATTGAATGAAAAGGATAAAATGTCTGTCAAAAAGTATAAGTAGTAGTTGTGGGTGCTCATCAAGTATCCCTAGCTCATAGGTTAGTCCAGGGGTGGGTTCTACTTACCTTTACTACCGGTTTGTATCGTGCCTGCATGGCACTTCTGCGCATGTGCAGATCACTTCTGATGTCATCTAGGTCAGTGGGCGGAGCCTCCCGCCGGTTTTACTACTGTTTCTTGCAAACCGGTCCGAACCGTGGGCAACCTACCACTGGGTTAGTCATAGCTGTATGTTACTGTAGCTATATGAGGAATGGGGCTAATGAAAGAAGTAAGGATGTATCAGGCCTGTCCCAGCTTGGGCATTTAGGAAAGACCTTTGAGTCTGTTTGTAGCAAAAGGTATACTTTTACTAAAGCCAAAAGGTTACAGCATAAGCAAAGCCAGATCTGAATATTCCCACGTGAACCCAGTCCTTTTCCCTTCTCCTGGGCCCTCCCCGCTTGGTCCTTCCATAAATGTCCAATGGTATTCAAACTAGGTGTTTTGGTAACCATCCTAAAGTTTGACGCCTTTTGGTTGGTGTTTGCATTCCGTTCTCATGGTTATATCCTTGGATCTGCCAGGCTCTCTTCCGGGCCAGCACCTCTGCTTCCTCTCACTCTGTCATCCTCCCTCTCTATATCCCCTTACTCCTCTCTCCCCCCTTCTGATAAGATCTGACAGGATGAGTTTTGGGGAATGAATGCAATGTGGAAATGGTTATTATTCTTTTATCTGACATGGATAGATAGATTGATGGAAATGAGATGAAAGGATACAGAAACAGTGATTAGGCTCTTCAGAGACCAAAGATTGCTGAATATTTACTTAGAAGTTTGTTCAAATATATGTTTTAAATGTAAGTTTGTTCATGTCTCTATCAGTATTTTTGGCTTACTGTTTGTAATCAAATGTTGAGAAAATTGTTGAAGAATATTAGAGACTATCAATGTGAGACAGATATTATTTGGTAGTGTCAAAAATGGATCATGGGAAAATAGACATGAAAGGAAAGAAATGAAAGAAAAAAGAGTAAGATATAGAATGACTAGAGGAAAGGAACATATGCATCCTATATGAAAAAAATATTAGAAGATACAATTATCTTCCTATAAGATGAATAAAAATATAGAAAGTTTATGTGAAAACTGCTTGGAACAAAGTGGAAAGAATTATGTTATAGAGTGCCAGAAAAATATGTGGGTTATGCTAATGGCATATTCTTGGGTCAGAAAAAAAATGTTTCCAAGAATGTGGATGAATTATAGTATTTACTGTGTTTAGACAGAAAACATTAACTGTAAAGCTTCAGGAGCTTAATGGAAAATAAATATTAAAATAAATGTTGTTTCAAGATTTATATAAATTCTTAGAGGATTCATGTAATAATTTGTGTAAACACAACAGATACTGAGAAAATGTTTAAAGGATCATCAGATCTATTTGGAATATATTGGAGGAAAATTAAATTTTCAAGTAACTCATTAGAATCTGATTTTATAGAATAATTCAGTTAAGATTTTAGCAATTCATTTTGATGGCATTCATGGACAAATTATTATTTTATACCAACTTATTACTAAATCAATATTCCAAAATATCTGAAAAGATGATTTGGATTACATAAGACCATTAAAGCATTTCTTCACTTCATTTTGGATGGACTGTTTAAAAAATGAAAATATTTTTTTAAAACTAAATAAAAAGGACTAAATAAGCAGTTTCCAGAAGATGAAACAGAATTGAAATAATGCTGCTGAAATAATTTAGGATAGAACTGCAGTAAGGTAATTATAGAAATAATAATTAAAGTTTTTGTATAGAAATGACAGTAATATAACAAAAATTGAAACAAAAATTAATGTTGACGGTTGCTAATGTTCAAGACTGCACAATAAAAATCAAGAAAAAATATCATGAAAAATGATAAGGCTTGCAAATACTGGTAGTAATGAAGATGTTTAGTAAATGAGATTAAGTCAAGAGTGATTAAAAAGTGAATAAAAATATAAAAATTAACTAAATAAAAAGTGAACGAAAGTACAAAATATTTTAATATAGTTTTGTAACAGAGTAAATGAGTGTAGTTCATCAATTTTCAAAACAAATGTTATATATGAAAGAAAAGTTGATAGTGTGATAATGGAAAGGAAAAATCGAGGAATCATGGTTGGATATAATGGTTGAGATCCTCAAAAAGACAGATGAGAATTTTAAGAACAAAAGGCAGAGTATTAATTTTTGTTTAGATACTTAGAAGAAAGGATGGCATCAAAACAGAAAAATACGGAGATGTATACCGAATAGTCTTCAGGTAAACCAGAGATAGTTACATGTTTGCCATTTTATATCTTGCTTTTAATCTTTTATTTTCTTAACTAAATTTATGTACTTCATAAATTCGCCCACCATCCAGTCGATAGATTCTAGGCAGCTTACAACATAAGAAAACCATTAAAAACCTAATATTTTCTCAAAGCTCATACATAATGCCGTTCTACCTGTTTCTAGGGTGGCCCCGCAGGCCAGATCTAAGCACCCCGTGGGCCAGATCTGGGCCCCAGGCCTTGAGTTTGACAACCCTGCTCTAATTTAATGACATCTTTCACTTGAAGACTTACTAAAAGAGACCAATTTTCACTTCTTATAATTCTTCTCTTTTTATAACACTACAGTACTTTCTCCAACAGCATGATGTATGTTTGCACGCAAAAAAGAAAATCCACAGTGATTTTATATCAAAATGCAAACCATCTGCTTGATCTGAACATATACAGGATGGAAACCATTTTTTCCATCAAGTTTGGCAGGAAAAAGAAGACAGTGTATTTGTGAAATTATCAAAATGCACCTTCAATTTTAGCCACTTGGTTTGTTAATTTGTAGCATAATCTGATTAGTGTATTAATTACACTAAATAAAATATGTTGTTGCCATGCCATACATCACTTATAAAATAGCGATATCCTAAAAAAGGGCTCACATGGAACTAGAATTTTCTTCTGCCCAATGGAATCAACATACCTCTTGGTTTCAGATATGGGTTTTCCAGTCTCTTGGTCAGACTGCTTTATCTCAGTAGGGAATTCAGGAGCCAATGATCCAAAGTCAGGAAGAGATGCAATTGTGCTATCAGTCCGCTGGCTATCACAAAGCTGGGAAGTACTGCAAAATAATGGACAGTTATAAAAAACTAATATTAGTAAAGCACAAGAACTGCACATATGTTTTAAACTGTATTCAGAGACTAGATTAACTGCACATTTATCTCATGCTTGGCTCCTAGTGGGAAATCTAGTCTTCTACAGCCCACTTGAAATTAAACAGATGTAGACTTGACCTAGAAATTTCAGAAGAGCTCAATGTATGAGATCATTTTTAAAAACCAAACTAGGAATCCAACTGCACTCTGCAGTTTGACAATTGCACTCTAAATTTCTATTTCATTGTTTGAGTAAATCGAATCAAATTACAATAAAGCGCAAGTATAAAATACACATGCACATAAATGCTCATAATTAGCAACACACATACCCACACAAATATTCAGCATTACTAAGATGTGTAAAAATAACAGAATGTTGAAACAGCAGAAATTCAACACCAAAAGGTTATGCCAATACGTTTTTAAAAGATGTTTAAATGCAAGAAGGTAGGGCTTTACTGAATCTCACCAAGAAAAGAATAAGGGCTGTGTCACTGGTACCTGCCAAACAAATATCCATTGTGGATCTGTAAGAAACCAGATTATCTAAAAGTGATCTTCAAGCCTGGCAGAATCATATGAAAAAAAATTAACCATTAGATATGGCTTTTTCTGACCATTTAAAAACTAGTGCTAGCGTATTACACTGAGCCCAGAAAGAAACTGATGACCAAAGTAATATCTAAGCTGTTCTAACCATTCTTGTCTTACATATCTGGTGACTGGATATTGTATCAATTCTGAGGGATCATTAAAGTTATACACCATTCCAGTCAGGATATCATTAATATAACATTAATGAAACTTCATCGAATCTTCATCGAATAGTTGAGCCAGGCAAAGGTTATACATGCTTCTAATACTAATTGGACTTGCAAAGACATCATAACATTTGGAATCTCTTCTAACTGCATATTTCTTTATTCAATTGAGGTGTTTCATCGTCTAAAGGTTCCTGTGTGTACACCACAACAACATGTGCTTTTTCCATGCATTGTGCAGTTTATCTACCATCGTCCAGACCACAATAGAATTCACACACAGTGTAAAAACATGGGCAGGACAACCTTTTGATGATACTTAATTTTGAGGACTTCCTCAAGGACTAAATGACTACGGCAGACAGAAACCGTGTAGTACACATATGTGAAACCTGAATTTTTTTAGAAACTTTTCCTCTAAAAAGATTGCCAACTTCCACAATCTTTCTTAAAAGTGAACTCTAGCATTAGTTTAGCAATGTTTTTCGCTATCCGAATTCTAGTTTCTAGAACTGCCCTCAACTTTTCAGTATACCAAGAATTTTAATTAGGTCTATGTATTTGGAGATGGTGGTCTTTGGCAGTAATAATACTGATCATCTTAGGACAAGTCATTTTGGAGAGTGACTGCCAGAAATATCAATAGGAATAATCTCAGCCATCAACTGACATTAGAAGGCAAAAGTGTGCCAGGAAGATAATCATTCAATGAGCCTTCTACACTTGCAACGATTAGAAACTTTTAGCAACTCAAACAGAGATAACTCCTTTTCCACTAAAAATATTGAATTAGAGGGATGTTATATAAAAGATCATATGAAGATACTGATAGCTGAAATATTGACTTAAATTGCTTGATTTCAGCTATATTTTAGGAAAGTTTTTAGATTACAGTGTATTGGTGAAGTAGGAGTACTATATTAATCACTGTCTGTAACCAAGCTTGTATATTCAGCATACAGTTCTAAAATATGAAAATAGCTATACAATAATCACTGAGCAGGTGAATGAACAGAGGAAAATATGTTTGTTATAGGAGTGCCCTCTACTGATCAGAGATAAAATCACAACTTCAAAATACAGTAGCTCCTCTCTGAGGATGATAGGCGGTTCAGAAATTTGAAAAATAAAATAAAATACATTGACCACTGGGATACTTATAAAAAACTGAACACTGGGTGGGGATGGGATTTATTGTTTATTCATTGGTTCGATTTATATGTCGTCCTTCTCCGGAGACTCAGGGCGGCTTACAATGCATTAAGCAATAGCCTTCATACTTTTGTATATACCTGCTTAGTAGGGCTTTTGGGCCTCCCCTAAGCAGTTATCTTTTTTATACGGTCCTCATTTTACCTACTTCAGAAGAATGGAAGGCTGAGTCAACCTTGAGCCTGGTGAGATTCGAACTTGCAGTAATTGCAGGCAGCTGGCAGCTAAGTGCTACTTAACAGCACTTTAGTGGTGCTGTTTAGCGGACTGATGATGAATGAACACACAAACCATCAGTGGTTAAATCAAGCACTCTTGAGTAGAAATATACTAATTAACATATTAATGCTGCAAAAATTATTAGTCTGTAGCAGTAAAAAAAGAACTCTAATAATTTAAAGACTAAATATAGTGTTTCTTGGATATTCTTAGGCAAACTTCTATCTACTTTTAATTATAAAAGTTAGATATAAGAGCCTTGGTGGCGCAGCAGACTAAGTGCTGTTAAATAGCACCAGCTGCCTGCAATTACTGCAAGTTCGAATCTCACCAGGCTCAAGGTTGACTCAGCCTTCCATCCTTTCGAGGTAGGTAAAATGAGGACCCGGATTGTGGAGGCAATAAGCTGACTTTGTATAAAAAAGAACACCGCTTGGGGGGGGCAAAAGCCCTACTAAGCAGGTATTACAAAAGTATGAAGGCTATTGCTTAACGCATTGTAAGCCGCCCTGAGTCTCTGGAGAAGGGCAGCATATAAATTGA
The DNA here is from genome assembly GCF_029215685.1 of Pituophis catenifer annectens. Classification (NCBI taxonomy): domain Eukaryota; kingdom Metazoa; phylum Chordata; class Lepidosauria; order Squamata; family Colubridae; genus Pituophis; species Pituophis catenifer. The sequence goes on along the minus strand of NW_027256886.1, from coordinate 55,726,406 downwards.
ACCAATAAATAAATAAATAAATAAATAAATAAATAAATAAATAAATAAATAAATAAATAAATAAATAAATAAATAAATAAATAAATAAATAATTTGAACAAAGAAAAGAGGTAGCAAATGAACTTGGTTTATCAGTATAAAAAGTATATGTTCTGGAATAAATATACGTTTCACAATTTGCATAGCATTTATAGCAATACCGAGCACTACACAGATATATAATTAGCACATTATATATTGTTCAACATAAGAACAAAATCCATGACTTTTTTATCCTCTATTAATTCAATCATCTTACACCACTTATGCCTATGCAAACTCTTTAAACCAATGTTTCTTAACCTCAACAACTTAAAATGTGTGGACGGGCTGCAGAATTCTAGGAGCTTGAGTCCACATATCTTCAAATTGCCACAATTAGACACATTTCCCTACATTACTCCATGAATAAATTGGTAGTCTTTTACTAATATTTAGTTTCAGTATATTGAAATTTAGATCTGTAATTGTATATTCAGAGCCTTCTTTGCAATGGAAGGTCACCGAAACCACACAAGGTAAGTTGTGTTAAATTGTAGCAACACAGAAGACTTACACATGCAAGAACATTGGATTCCTAAAAATAAACCACAAAAATCAAGCTCTATTTATAGGTCTGCCTCAGGATTTATAGCTAAATTTCTCCTATCGTTCCAAGATCAGAATAAATTGGACTATTCTTTCCACAGCCTTAAAACTCAGGGACATCTGTTCACTATTATATTTAACTTCGATCCGTCCTAAGAACATTTAGATTGTTATCAAACAATGATAAAATATTTTGCACAAAATAACCTGATCAAAAGTCCTGTATCTTAGTCCTAATCTATTGAATTAGCCACAGTGGTTTGGATTCATATAATATGCTAAATTAAGACTGCAATGAATGAAAACATATAAAACTTCAAGTAAAAGTCAAACAAGCCACAGTTTGGTTTAGTCCAATGTAGTCATATCTACATATTAAAACACAGAGAGTGTTCTTGTTGTTGTTGTTAGTTGCGAAGACGTATCTGACCCATCGCGACCCTATGGACAACTTTCCGCCTTCCTGTCCTCTACCATCCCCCACCAGTCCATTTAATCTCACGCCGACTGCTTCAGTGACTCCATCCAACCACCTCATTCTCTGCCATCCCCTTCTTTTGCCCTCAGTCGTTCCCAGCATTAGGCTCTTCTCCAATGAGTCCTTCCTTCTCATTAGATGGCCAAAGTATTTGAGTTTCATCTTCAGGATCTGGCCTTCTGAAGAGCAGTCAGGGTTGATTTCCTCTAGGACTGACCGGTTTGATCACCTTGCAGTCCAAGGGACTCGCAGGAGTCTTCTCCAGTACCATAGTTCAAAGGAGAGTGTTCTAGGGTCTTTTAAAGATGTACTGGTTCTGGTCATGAATCTTCCATAGAGTTTGGTCTAGTGGTTAAGGCACCAGGCTAGAAAGCAGGAGACCATGAGTTCAAGTTCTTCCTTAGCCATGAAAGCCACCTGGTGACCTTGACCCAGTCATTCTCTCTCAGCCCAATTTATCTCACAGGGTTGTTGTTGTGGAAAAAAACAGGAGGAGGAAGGAGGATTAGATGTATTGTAAAAATAATAAAGGCAGGAGAAAAATCTAAGAAATAAATAAACAGAGATGGTTTGGAGATAGCAGGAAACTGTGCTATTAATAAACCTTAAGCTCATATATTCCCTTTTCTGCATATTCCACTTTTGCTATACTAAAGATTAAAAAAACCCTGCCCCTTTCAGCTGTAAACTAGCCACAGTTCTACAGTTTCCCAAACTCTGGGAAACCTAAGTCACTCAATATCAAACCAAAGTTTATGAGATTCAATTTTTCATCAGAATTAAAGCTAAAAGGGTTTGAACATACCAGTAAACAGTGGCTAGCTAAATAAAAAATGGCAGTTTTCCTTCATCCTTCTTATATAAAAATGAAGGGAAATCTATGAATTAGAAATTTGACAAACAAGCATTTTTTTTTTCTTACAAGGCCACAGCCTCTGAAATAGAGACCTACCTAGAGCAAACATATTTGGATCTCATTCAACAAACTAAAACAACAGTACAGTTGTTGCTTAGTGATCTCAAATTCTTCTTTTTCTATTTCTGACATTTGCTGAACTTGTGCAGTCACAAGAGCATTTGTTCCCAGGACTTTCTCTTTTCCATGCCAAGACTTAGAAACTGTTTCTGAAATCAGGACCAATAATGTATATGGTCATCTATAACAATGTATAAAATTATTCCTATTACTATTTGGCTTCCCTTGAGCTCTCTGCCTCTTTCTCAGCTAAATTTTCCATCAACTTATATGGTAATAACATGTAACATAATGTAAACAGCTATATGCAGACTGTGTAATAGTAGCGTCAGGCAAAATAAATGGTCTAAAATTGTATGTAAGGGGAAGCATTCCCAGAGAACTAAGCCCCCCCCCAAAAAACCCACCAAATCAGCATCAGAGAAACCAAGCATGAAACCCACATCAGATTCCCTATAAATAAGATTTTAGTGCGATATTCTTATTTGTTTTCCAAAGTAAATGTATCATAATTTCCAAAACATACAGATAGATATACAAGTCTGTGGGGAAAATGACAAAGTGTGTTCAGAAAAATATAAAATTAATAAATGTATTGCAATGGATTTTTTTGTCAGTCAGATGTAGAGCATAAAGATTTTGAAACAATGTCAAGAAAGCTACACTATATTTCCAGTATATTAAGGAAAAAATAAGATATAATCATTTATGCCAGGTAAGTAGGCAAATTGTTGATAGATGATAGAAGACAGACAGACACAGACTGACCGACCGACCGACTCACTCACTCACTCACTCACTCACTCACTCACTCACTCAAAGAATAGGCAAGAATCTGGATATGATTCTTAAATAATCTTACTCAATAGAGCATGGATTCTATACATGTCCATATATATGAAGCTGGACATCTGCCAACCAGCTGTTTGGTACCAAAATACAAAAGGGAGACAGCTACATCTAACTAGGCCCCTCTAACAGCTGGGCTAGCTGACATCAAGCTTCCTTTCTTCTCTTTTCTTTTCTCTCTTTCTTCCATTGTTTTTAAAAAACATTTTTGGCTTTTGCATGAAGCTAAATAACTTAAAATAAGACCGCACCCTGCTTCTATGACTGCACAATCCTTATGTAAGGATTAGGTTGTTAGTCTTTAAGGTATCATCTTATTTGCTAACTTTAATTGCAGCAAACAGCAAACCCTATGCAACATTACTTGTCTACACTTTTCTTTTTGATTTCGTGTTATTCAAATTGTTCTACAAGCCTGTATGTATTTCAAGTCCCTTCCACAAAACGAGGTCCAAGAGCAATCATAATAACAACAACAAAACTATTTCCACATCTGGTTATAATATTATGAGTACACTCTCAGACAATACTTAAGTAGGAAGCTTATAGGAAAAATATGACAAATTAAATGAACTAATTTCTCGATTCCTATTTGCAGAAACGTCTTGAATATATCAGCGTTTTTCTACATTCCACCATATAAAGCATTTCAATGAATCCTGTGAGAAAATGCCATCTCCAAGATTTATTCCAAGAAGAAAAATAATGAGTTTTACATATGCTGAAATAAATTAAAATTAATACTTAATTCACACTGGGTGGTTCCAGATCAGGATGAGGACCATCCCTTCTGCTTCTTACTATGGTTGCCCATCTAGTTCCACTAATGTCAATATAGATTATTTCAGTGAGAAAGTGTGGTTTCTCACTGAAACTACCCTTTTTTTCAGAGTATAAGACGCACCTTTTTCCCCAAAAAAAGAGAGTGCAAATCTGGATGCGTCTTATACTCTGAATATAGCCCCGCCCAGCTTCTCAAACTGAAGTTTCAGAGGCTGAAAAAAGCATCAGAAAAGAAGCTTCAGAAAAGAAGCCCCCAAATACAGCTTCAGAAAAGAAGCCCCAAACAGAGCTTTATTTCAGAGGCTTTCAGAGGCAGGAAAAAAAGTTTTTTCTGAAACAGAGTTTCAGAAGTTTCAGAGGCAGAAAAAACATACACAAAAAAAGCAAAGCAAATTCTAAAAAAGAAATGGTGGACTAGGGGGAGGTGACTTTTAATGGTATGTGCATTAGACAGTTGTGAAATACACAATTGACATTTTGTAACCCATGCTTATCCTTCTATGCATTGTTTATAAAAATAAATAGGTTTGCCCACCTAAAGAAAAAGAGAAATACTTTGGATATGCATTATTTCAAGTTGGACTGGAGGCTAAAATATATAAAGAACGGTTGCTGGAATTGGGTATTTCTAGTTTAATGAAAAGAAGGACTCAGAGTGACATGAAAGCAGTGTTCCAATATCTCAGGGGCTGCCACAAAGAAGTGGGAGTCAAACTATTGCTCAAAGCACCTGAGAGTAGAACAAGAAGCAACGGGTGGAAACTAATCAAGGAGAGAAGCAATTTAGAACTAAGGAGAAATTTTCTGACAGTTAGAACAATTAATAAGTGGAACAACTTGCCTGCAGAAGTTGTGAATGCTCCAACACTGGAAATTTTTAAGAAGATGTTGGATAACCATTTGTCTGATGTGTTGTAGGGTTTCCTGCCTGGGGAGGGTGTTGGACTAGAAGACTTCCAAGGTCCCTTCCAACTCTATTATTCTTTCTATTCTATACCTCCAGGGTCCCTTCCAACTATTCTATTTTATTCCTATCCCTATTCAATTCTAATATGGATATGGAGTTAATTTCTGTTACTTTGAAGTTCGTTCCATACATTTGGAGATAAGTGCAATTTAGTTTACATGGTTATTCTTGATAAAATAACAGAATAAGCATGGGAAATCCTTACATTCCCGACCAACAACATGACTTTTGGGCATGCAGAAAAGATGCTGTGATAAACAGCATTAATGCTAGTGTTGATGCTCGGCCATCTGCCAAGAGTCCCATCTTGTACTGTCCTCAGAAGAGCACTTGAAGAAGCTCAGTTATGATTTTCAGGAAAGGCTTTCCAATGGTGCTTTCAGAAGTCACTGCTAAAATTGATAGTAACAGGGAATCCCAAGAAGACAAAGTTTCTCATTCTGGAAATACTTATAGAAATGTTATAGAAATGTTGATCTATTTAAGTAATGATGCTCTTTGAGTTGTCTACAACTCCTAGTTAATTCATAAACACATTTTTGCAATTTGCTTTAATGTTCAGGAAATTGTTGTCATTGGCTTGACTTCCTATTCTAGTTCCAGCCTTAGTATTCCTTGGTGATCACCTATCCAAGAAATAATTAACCTTCCAAGCCCAAACAATGTTGGCCAGATGCCACTACTGAGATTACTTTTTCCCCAATGTATGACACATTCAGATGAAATATCAGGCATGGCAATCCAAACAGAATTTGTGTAAGAGTAGATGTATATTCAAATGACTATTATACTCTGTTTTCCCCAAAATAAGACATCCCCTGATAATAAGCCCAATCGGGCTTTTGAGCGCATGGCAATAAGGCCAAGTGCTTATTTCAGGGTTCAAAAAAGAAAAAAGAAGAGTCATATTTTTAGGAAACACGATATTACACAAGCAGCACAATACTCCATTATCAATGAAGAGAGAAGGTTCCTCTGACGTAACGTAAGAGTAGGAGAAAAAGATTCAGACAATTTTTATTGAGATAATGATTTTAAAATGAAATCAGCGCACTGTTCTTTTTTAACCTTAATAAATCTTGCTAAAAACAATTTTGTGGGAATAACATTAGGAAAAAAATTCATATACCTACACCTGGGTAATTTGTTAGTAATTATTAGCCCAATTGAGCATACCCAGTTTTATCTTAATTGTTTCCATTTGCCACCAAATATCGGAGTGGGTGGCTGGACTAAATTCTTTGTATTCTTTGTTTGTTGTTTTCTAACTTATAGTTGCTGAACAGGATAGAAGCTAGTTTAGAACAGTAAAACGTACCAGGAAGAAGGGGGAAGTTGATTTGTTCTTCCTGTTTTCCCCCCAAAGAATTCATCTTTGGATTCAGACATGTGTTCAATGTCACACTCCCTTGGAAAAGAACTCTTTCAAAAGATTTTCATTTGTTCTCTATTAGAACCAAATTCAGAATATTACAATTTACATAAAGAGGGCTTCTTGAATGGCTGGAAAAATATATTAAGAGAGTCTCTTCAGGACCAGAAAGAAGGACTTCATCTTGATTTAGTCCAGGATTTGGACATGCAATTTGGACATTTAACATGCAGAATTTCCCTTGCCTTTCCTACTGTGCTGAATGATATGTTATTACTGGGATTGGGAAATGGTATATAGGTTTTAGAAGCAGAATAGTTTACATCTTCACTGGATAGATAGAAGGACAGCACCTGAGTCCTCCTAATATACACTTCCGTTTAGCAAAACAGGACTTTTTTCCCAGACTAATACATATTCAGTACATATCAGAATTGCAGCTCAGCTTTTATGGATAAGCAGTAAAACACTACCATAAAAAAGACTGATAATGTAAGGAGAAGGCGGCTGCAATTTATTATCAAAGCAGCTATAAATCAAAAATTGCTGAAGCATTTTTGGACAGCTTTAGTGTAGAATCAGAGAACACAGTAAGGAAAAGCCAATGGAAGAAACAGCTGGAAAATATGCTATATAAATAGGGCAATTTTAACTTGTGTTACAGAACACCTTCTGGATAATTCTTATACAACTGGGAGGAAAAAAAAACCACAAAGCAATGTGACTGTACAAGATAATGATCTTAAAAAATGACATAAGGATGATAAAAGTAAAAATGAGATCATTATCCCAGGAACAATATTTCTTAATACGTCCAAATATTTTCCCCCAAAAATCTTCTCCCTTGTTTCTACAGACATAAGGTTTTCACTTTAGAAATGACCCTTTCCTATGCAAACAGTATAGGAAAAGTTCAGTAAATGCATGTCTTTCATCTTGAGTTCACTACATGTGAAAATAAAGTTTATTTGATCCGATACCTTGTTCAAAGCTGCGGCAACTACTGATTAGTATTTCCAAATGAATAGCCTGCATTTCATTATATTCATTTGCAGAATGAAACTAGTGGTTCTTAAGTTATCAACTTTTTTTATTGTTTCTAGTATTTTTAATGGGTCAGAAAAGCATTACATAACCATTCAGACGTACCAGCTGGTAACAATGCTTTTAAAATATCCATCTGCAAATACAGAATTGCTCAGGCTAATGAATGATGAATTAGTGTAAGTAGGGAATTGACCCACTCCAGGTTTCTTCTCTTTCCAGCACTCGCCTGGGAGTTCTTAGTTCCACAAATCTATTGTCAGGATAAGCACTACAACAGGGCAAAATTGCTTTCACTAAAACATAACGCTGACTAAAATGGTAAGTGCATATGACTGTAACTTTATTGACTGTTTATTATAATGTAAAAATCTGTTAAGAGTCCTAAAAACCATCAAGTTTGTATTTAATGAATGAAAAATGTTCCTATTGCTTACTTGGTTCTATTCTTCTCTCTCACAGCTACATAGAAAAGACCATTCTTAATAGCCAATTCTTAATTGCCTTTGTCAAGATTTAGCATTGTCAACGGAGAAACTACTGATTTTTTTATGTGTCTGAAAGCCATAGTCCCATCCAATACAGAAACATGATATGAGATTATGGCCCTAGGGATCTATGAGCAGATGGTGCACATATACAATATGACAATACATTTGTGGGCTATGATTTTGCTACTACTACTGAAAAGCATTATGTGTAGAAGGCTCTTACCAGGCTGTTAAGCTAGGAAGTCAAGGATCCAATCTATTAGAATTATTTCAAGCATTTTCCAGGATTAAATTACTTCTATGACAGTTTATCAAATACAGTAGCAGCAGTGTTCTCTAAATATTACTGTCTTTCCTACAAATCACTCAATTATGAGCTATGCTGAAGCTTGAGTGACACCATAAAGTCTTCAAAACATTGCTTCAGAAGCATTTCACTTATTTCAAATCTAAAGCATCTCCATAAAAGATTTCCCCTAGTTTTGCCTAAATCTTCTACTTCAGGTTTTAAAAAGAACAAAAATCCCCAAACCAGAATTTTTCTACAGCTACCCCAATTGTTTCTCTCACACACTCAGAAATAAAGTGTCATTCTATGTAACTCTTCATCTTTTCAAGAAATACTGGATAAAATAGACTTGTGTGTCTCTTACTGGTAAAAACACATCTCCAAAGTTTTAATATTTTGTTTTGTTAAAATGGTAGTATGTTATTTTACAGGAATACAGGAACTAAGGAAGCAAACTACTGATTACCAAATATTTCTGTAAAGCTCCTTGAAGTTAATAAAACCACAGAATTGTTTTTTTCCGATTCAAATGTGTTTGATTTTCAGAGGCTGCCCGAAAAAGTCCCTGCAGTTTTATTGGGAAGATTTTTCAGAAGTGGTTTGCCATTGCCTCCTTCCTAGGACAATAACTGGCCCACAGTTCTAATGTAGGATTAGAACTCACAGCCTCCCAGTTTAGGCCCTGAGGCCTTAACCACTACCCCAAATTGGCTCTTTCAGAAATTTCTTTTTTAAAAAAAATACAAATCTTTCTCATAACATTTATTCTGGAGAATGTTCAAAATTTTTCTAGGGAGTAAAATATCACTTCTACAAAACAATAAAGAATCAGACACTTAGGGAAAAAGAAAATCTGGGAATGATCAATTAGAATCAAACAACCCTAAAATATGATAAAAATAAAACATGGTAATTCAAAAACGCAACTGCACACAAGGACAAACAAGAAGGGGCCATCGATAAAATGCAGGAACACAACATAATTGATGGGTATGAATCTGTGTTAATTTGACAAATTCTGTTTCCCTCAGGACGGTCCATAGCAATTCAGGACATGCTAGAAGTACCATGCTAAGACAACTCTATCACAGCTGCCTTAACTTTGTGTCACTTAAATAAAGACACTGAACCAATTAGCACATTCAATATATCCTTGTTCACACAGGTCTTAAAACTACAATTAATATCTTATCCTACCTTGCTGTGATCAGCTCAGTAGCATCAAGAGTAGCAGCATCACAGAGGACTGTGGTCAGTGGTTTTTTGAAAGAATCCACATCAGGCTCCAATTTAATGGAAACATCAGGAACATAAGAACTGGGCAGAAACAAATGGAAATATATTAGAATATATTTTCTGAAAAAAGGTGTTTTTAGAATATCGCATCAACAGATGACAAACTGCTGTCAAGGATTAGTACTAATAATTACTTCAGTGTGGTCAAAAGTTATTTCTTTTTCAATATGTTTTTTATTGTTAGCTTTCTGTAACCTTCTCCAAAAGCTCTCCTATCTGGTAGCCAGAGGTGATTTTCCAACAAGATATATCTCTTTTGTAGAAGGGTTTTCATAAATTTCAAAACCATCGTTCAGATCCAAAAGACAACCCGAAAATTTAGGTTATATTTCTGCTGTCTTTGCATATTGGAAAATCCCATTAAATTTGGCTGACAATGTAATTCTAAAAATATTAATGCAGTGCTCAAGTTTGTCTTTATAAATGTATGACTGGAATGAAGAAAGAAAAAAGTTTTCTAAATGGACCAGGCTAAGCAGATCTATAAATATAATTGAAAAGAGATAAAAATCCTAAATAAATTAATAAACCCAGAATAAAGATTTAATTTTAGGTTTCTTGAAATGCCACACACTGGAGGGATAACAGATAATACTGCTAGATCAAGCCAATATCAACATAACCACAGCAATCCAGGTTACAAGAAAGTAAATGTTGGAATAGACCAGTGATGGCTAACCTTTTTGCCATCACGTGCCAAAAGCTGGGGAAGTGTGGGGTGGTTGCACAGGCACGTGCCCACACCCATAATTCTATGTGCCCTGCTCCCCCATGCATGCGCGCGCAACCCCCCCTGCTCCCCCCGCTTTTGGCATGTGATGGCCTGGTGGGCCCGGTAGAGCCGTTTTTTGCCCTCCTCAGGCTCCAGAGGCTTTCTAGGAGCCTGGGGAGGGCCAAAACTTGGGATCACAGCATAGACAGCCATCCCCAAAATGCTCCATCCAAAGCCTTCAGCCTTGCAATCCTGGCAGGGGATCTGTGCTATGATCCCAAAGAAAGAACGGTGTGTGTGTGTGTGTGTGTGTGTGTGTGAGAGAGAGAGAGAGAGAGAGAGAGAGAGAGAGAGAGAGAGAGAGAGAGAGAGGTCCAATCCAACCTCGGGGAGTTATCCAGGGCTGGCAGCAATGTTCTCTCCATTCCCCCCCCCCCACATACACAGAGGTCCCTCACCCCCCCCCAAAAAAAACCTCCCAAGGCAGCCACATCCCTTCACTAACCTGCATTCCAGCTCCGTTCTCCACGAACGTTCTTGCCCTCCATATGCAGAACGGAGAACGGAGAACGTTCTCCGTTCTCCTGTTCTTGCCCTCCATATGCAGGGCAAGAAAAGTCTGTGAGACTACAGTAAAAACACCTTCCAACTTCGCGAGATTTTTTTTTCTTCATGAGAAGTTGGAAGGTCTGAACTACCGGTATTTTTTTTATCCTAGTCCAACAGACTACTTTTCTTGTCCTGAACGCACAGCAGAGAATGGAGCTGGGAAGCAGGTTAGTGAAAGGATGTGGCTACCCTGGAAGGGAGGGTGAGGGTGAGGGTTGGCATGGGTGGACTGGCTGAAGGGCCTTCAGGTAAGCTGATGCGGGGCCTTGGGGCAGCTCTGCAGCCCCTGCCTGGCTTTGTCCTCCACCCCCCACCACAGCTTTGCTTCATTCTTCTTTGCAACGTGCAGCCTCTCACAGTAAGGAGAATTGCAGGCAATTCTCGTTACTGTGAGAGGCTGCACATTGCTTCTAGGCAGGGGAGGCTTGGTCCTCTTATCCGGTTCCCCTCCACCATTTCTCTTTTTCTCGCTCTCTCTGTCGCTCACACACACACAAAGAGATATTTGAACTCTTGAACTGCTGTGCACTTTTTGGCCAGAGGAAGACGAAGCGGGTGAAAAATATTTCGGCGCCCAATAGGCACCGGCCTACATTGTCAAATATTTGGGCTGCTGAGCACCGACCAGTCTTGGGAACCACTCCCTAGCTGGACATGGAACTCCGGCAGGAAAGTGTCTCCTTTGGGCTACTGAGCACCAGCCTGCATGCCTATTCGGTGCTGCAGGAGTCGGGCTACAGCTACGCTGAGCCAGGCGCTTTTCGGGCCCTGGCCCTGGTGGCTGCTGCAACTCTCGTGCCAGCTCTGCGCACAGCTGGCCTGAGAGCTGCAGCACCCACCAGACCCAGGATTGTAGCCTGGCACCTGCAGCATCAAGTAGGCATGCAGGCTGGTGCTCAGTAGCCCAAAGGAGATGCTTTCCTGCCGGAGTTCCATGTCCAGCGGTTCCCAAGACTGCCCGATTCTCAACCAGCCAGCTGCACGATAGGAGGGTTGCTTCCTGCCCACCTGAAAGAGAGGCTGGGTAAGGGTTAAGGGACTTTCCCACCCAAGACACTCTCAAGTGCCGGGCTGCAGGCTCCACCGCAGGGAGCCTCAATCGGGGCCAAGCTCTTGGCAACCGATTGAGGTAAGACTGTTCTTGAAGGGGGCGCAAGATGCATGGGGCCGCCTGCTGCTTTTGCAGCCTCAATCAACTCGTTTTAAATAATGATTTTTAAAGAGCAACTGTGATCGTTGTCCCGCAGCGGCTCCTCCTCCGACCTGCTGTTGACTCACCAACAATCCCAATATTGCAGAATATACAGCCTCATGCTACATGACTAAGCTCCATTTCATGCTGAATAAACTAAATTATTAATGTATCTTAAATAGAAAACTATCTTTGGATATATTTTTACTCCAAAAGCACTTTATTAAAATAAATTTAATAAAAAATTAAAAAATCCAATTTAAATTAAAAAAACTGATTTTTTTATTTTTTTTTAAAAAACCATTGATTTTCATCCACCCTGCCAATAATGTATCTCAGACTGAAGTGATCATAGTCCCAAACATACAAAACAGCTTAATAATCTATTTTAAAAAATTGAAATGACAGTAAATATTTTAAAATACTTGCATACAAAATGTTTAAAAATTAGAAGTATCTTAGATTCGCATTCTACTTCTCCACCAAAGCGGTTACACATAGATTTCTTCACAAATGACCTCATTTGCTGTCTGGAAGTAGCCTGGTTAGTTCAAGTTAAGAGTTTTCTAAAAACAGAATATAACTTTTCTTATTTTTCTGCTTGCTAGAAACATTGGGAAGTCTATCAACTTTTTAACACAGTTGACATTTTCTGATTCCAATATATTCTAAATTGATTTGATAGACTGAAATTGGGCATCCAATACATTTAAGTAAATAATAATGGGAACATGGGGACTCATGTGGTTAGGATGCTGATTCAGAAGACCATTGGGAGGTGACAATTTGGCAGTTCAAAAACTCGAGAGTGTGAGCCTTATGACAGAATGAGCTCCCGTTAATTTGTTCCAGTTCTTGCTCACCTAGCAGTTCGAAAGCATGAAAAATGCAGGTAGATAAATAGGTACCACATTGGTGGGAAAATACCAGGAACATGAAAGGATACTACTTTGGTATCCCCTGAGCAATGGTGATGTCACCGGCTAATCTTTTCAATTTCAAATCCAACCAAGGTGCTTCATCAAATTTGATTTCAGTTAAATACTTCAGTATTTAAACAAATATATTTTAAACCCTTAAAAAACAGATTAGTATTTGCTCACAGAGAGACAGGATGTACTACACAAATACAATTTTTGGAGAAAAAAAACCCTTATTTTTTTTCTCCAAAAATTACCCTTATTATACCCTTATTTTTTGTGGTAGAGCATAGACTCAGAAGACTTGAAGAACCATTCAGTCCTCAGAATCACTGTTTAAAGAATGTCCTAATTAGATTCTTTGGGCAACTATATTTTCTTCATGCAAACACTTCCCACTTCCCATACTTGATCAATGTTAATCTCTCAACACATGAATCCAAGGAAGAGTTGGTACAAAATGTCTTTCCAATTATGCTTAAGACTCATGAGACTGAAATAATCAGGAAAAATGTCACAGTTTAATGGCTAGCTGCTTAATGACAGTTGAAATATGCACAATATACTGTATTCAACAGATCAGTTGGTTCAACCTCTAAATCACTGGTGGCATAATCAACAGCAAATATCTGAGTCAACGTGGGATGATAACATACACAAAGCAATCTGAGGTAATTTTAAGCTTTTGAGAATACAATGAGACATAAGCTATATACCCAAGAGGCTTCTAAATGCTATGGGTTGAAGTTTGAATTTACTATATATTCACAAGATTATGGATAGAAACACAAATACGCAAATATGCTTGCAACACACAACACTCTTCCACATCTGCCATAGTAACCACAAGTCATTTTTTTTCTCTACATACCATATTGACTTAAAATAATTATTAACACAAGATGGCTCATTCCACATTTCCTGCTGTTGAAGTCGGGCAATATATTTCAGTATTCTAAACTATCCATTATTTTGTAGTTAAATGGGTTTTAAAGTATGCTGCTTCACTCAGTTCATAGTGTAAATAACATTGCAGGATCTACAGTAAGGCAACGTTCTTCTAGAAATAGATTTCTATGGTACGACAAGGCAAGCTAGAGGAAATCTATAGATTGCCTTGTGGCTATGTATAGATGGTCTTTTACACAATGCTATTTTCCACAAAGTTTAGTACATTATATAGACTCATGTTTTAGACTTCCATAATTTCCTAACAAACTGGGAAATGGTTATACCCTTATTTTTTGTGGTAGAGCATAGACTCAGAAGACTTGAAGAACCATTCAGTCCTCAGAATCACTGTTTAAAGAATGTCCTAATTAGATTCTTTGGGCAACTATATTTTCTTCATGCAAACACTTCCCACGATTTTTCTTGATCTAACTCGGTGAGATAATGTATTTTATGAAAGCTTGCTATTATGCCTTGCTGCAATGAAGGCAGTCTCCAGGGGTGTATTGTGCTGCTGCCATAAAATATTATGTTGGACATATTTTGCCTTGATCAATCAAACTTTTCTTTGTAATGAAATCCATACCAAATGAAGCAATGGACCACAATTAACCCACCCTCGCTGAGGTGACGTGGGGTACCTCAGCGCTTTACCAAATCACTTTACCCCTTTCTTGTTGATCTGCAAAGATCTGTGCAGTCCTATGATTGATGATATAACGATGAAAAATTCAAAGATTAAAAAAAGTAACACAAGGCATGGATTGTCAGGAAATATGGCTATTTAATGCTCATACTTTCCTTTTATAAATGTGCATCACTTGTTTAAATAAGGCTTTTTCCAAATGAATTAAGTCAGCGTGATCTAATATATTTCACTAAGAGCCATACTGATCTAAATGCTAATATTTATTATTTAATATTTTTAGTTTAGAATAAAAACTACTCTGGAGTTTAGGAATTCTGCTTAGAGTCACCAAGAAGATGAAGGTTGCAGATGAATGTTAAATTACGTAAAGTTATTTTCAACTTCTGTTTACATTTCTGTTTATTTAGACAACAAAACGTTTCCAGAAGTTCTAATGAGCTACCCAGGCTTAGATTAAAACAATGTACAATGTACTATTAGCTAAGAATACATTTAAGCAGCAGTAGCACAGCTGGCATGAAATTTTGGTTTAGTTAGGGATTTGCTGCAGCCCACGAACAGTTGTCTTCTTCACTCATATCTCTGCCATCTAAGGCTTAAAAAGAAATATCAGCAAAGGTTAGGAGTATGCAGATTAAATTTAGAAGATCAGAGCAAACTACGGGGGTAGTAATGATAGCAGCGAGGAGACTCGCCCAAGTAATATAGTGAGCACATGGACAGGGAGGTAAAAATAGTGGCCTTATAAATTCCTCAATTTTCACCAAGTTCTCTTCCTTAACTTTAAACAAAATGCTGATATTGATTTTGAAAATATATAAAATGCAATTTATATCACTATATGTTAAATACAGTAACTAAAACAACATGGAGATGAGGGAGGCGAAGTACTCATTTTTTTTTTTGGTTCATTGAAATAATAGTCTTCAAACAAAGGAGATTTGGGTTCCAAAATCTAAACTCTGGTAAAGTGGACCCTTTCATAATCTATAACTGAACGACCCTGACACAACTGCTAACAATCTAAACCAAGAACAGACTAAACTACATATAATTTTTCTTCACTGCATTACTGACAGCAAAAACATATGATGGTGTGTGATGCTACTTTGGATGTTGAATTTTTATTTGTCAGACAGTAAGCTTGCTTCTTTTTAAAGACCCACTGTGCAGATTTTCATTTTTACTGTGAACTTTTTACTGTGGTAACATTTATTTTGATATTTTATTGACATTTTGTAAACAAAATGTTTTTGAGTGTCCTGTAGATCAGTGTTCTCTCAACCTTTTGCTCATGATGGACCCCCTTTAAATACCTTTTGTGGCCATGGACCATGGCCACGGACTCCCAAGACTTAAGATTTAAATCATAACATTTCTTCAAGCCTTTGTGGACCCTCAGTGATAACATCATGACCCCCTCAGGGGTGCAGTACGTAGAAAACCACTGCTGTAGATTCCTGGTGAAATAATCGTCTCAAACTCTTGAACTTAATATACTGAAACACACACACACACACGCAAACACAAACTACAATTAAAAGAAGAAACTTGTCACTATCCTTGTTCTACTGTTCCTTGTAATGTAATAGTTTATAAATACTTGAACTCGATTCTAGAATTTATAGTTCCAAGGATTCTTAGAAGATTAACAAAAACCTGGAAGTGGCAAGTAAGACATACAGTATAAGGTCAAGTCTGTTAGATACAAAGCATTTAGAAAGTAGAGTAGATCAAAAGGATGGTTGCTTTAATCTCTTTCTTAAACATTTCTTACAAAGAGCAGTTCACTACTTGCAAGGTAATTAGGCCCATTATTGAATAGAATTTACATAATTTCTTTTCCCCAATGAGAAGTGCCTCAGTCAGTGATACCTAAACAAGCTTTTTAAAAAGCGAGTTTATAATTTCCCTTTTTTTCCTAAAAAAAATCTCAGTCATATGGAAATGTTAATCATGTTCTATGATGTATTCTCAGCCAACAAAGGAAAGCTAATAATATGTGGGGACTCTGTTGTTTAACCTAGCATGTCTAAAAAACAGAACAAAATAAATTCAAGCCCCTCTATTGCAGAAAATCTGCCTCACAGATACATGTAGGTTCAGACAAGGAAATGATCAAAAAGTAAGTTGGAGTAAAAATTACATTTAAGTTATTTTCATATATGCTTTGTTCAATTTTAGCTTAGCGCATGGTATGAACTTTGACCTATAATTTGGAAATCATGGTTTTTTCATATTATGAGAATGTTTTAGAGAATTTGAGGAAAAGCCTGAGAAAGAATATGTAGTTAATTCCCATCAGTTTATACAAAGTTATTTAAAATATGCAGGTATCTTAATTTAACTCTAAAGCCCATGTAATAGATACAGAGTATGTAAAATTTATATTTTTAAAACTATTTTGTATAATATAGAACAGGGGTGTCAAACTCATGGCCCACGGGCTGGACTCATCACGCGCTGGCCATGCCTACCCCCATTTTAACAAAAAGGAGTTCTGAAACGTCATGTGATGACAATGTGTCATCGCAAGTTTGACACCCCTGAGCTAGAACTTTCAAATGTTTTCAATTTCAATTCTACACTGATTTATGGATAAGGAAAGTTAATATTAATGCATTTGGAGAACAAGAAGTTGGAAAAAACAGGTCTCTATTTTTTTTTCAGCCTTAGCTGTTAGAAAAGTAATAAGCAATCAATCCCAACTCTGTAAACTTTTAGCATAGCCTAGTGTGGCAGATAAAATAATTGAGTACGCATTTCAGAGATTAAATAATTTTTAAAGAAAACGTGTCTTAAAACTATCTGAAACTATTCAGAAAAGCTAAGAAAAGCATCAAATTTCTTCCTTTCTCCTATATGTGTGTTTTCATAATATACAAAGCATAATCGAACTCGTTCACTACAATTCACAAAAGTACCTAGTCAAAAACATAATGTTTATACCAATGCACTCAAATAATACCTAAGGATTATTTTGTGAAAAAAACAGCCCTGTCAAATTCAGTGTACAACATAAGAAACATAAGAAGAAATGCTTTTGTAGTGCAGACATCATCCTTAAAGGGCATTTGAGAAATCTCTGGCTGTCTCTGTATGCTAATAAAATTTTTGCCAACCATATCTGTACACAAGGAAACGGTACAGGACAACAAGTGTAGTTTATGGCAATGTCATCCTGAAAGAGATTTCTATTTCTTATCAGTTTAATAAAATACACAATGAATAGACTTACAAAAAAACATGTATAGTCGAAATATACTGTGTTTCCCCCAAAATAAGACCCTGTCTTATATTTTTTTGAACCCTGAAATAAGCGCTTGGCCTTATTTCTGGGGATGTCTTATTACTTCGGGGTACGTGGAGCAAGATGGGGGTCCTCTTGACGTCTTACCTGATTTTCAGCTCTGTCTCCCTAACCCCAACCAGAGCAAATGGCGGGGTCTGGCTGTGCATGCATTTAAATAGTTTCGGGGAGGCCTTTTTTTCAGGGAGAGATTATTTTTGGGGGGCGCTTATTTTAGCGCATGCGCTCAAAAGCCCGATTGGGCTTATTATCAGGGAATGTCTTATTTTAGGGGGAACAGGGTAGAAAACTGAAAAATTAGGAGTACATTCATCCTCTATGGGTGCCGCATACAAATCAAGCCATAGATTATTGTATAAACAGTGGTCATGTTATTTATGTTTATTCAAAATATAATATCAAAAACAGTTCTTCCAATCAATAGTTGTTAATTTCATATAAGATGCTAGGGCAAAAACAAAACCAAATAATCAATATGCATATGTCCAGTATTTGAGTTCAATCTATTAATTTAGACTGTTTTTCTTCCTCAAGGAACAACAGTGAGTTTTTTCATTTTTAAATTTACACTATTGTTATTTTAACACCTGAGGCTTCACTATAACTAAAGCAAACAAATTGTCCTCAACAATGGATTGCTATTTTTTAATATATGATTATAGAGTTAATATAAAGGCAAAGCACCATCCTAGTAAGACTTATTATTGAATACAACCTTATAGGAACATAGTATGCTGTCTTATTCACCTGTGAAACAATGACTATCTAGGAAGAGAGAAGAGATAATGAACCATTCAGAAAGGGGAAAAGGTAATATATTTCTGAGAAACTAGAAAAGGTTAGAAGGGAACTCAGAATAACCCCACCTTGATTTTATTTGGTACAACATAGGGCAGTGAGAAATTCCAAGCTTTCAACATTTTCTTAGTCTCCACTACAATAACAAAGAGTATTCCTGAAATCCTCCTGATTCTCTTTCTTAAACTAGCCTATCCTGAAGGGGTGACATCACCAATCCCCAACCACCCAGATAAGCATTGGGGGTGGGGGTGGATTCACTAAGAGAACAGTCTGTCAATTACTGTATCTGCAGATGAAAATGGAATTTCATGACAGCTCATTGGAATCTTGGCAGCCTACGCAAAAGTCTTGCCAGGTGATGAGATTATGCAGAAAACTGTATCTGGGGGCTGCAACTCTACCCCTCCTATACCTATTCCTTGCACACATCTTTTTCATTCAGCGGACGACAAGGAAAAAAAATCCCAAGTGAATCACTAAATGTAAGAGAGACATATGGTTACAGAATAACACCCATATGTTGGAGCTTACACAGCCTATGCAAACCAATCTTCCTTGATGGGGGAAAAGATATTTGAATTATTGGTGAGATTAACCTGAAACAGCCTTATTTAATCCATGGGGTTTTTTTGGGGAGAAGGTTAAAATAAGTTTATAATTCTCAGCTAGTATTTCTACAGTTCTGGAGAATCTGGTACATTGAGAAAAAGCCACAAGCTTTTTTTTAGCTTTCTGTCACTTCTCAACTCAGAGAAACAAGTACATCAAAACAGTAACGTGTAATTCACAAACATTGTTTGGATTTGAACCTATAATTTCTTATAACTGAAAGAACTTCATCTGGTATACATATTTCATTTTTAACATCTTCAATAAATTCAGCACCGTACATCAGCATTACAAATGTTTATGTTGTTTAACTTTGTTCCTCAAAACCAAAAGAAAAAAGAAAAAAGAAAAAAAGGGGAAAGGAGCAGGATAAAGGTGGAAAACAAGAATATAGTGCTGAAACTGTATCAACAAATTAGAGCAGCCCACATTTAATAGAAGTAGGCAATGTCAAGAGCCAGACAACACAATTAGAATAATTGAAAGTAAGGGCAGCTTGGTATTTTAATTAGAGTTGGTTCAAAACTTCCTGTTGGAGTTTTGGTTAAGTTCCCAAAGAACACTCGGCGCCCTTTTTCACTTCATCTCAAATCTCACAGGATGTCTGAAAGGCAAATATACAGGGATCTCCTCTGGAATTAACAGGAAGCTCAAATAAATCTGATCACCCCAAACAATCCAAACCCATTGCGTCACAACAAGACAGCAGGTGCACACAAGCAACTGAATAAGACTTATTAGTGCATTTTCATCTTCAAGGCTAAAATCTTTCAAATTTACATGAAATATAAATGTACAGGTAATACAAAGAAGGAAGTATTGTCTCAATAGAGAAATTGCCTTATAGTCAGTTTACGCTGAAGTTAGTCCTACTGAGCTTAATAAAAGTTTCCAAATATGCACAGAATTACAGCACCAATGATATGTAAGCATCAAAATCAACACTGCAGAATATAACACAATTTTGAATATACTTATATAAAAACCAGCCAGGTTAACAGATTATAGTGACCCTATACACAACAATCCTATCAATAAACGGAACGCAATTATACCTATGAATAACACAACATATATCATAAACCAAATGGTACCCTTTCATTTTAAAGGCAAAGCATTTTACTTCTATTTGTAGAAGAAACTCTAACATGTTTTTTTTTTTAAGTTTCAAAGTGTGAAAAAATTAACAGGACTAAATCTGGATTTTTACTCCTTGTGATGACAATGTAACTTATCTGAGAAGTTATGAGCTTAACTCATAACTAAACTCCCCCTAAACAAACATCATCCTAGCACAATAAACAGCCATCGGTATACATGTCAAGAATGTCTGTTTAAAATCAAAGAGTGAAGCACTTGTCTTCCTTGTACCCTAACTGTAAAGCTGCCAATGTATAGCTTATAAAAGCAAAGCCAGAAGTTTCCCTGTATAATGCCTCTAAGGTTTCCATGCAACTGATAAACACATCCAACGAGTCAGAAACATTCGGGTGTATTTTCAAGCCATGTGTACAACTTTTGTCTTCAGGGACCAGAAAATAAAGATACAATTTGCTTTCCTTTTTTTCTTCTTCTTCAAAAGAGCACCTAAGCACAGTCCCGGTTTAACACATGTAACAGAGAATGAGTCACACAAGGAAGGAGGAAAAATTAGAAGAAACCACTTAAAGGCCACTTTCGTCACACCATTATTTAAAAAGCCCTTCGCTCCTTCCAGACCTGAATTCAGACCATTCACACACCCGCCAGCATTAAAAAAGTTCACTGTTGGATCATCCTCAGCTCTAAAAGGTACACATCCAAGAATTAAAACTCACCGCGCAGTTTATTTAAATCTTGCCCCTCCAGTGGAATAAATCAATAAGCGCACAGTAACAGACAGAAATCAACATACCCACGCCGCCTTTTTGGTACATCCACCCGAATCCAAAACTTTAAAATTTTTACAAACCGGAGGAAATCAGCCTCCGCCTGGTCGCAGGTTGCGTTGCCTATCTCCTCCCCACTATCCGGAAAGCTGTGAAGAGTAGACGGCTCAACCACACAAAAGGCCAGTGGCTATTAAGAAAGGGGGGGGGAGGTCCTGGTGGAGGAGCCCAACTTAAGAAGCTCCTCCCCGATTCTCCCACAGGGAAAGCGGGCGTCTAGCAACCGGGCAGCCGCTTCGTCAGGCATCCAAAGCTGCTCCCAGGTCGCTGGAATGTCGGCACGCCTCCCGCCCGCCGCAGCCTTCCCTTGTGGGTGGGGGGGAAACGCCCGGACAATTACAGACTTGAGGGGGGCGGACGGGACACACCGAAGTCCCGATGGTCTCTCTTAAGGGTGCCTGCGGTTCCCTCCCTTCTGTCCGCGACAGCAGCGCGTGTGGACGCCAGGAAAAACAAACACGTGGTGCTCGTGGACCGTTTTAATTCCTTTCTCTCTGTCTTTTTTCCAAGCAGCCCTTAGCGGAGCTGCTTTCCAGGACTTTTTGAGTCACGATCGACCGATCGCTGCCTTTTGAGTTTTCGGAAACGCTTTCCGCTCGACGCGGCAATAAGGGCCCAAATAAACTTTTTTTTTTTTTTTTTTTAAAGATCCCAAGCCGGACTTTTCCTCTCTGAAGCTTTCATTTCAATACTTGAAATGAAAGTATTGAAATGAAGTACTCCGTCGTATGCCCACAACCTTGGAAATGAATGAAAGCAAGAAAAAGGATCACAACAACTTGTTAAAGGGTGTGGGGAGAGTGGGGTTAGCAGGCTTCCCTCCAGCGATTCTCCTATGCCCTGAACGTATTGGAATGGGTGTTTGAAGTTTTTTTTGTTTTTTTTTAAATCACTTTTCTAATGCACAGCTCATGGATGCCATTGAACTGCAAAGTGTTTCATAGAAGTAGCGGAAAACAAAATAAATGTGTACAGTGAAATCCTGCAAATGCCTATTCAAAAGTTTTAATTCTCTGATGTTCGCCAAATAGTCTGGTAATTGCCAGGATTCCCAGGCGCTTTGGGGTATATTTTTATAGCCTCTCTTAAGAGTATCCCTCTGGACTTAAAATACTGTAAGCATGTCTAATACTGAAATACACAGAGTCCTTGACCTGCAGTAGTTTATTTAGTGACCGAAGTTAAAACAGCACTGAAAAAAGTGACATGACCGTTTTTCACACTTAACAATTTGTTAACTCACTTAACAAATGTCTTACTGTTGGCAACAGAAATTTTGGGCTTAAGTGTGATCGTAAATTGAAGACTCCTGTAGCGGCAGAGTTGGTGATCTGGAGGCCAGTGTTATGGAGGTTCATTTAAAAAAAAATAGTTGCTGTTTTCAGTTATGTAAACTTGGTTATAAACTTTAAGTATTCTGCAAATAATATACAGACTTTGGTTATGGTAAACTACTGGCAATAGAGTTCATTCCTGTCTATTAGATGAATAGGCCTGTGTGAATTTTGTTTATTCCACATGAAGCTATTTGCCAAGTTACAGAACCCAGCTGAGATGCATGAACACAGGGTGGACCAAAAGAAGGAGCTCAGATTGTCACCTAGCTCCAAACCGATTTGTTATGAGGTTGGGTCAGTCATTGCTTCTTTTTCCAACCCACCTCTGAATCACATCATGAGGATGCAGTGCATGCCACACTATCAGAAGGAAAAAATGTGTGTGCATGAAAACATCCATTTCTAAAGAAATAATCATAAAAAAGTTGAATGTAGTATATATCTGCTAACATATGATCTTCTTAAGCATATCTTTTAATTCAGCAACAGTTGGCTGAGTTCACAAACCATGATTTGCACATCACAGCAAAACAGAAGCAAATAACCTAACATGTAGCTCATCATAATATGAACCAAGTAAATAAAATCACACAAAGTGTCTAGTTGTTTGGAGCCAGAATATGATAAACTTTGAAGCACTAATCGAAAGGGAACATGCCTGCCTGCCAGATGTTACACAATGCTCTAAAAAGGGTTTGGGCAAAGGAAAAAAAGTTCATAAGGACTGAAGTATGCTGTTTTCTGCATATGATTTTTCTTGCCAGGAGCTATGTAAAAGAAGCAGAACAGTGAAATAGAACAAATGACAACATTGTATATTTGCCCTTGTTCTCCAAATGCTTTCATCAGAATTTAAAAGAATGACTCTGATTTGAGAAAAGTTCTGTTGATTACCGAATTCAATATACCACCTTATCCTAATATTTTTAAATGAAGACCAATTTTTCTTTATGAAAAGGCTGCCACAATATTATCCTCCAGAGGGACAAAGTTCTATAGAAAATCTAAATTTGAATGGAATAAATTTTTAGCGGTCTGTTTTGCTCCAGGTAAAATAAAATCTGTTCTGAATCACATTGTCCCCATAGTGTCAAACCAAATAAAACATACAACTTTCCTATACTACAAAACAGTGTTGTTTTGTAAACAGTAACACTGTTGTTCTCCCCTAATCTAAACACACACACACACACACACACACACAGAGAGAGAGAGAGAGAGAGAGAGAGAGAGAGAGAGAGAGAAAGAGAAAGAGAAAGAGAGAGAGAATTTAGACTAAATTCAATGGAATTAAATTCCATAAACAATATAGAAAGGATTATAGCCCAACTACATATTTTACTTTTCCAGAAATATTGTAGCCCATATTACCATTGCTTATTCATCTGTTTTATTTCTACTAGCAAATTTGATATTATAAGGTATTCATAACACATTTTTCATTTGCTATAAAGCAACAATGTATATAATAATGTATAGAATAATGTATAGAATAATGAAGATACAATAAAGAAAGGCAAAACTCAAGTTTTGTCCCTCTCAGATTTACCTATTTCAAGATTGCTTATTGTTTTAATCTATATTTTTTTAAAAAAACAAATAAAAATGAGCAATACCCAAATTTAAAAATGCCGTGAAAATGGGAAGTCTAAAAATGGCTCATGATCAAGTTTAGTCGGTCTGTTGATCTTGAACCAAAACCAAGGTGTGTTATGGTTGGATTTAGAATATCATCTACATGTGGCTGAGATAAAGGCTTTTTACCACAAACCCTTAGTTTTAGTAAGGCACACTGGTGCTATCTAAAGCATCTGGAAAGTTAATCTCATGATGACAGCAGTGAATTGATGATTTCCCAAAGCCTCCCCTACACATTCCTGTTTTATGTAATTGTCCAAGTGAAAATTAGTTTGGACTTTTATCATCAACCATGAAGTAATTATGAAGTAGGCTCAGGTACTAAGTAATCTCTGGGTGGCTTGCTAGACTTAGCATATCAGATACAGATATAGTCTCTCAAAAGCTGGTTTACATATCCTAGAGATAAATGCTCAAAAAGAAAGGAACTAAAAAAAAGGAGCAAAACAAGACCAGCTAGCATCAGCCAATCAGGAACTGATGCTCCAACTATTCTCTCTACAACCTCTGAGCAGGTGCTGAAGCAATGCAGTTAATAAGTAACTTGCTTTAGTTAGCTGGTAACCCTGGGCATGACTTTTGGGACCCTCATTGTTTTAATCCATCCCCTTTTCCATATAATTTCTAGAAATTTGACTTCAATTATTTTCTAATGAATTTCTCATTGAAACTTCTTCCATGTGCAAGACTGCACAGTTCAGTAATTACCCTTTGTGTTTCAGGATTGGTATCACAGTACTAAGATCTTTATATCCAGACTTTGAGCAAGAAATTCTGTTGTAATTATCTATTTTTTTAAAGGTCTGAGGCGAAGGAAGTATCTCTTAATGGAAGGGCTAAAAATTCCCCAGCTGAACAGACAAGAGTATTGGGAAGTTCAGTTGTGTAGATTTAGTAATTCTGACAGGAAGGTGTCCTTCAGAAATATAAGTGATTTCAGAATTTTTGTCCAGACAGCAAACATAATTTATTTGGTTAACATTTGATAAGTTCTCTTGCTTGGACTACTGCACGGGTATCAAACTGGTGGCCCGCGGGCTAGATGCATCATGCACTGGCCATGCCCACCCCATTTAGCGAAGGAGGAGAAGTCACAATACGTCACATGACAGTGTGAGGCCATGAGTTTAACACCCCTGGCCTACTGTATCATCCTGAAATGATCCTGCCTATGCCTCTTGTATTCCTCCTTAAAAATGGGAAAGTTTCCTTTAAATTGAGCTTGATTCTGGATAATATACCAGAATGTGGATTTTATAGCTACAACATGGAAATGAGTTGCCAATGTTACTTTCTTAGATATTTTCAATTTCCCCTAAGTCCTGAAATTCTAATGGCACCCATCCATTCATCAGCCAGGGTTAGTCTTAATTTTTTTAAAGATTAATCAAGGCATGTTAGGACCTGCCACTTGCTGTTAATGTACTCTCAACTACTCATGCCTAATTTGGGAGAACTCACACCTGAAAATCAGTGATAGTTATCATTAAACTTTTATATTAATAAACATTTTGTTTGTAACAACAGCTATGAGATTTATAACTGACTTACCAGCCTATCTTGCTAGTATTTTCAGAAACAAATGTAGCTTTCAATGCATACTTTGGAAGCTATTCTTAGCCATGGCATTTCTAGCAAGAGTAAATGCCTCACACTCTTATCACAATAATGAATTCCTCAAACCTTGTATAATGATTAACTGTTGGAAACTTGAATAATATTTTACTGATAGTCTGGTATATCACATGTATAGAGGGGAAGCAATTTAATTGAAGGCACCACACCAATATCTCTTGTGTCAGCTGGATTACTACATGATGAAGTTATAAAATGAGTACTCTGCATTAGCTTGATGTTTGTGGAAGTGATAATGCTCAATTAATTGTGGGAAGGAGTAACAGCTAGAAACTCCATGTTAAAATGAAGAGTGTCTGCATGCAAGAAGAAGAGACAAAATAGTATATTGGGCACTGATGTAAGTCCCATTGAGCAGGTACACGTAGAACTGAAGAGTTAATTGTATTGAAGTCCTATTTTCATAGTGAGTTTCTATTTATAATCATTTACAGTTGACATCATGCTTTTGTTGACATTAACATCATTATCTTCAAAAACAAGATGTTTTGGAATTTTCAGTTGTATATATTATCGAACCATACACTGACGATTCAGTATAAATCTTATCACATGTATGTAAAAACTCACAGAAGAAAATCATAAAAGTGAAATTCACTTCAAACACATGACATCAGTATATGTATCAATCTGGCCAAAGTTTATCAAAAGTACTTTCCCACATATCTCATACTTGTTATTGTTTGAAGAAACATGTAAAAGTGATCAAAGGAAAAAAACCCCCCAAGATTTGTTCACCTACAATTAGCTTTAGATTCGCCACCAAAAAAGCAAACTAATAAAAAGCAGATTAAAACATGACTGGAGAACAAAGCAAAAAGCCGAAATAATTATTTGAGAATGATTGCTTCTTTTTTACTACCTACCTAGACAACTAAAACAATAATAAAAAATAACATATAGGAAATTTCTATCTTGTTGCTATACATTAGATATAAAAAGTCTATACCACATTTTTGTACTTTTTTATTTTTATTTTTCCCCTTAAAATATTTCCGTTTGTTTTTCAATTGAATTATATGTGCTATATTAAAGGTGGAAAAAATTCTGAAGTGATTTATCTTGATTTGATTTGTTTACATCTCAATTTGTTTACATTTTACATTTGTTTACCTCAATTTGTTTCGAGGTAGGTAAAATGAGGACCCAGATTGTGGGGACAATAAGCTGACTTTGTATAAAAAAGAACACCGCTTGGGGGGCCAGAAAGCCCTACTAAGCAGGTATATATAAAAGTATGAAGGCTATTGCTTAACGCATTGTAAGCCACCCTGAGTCTCCGGAGAAGGGCGGCATATAAATAGAACTAATAAATAAATAAATAAATAAATAAATAAATAAATAAATAAATAAATAAATAAATAAATACCAAGAGCCTTGGTACTACAGTGGTTTAAAGCACCCTGTTATTAACACAGCTGCCTGCAATTTACTGCTGGTTCGAATCTCTCCAAGGCTCAAGGTTGACTCAGCCTTCCATCCTTTCTAAGGTAGGTTAAATGAGGACCCAGTTTGTGGGGGCAATAAGTTGACTTTGTATAAATATACAAAAGTATGAAGGCTATTGCTTAACGCACTGTAAGCCGCCCTGAGTCTCCGGAGAAGGGCGGCATATAAATCAAATTAAAAATAAATAAATAAATAAATAAATAAATAAATAAATAAATAAATAAACAAACAAACAAACAAACAAACAAACAAACAAACACCTGGCATTTTAACAGGATTGTACAGACTTTTTTATATCCACTGCAAATGCAGATTCAAGCGATACAAGAACTGTTATTCCATAACTCACTGATATTATTTATTTTCTATCCAAATAAGATATGTGGAATATCAAATGACATTTTTGGTGAGTATGACGTCACAACACTAAGAGACCAGAGGGCTGTTATGTCCTTAGAATATCCCAAGTTCTAAGCATGTACAGAATTACAACTTTTGACAAATAACTACATCTTAACAGAGGCACCCAAAGGAAATAAATCAAAAGCATTGTCCACATTGTTTTAAAGCTGTGAAAATATCTCATATTCACATCCAAAGACTTAAAATACAAATTGATTCACAAACAGATCACTAAATGGCAGTACCCCAAAGCTATTGGCTATTCCTATTCCTTTCACTACTCTGCATCATCTTGTCTCACTACTAACAGAATAACAGAGTTGGAAGGGACCTTGGAGGTCTTCTAGTCCAGCCCCCTGCTCAGGCAGGAAATCCTATACCATTTCAGGCAAATGGTTGTCCAATTTCTTCTTAAAAACCTCCCATGTTGGAGCACCCACAACTTTTGAAGGGAAGTCCTTCCACTGATTAATTGTATTAAAAGCACAAAGTTTCATATATCTCTGAATAATAAGATCTATGATCAGTAGCTTATGGTCAGTCTAGTATTATTTTTCTAATACCATCCTGAGAAATTTGCTCAAGTCCCCATAATTTGAAGTAATCAAAGAGATGGCCTTTTAAGTTAGGAAATCTTCATTTAAAATTATCTCCTGGAGTCTGATTTTCTTTTAAGTACTTTTTTTTAACCAAGGCCTTTTAGATACTGATCATTGCAAATAGTATTTGCTCTGTTAATTAAATTGTATGTCTTATGCAAGACAATACATAGTTAAGTAAACACTGAATACTACATTGCATTGGAATTTTTTTATCTGACACACTAGCTTCTGCAAAATAACTACAAGCAGGGGTGAAATCCAGCAGGTTCTGACAGGTTCTGGAGAACCGGTAGCAGAAATTTTGAGTAGTTCAGAGAACCGGTAGTGGAAATTTTGGGTAGTTCAGAGAACCGGCAAATGCCACCTCTGGCTGGCCCCAGAGTGGGGAAGGAATGGAGATTTTGTAATTTCCTTCCCCCAGGAGTGGGGAGGGAATGGAGATTTTGCAGTATTCTTGCCCTGCCATGCCCACCAAGCCATGCCAACAGAACTGGTAGTAAAAAAAATTGGATTTCACCACTGACTACAAGTATCATTTATTTTCTGCTAATGGGTGCAATTTCATATGAAAACATTTACAAGGAAGCTAAATTCATGAAACTCCTTTCTAAAACATGTATATTTGCTCTCTTCCTATTTTATTTTGAATAGGTTTAGTAATCCTTTCATAAAAGTTTGGGTTCCTTGTAAGGCTCAGCCAGGAACAATCTTTTATAATATACAGTTCCAATAGATACAAATAATTTTGCTCATCATAGCTGTGGTAAAATCAATCCTTATCAGTGAGGAGACATCCCAGTTCTCAGACAGACAGTAAAAAAGAAAATTACTGTCTCCTAACGTGTGTTGGGACAGATGCAGTTGTATGCTGGGAAATAGTTCAGTCGCTGGAACTCTTGTAACTCTATCCCTTTTAATAAAGCTTGCTAAGAGAGTCTGTGAATCGTGTTTGGAAAAGGAATTAGTTCTGGTTTTATGCTGAAACCACTAATAACATTAGGTTGTATTTATTTTATTTGTTTATTTTAAATAATTATATTCCCCCCTCCCGCTATCTTACATGCAAGACTATAATCCTTACAAAACAACAATAAAAACATGAAAAACAATAAAAATCACAACAAGAATTCCTGGCATTCAAAAGAAGGCAACTGCCCCCTTGCATCCATATTCAATTGTACTGGGTTCCAGCCAGTGGTGGGTTGCTACCGGTTCACCCCCGTTCGGGCAAACTGGTAGCAGCGGCGGTGGGAGGCTCCGCCCACCTGCCCAGATGTCATCAAATATGCTCTGCCCATGGGCGAGAGAACCGGTAACAAAGGTAACTGAAACCCACCACTGGTTCCAGCTTCACTGTACCCCAACACTTAAAGGAAGAGTCAGCTCTTCAAGGCCTTCCAAAAATCAAGTGGAGGGAGACTGCCAGATCTCAGGAAAACATATATTACATGGGGTAGGGACTGCCATGGAGAAGGCACATTTCCCAGCACTTAAAGGAAGGATCTAGAGTGTGCTCACTTAATCAGATTTGATGGGATGGGCATATACTTTTTGGGAGAAGCAGTCTTGCAAATAACCTGGCCCCCTGCCATTCAGCTTTAAAAGAGCCTTGATGGTACAGTGGTCTAAGCACCCTGTTATTAACACAGCTGCCTGCAATTACTGCTGGTTCTAATCTCTCCAAGGCTCAAGGTTGACTCAGCCTTCCATCCTTTCTAAGGTAGGTGAAATGAGGACCCAGTTTGTGGGGGCAATAAGCTGACTTTGTATAAAATATACAAAAGTATGAAGGCTATTGCTTAACGCATTGTGAGCTGCCCTGAGTCTCCGGAGAAGGGCGGCATATAAATCAAATTAAAAAAAAAAAAGTGATAACCAGCATCTTGAACTGCTCTCAGAAAAAAACTGGAAGCCAGTGCAGTTTGCACACTGGCATTGTAATATGGGCAAACTGTGGAACACTCAGAACTATGGGCACGTCTGGATTTCTTAACCAGTTGGAATTTACAGATGGCCTTCAAAAGCAGGTCCATGTAGAGCACATTATTAGTAGTCTAACCAAAAATACCATACTTTTTGGAGCATAAAACACACCTTTTCCTCCCCTAAAAGAGGGTGGAAATGTTGGTGCATCTTACACACTGAATACAGCCATTTTTGGCCTCCCGAAGCCCCACCTCGCACATCCCATTTTGTGAAAAATGGACCCATTTTTCGCAAAAACAGGGAATGCCGAGGCTTTGGGAGGCCTGCAGAGTGCTCCAGGTGGCCGGGGAGGGCAAACACTTTTTTTTCTTGCTTATCTCTTCGAAATCTTGGTGCGTCTTATACACTGGTGCATCTTATAGTCCAAATAATACGGTAAATAGAATGTGAATGATTGTAAACTCTCGGTCCAGGAATGGATGCATTTGGCACATAAGACAAATCTGAATGAAGGCCCTCCTAGCCATAGCTACTATCTACTGCTTTAGCAAAAGCTGCAAATCCATAAGAATCCTAAATTGTGTACCAACTTTGTTTGCGGAAATGCTATCTTGACTGTATTGAAAGATACTCAATTTTTTCTGCGGATTTGGATTGCTGCGTAGTTCTCATAGGAATTAAGATTGGATCATTAGAACTAGTACAGTCTTACACAATTTGCAGTTCTACAATCTACAAATGAAATAAGACAGAATAACTTGCCTATATGTGCCCTTTTCAACATTGCAACTGTGATACAGCTTGCAATTCGAAAAAATAATTATAAGTCAGGAAAAAAAAAATAAGGAAAACTATGCCCCAAAGCTATATATTAAGAAAATGTGCTCAAAGTGTTGTTGAATGATGCCATACAAGGACTTTTTAAATACAACTACAAACTGATATGGAACTAAGTTGGAATAAATTTAAAACAAGAAAACTGAAATTGAATTCAATAGCATCAACAAAGAGATGAAAAATTCAAAAAAGTCCACATATCATACAACTTTGCAACAATGCTGTCTCTATGATGTTGTGTGAATATTCTTAAAGTGGGCTCTATGAAGTGCAAAAGCATGCAACGGGAAAGTTTAATATATATTCATTTTCCTCCTTTAATTATACAGTCATATAATAAGCAAGTCTATACACATTCTGCTAATCCTCTTGGAAAGCTCCAAGTTTGGGAATTTGTTTTTCATATTATTCCATGTACGCAAGATGTATTTATCTGCAGGCATGCTGCTAAATAAAGTTTACAGTTCTGGAAAAGACAGCAGCTGCTGCCACTTGGGATAAATACTCAGACAGGAGAAACAGGTGATAAGAAATTCTTCAAGCTTATGCATGTATGAAAAAATGGAGTTACAAACCAACAGCTGCTCGAGACACTACCTTGTTTACCACAGGTACAAAATTATATTATGCTTTATCTACCCCAAACTTTCTGAGCAGATATAAAATGGATAGAATTATTCAAAAAGGAAATTCCTCTCTTCTAATAATATAGTGAAGAAATCAAAGATAGCAGAAGACTGCACACACCTCTGAAATGAACATCTTCTAAAGACAATCGGATGCCTCAAAACCAGTGGTGGGTTTCTACCGTTTTGCCCCGGTTTGGGAGAACCAGTAGCAATGGCGACGGGAGGCTTTGCCTACCCCACAGATGTCATCACAGATGCTCTGTGCACGTGCAGGTTCTGCGCATGTACAGAAGTGCCACATGCATGCAAACGAACCAAGCGACATGCGTGCGCGCTCCCAGTTCCGAACCAGTAGTGAAGGTAAGTGAAAACCACTACTGATCAAAACACATAATTTCTCTTAAATGAACCAAAAATCAAAAGTTACTCTCTTTTTCCTCATGAAGGGTGACAGCTTCTTCCTTCAAAAAGGAAGAAAGCACAAGGGCACTATGTTTTTATCAAGTTAAATTATGGGCTTAGTACACAATATAACCATATAGATCTATGTAAGGATTACTGAGTTGCTGCTTAAATTTCCTCATTCAGAATTGAATCTTGCAGATTTTGACTCAAGCTTAGACCTTAACAATAAAACTCTTCTGAATATATCAGGAAGGCAGATTATGTCAGATCAGAGACTGTCACTCAGAGGATAAATAAATTATTAATGCAGGCTGCAAGTTAACCCAATTAGATTTTAAATTTGACGTTCATCTTACATGGTTCAATCTGAAGGATGAACAGACTTTTTTGGGGCAGAATACAGAAACAAATATAATTGTATGATAGTGTCTTCTAATGACACCCACCCCCAATATTACAGATATTAAGATCTTGTCCCACTTAAAGGTAAAGGTTCCCCTTGCACATACGTGCTAGTTGTTCCCACTCTAGGGGGTGGTGCTCATCTCCATTTCTAAGTCAAAGAGCCAGCACTGTCTGATGACAATTCTGTGGTCATGTGGCCGGCATGACTAAATGCCGAAGGCGCACAGAACGCTGTTACCTTCCCACCAAGGTGGTCCCTATTTTTCTACTTGCATTTTTACATGCTTTTGAACTGCTAGGTTGGCAGAAGCTGGGGCAAGTAACGGGAGCTCACTCCGTTATGCAGCACTAGGGATTCAAACCACTGAACTGCCGACTTTCTGATCGACAAGTTCAGCATCTTAGCCACTGAGCCACTGCCTCCCCTTTGTCCCACTTAGATCAGGGGTGAGTTTTAAAACCCGTCACTACCGGTTTGCTCGTGGGCATGTATGCGCAGAAGCGTCCGGGCAGGTGTGCGGAGCCTCCTGCCGCTGCTGGTTCGCCTGATCCAGGGCAAATTGGTTGCAACCCACCACTGACTTAGATAGTGTTTATTCTTCCCTTATTCCTGGTCTCTGTAATTTTGAGATGCAGACAGGAGAATAAGGGCAAAGTGGCAGCTCTTAGCACTTCCTAAACAGGATAATCAAATGAGTCCAATACGATTGCTTTCCAGGTTTTTTTAAAATTATCCCATAGCCTCCCAATATAAACATTCTTTATATAATCTGGTATCTAAACAAGAATTTTATATACCTGTCAACAGACAACTAGTGATTGTGGAGATGACAGCCAGATTTTAGCCATTCTGTACTTTTCAGCCATTGTAATACTTTGTATGACTTTTCCCACACATTTGTTGCAAATCTACCAAGCTAAAGAGTTGTTCTGGCATCTGAGCAAACTCTAACTTGACTGCTGGCGGATTTACAGACTTGAGTTATCTAAGTTTGCTTTTTGCTGGCTGTGTGATATAGATCAGATCTGAAAAATGCTTGTTTTATCGATAAAAAATGCTTGTTAGGGAGACATTTGTTTTTTTTGTGCCAATCTCTGAGACCACATGATGTTTCCTTGATATTTGGCAGCCATGTATAAAAACTGGTGGAACCTCTCATTTGCAGTTGCTTGCTTTGAGAGCGATTCTCAAGATTCTTATTCTGCACAGAATCCTAGGGCTGGAATTGACCTTATACATGTTCTGCCCAAGGAAGGAACCTGCACCATTTTGGGTAAATGGTTATCCAATCTTTTCTCGAAAAACTCCAGTGATGGAGCACCCACAACTCTGAGAGGCAAGAAAGCTGTTCTTATCTCTACCCTTAGTTGTGATTGATGGGGCTACCAACATTCTTGGGACAAATAATGCTCTGAAAGGATATATCCACCAATTTATTAGATTAATTATGATGCTCTGAAAGGATATTTATATAAACAAACAAACAAATACTAATGGCTATTTTGGGGGATGTTAATTTGGGCCCTGGTTTAAAAATGCACACACATCCTCAAAAATGACAACTTGGACTATTATTTTACCTACCCTTACACTAAAATGATATAGAAAAGATTCATTTTAAAGTCAGAAATCTAGACTTCAGATCTATCTGGGAAAAGTGTGGCTAAGTTTTTTTCTGACAAGGATATTATCTCTTTAGTAGCTGCTGTTTATTGTGAGGCAAACTTATTACATCTTGTAGCCTGAAAAACATTTTGTATGCTAATAAAGTAACCAAGCAGACAAAACTCCTAACAATTAAAAGTAGGGAAATAAAATACAATACAAACAAACCGGAAAAAAAGCAGATGTAACAATATGACAGTAAAGGTATGTTCCTTATGGAACTTAATTTTTTGCAAGCATCGTTGGAGAATTATTTAACAAGATTAAACAGTTGGAGGCATGGTGATCCATATATGATCCAATGTTCTCATTACCTTCTAATATCAATACTTTTACTGTTATTATTATTTGTTATTAGCTTAATGTCATGCATGTAGTATATTCATATCAGTGACTTTAATCTACAATAAGATCCATGGTCAGCATCTATTGATGTACCGGCTCCATATGATCCCAATATTTCCAATATGACATGAATATTGAAATATTATATTCTAAATTCATTCTTAACAGATTTGATTAAGTTAGAAAGAACTGAGAAAGTACATCTGTCAAAATGTATTATATGCTGCTTACGCATGTTAACTGTATATCTTAACTCTGTGGTTTGAGATAGATGATCTCTCATCATTTAGTTTCTAGTTGATGCTTATTCAATGTAGGTATATTATTTACATATTTCATTTTGAACTCATTTTTCTGCTTTTGCCTGATTTGTATTCCAGTTTTATATTCATGAGACTAGATCACAGTCGCAAAAGTTTATACAAATTAATATCTCACTTGAAAGTTACATTTTATTCTTTTGGAAATAGTTGTCCGTAGAAAAATAAGACCTGCTACATTTCATATGCTAAATAAATAATTAAGATATGGTCTTAATAATTTACCTGACCCAATGCTGAGTCCAAATACTAGTTCCCTCGCTCAGTTTTGGTCAATGATGGATATAATAAAGCAATTTCTTTCCACCTTATTATTTTGCAATTTTAGTATTAAAATCTATCAATGTTGAAATCGGTTTGTAATGTTGAGCTATGTTTTCATGGAGTACACTTAGCTGTGTTTTGCCTAACTATAATTTATCAACTAAACCACAATTGGCCGGATTGGCTGGATTTACACCACATATATTGCCATAAAGTGGTTTGTTTTATTTTGGTTAAGACTGTTGTGCAAATCTAAATGTTCAGGGTTCAGGTTTTTTTTAATAAAGAAATTATTTAAAGAGCTTCCCTCTGCAAGCCTCCAATCGCTAACTATCAGGAGCAATTAATATTTTTCTGTGAACCTTGGCTGAAGTTCCTTAGCAGCTACTCTGGAGTGCTCCTTTCAGGTACAGCAAGGAGAGATTGGGAAAGGTATGACAAGGTTATGACAATAATAATTAATGCAGAAGGAAGCCTATGGGCTCAAATATGATAATAATTTATAGAATATATTTTCTCAGATTCAAAATTAAGATCAGGAAAAGTTTTAAGGATATACTTAAAATAATAAAAAAAAAGTTTGCTAAATCTTAGAAAAACACCTTTGGGACTTAGAATGAGTCATTGGTTACAAATAGTTTTAGGGTTAGAGATTAATTTAACATTTTTCTTCCATTTGATCCATGGTCCTTTGAATTTGTGAAGAAGAAATGAAATAATGACTAGATTCATGAATAATATTAGGTTAAAAGGGAGATTCCTGAAAGAACCCAGCCAAAATATGGCTACTTTACATCTTAGCTTGTTGTATGGACCCAATTGATTCAGTTAAAATTTGGACAAATTATGTGAATATAAACACTAGAGAACAGGTCTGTAGTATGCTTCATTTGTTCCTCAGCTGTGAAACATTAAGAATTCAGCTGTGTGTCTGTGAGAGAATGATCTTGAACATGCTACATAGGCAAGCAACTTAGAGCTATATAAATTTGCTAAATAAACATGCAAATCTCAGATTCCACACATCTGTATACCAATGTTATGCCATATAAATTAAGATCTCAATCAATTCTCAATTCTGGAAATTCTGAAATAATATGACATATGAAAGGAAACTGAACATTTTGGAATACATTGGAAAATAATTTTGAGTAATTTAGGTGAATTGTACAATAGCAGTCAGAGTTAACTTTTTCTTTACATATAAGATCTTGCATTAATAAACACAGCTAAAGCGGAGCTATCTGATTATAGCTATTAACATATGACTGACAACCTAGAGATTATAATGATATACATGTTTAATCCTAAACTATATATCCAAAAATAAGATCCTTGACTTCAGTGAAGCATTTTTTTAAGGGGTGTGTGTTTCTTTCTTTGAGTCAGACTTTATTCTGGATATTGCCTGGACTAGACCCTGCAGTTTTCTCGGCAAGGTTTTTCAAAAGTGATTGGTCATTGCCTCTTTTCTAGAGCTGAGAGTTCTCTTTCAAAAGTATTACTTTCTAAAGTAACTGATCCAAGTTTATGCAACTGGCTTTGTGCCCAAGGTGTAACTAGAACACATGATGTCTCAGTTTCTAGCCTGTTGCCTTAATCAATCCACAAAAGTGGTTGTATAGAGAAGCTTAATGACTGGAAAGTGTATATTGAATTGTAGCCTAAGTGTTAGCATTCAAAAAAAAAACCCATGACATTTGTACAGCTTTCAGGCTGTAAAAAATGGCATTAGTTTCTCAAAATCCAGTATTTTCATTATTTTCGGGTGAAGAATTAAGGGGTTCTTCCTAAGTAGGCTGTCCCTGCTGCAAGATAAACCATTCGAAACAAAATTCAATTTAATTAAAAAATTAAAGATGCTTGATTCATCCTCCATAATTGCTATCTTGCTTTAATATCAATATTCTAAATTCTTTTTACAGTTAATTTTAAATTAAATACCTTTCAGGGGGTAATTCTTCCGTTGTCATGTTTTCAAGCAAACCAGGAAAGCTTTGCTCCAATTCAGAATGTGAAGTAGTTGGTATTATTTTCTGGCTATCTTGAAAACTTGCAGGTTCTTCTTTGGCTTGATTTAAAGAAGCCATTTCCACATCTGTACATAGAGTTTGTTCCATCCCTAGAAGTGTTTCTGAATGCCTCTTTACATCAGGCCTTTGAATGTCTCTGCTGGCTTGCAAACCTGCTTCACAGTTGTTGGTAATTAGCATGATTGTAGTATCTGCTTTAGGAATATCAGTAGAAAAACCTGGTCCTTCTGGCGTGTTCAAATTGATGTCATTTGCTTTTTCTACACAACTCTCTTGAACACTGCTGGATCCCAATTTGGACTCATCTGGTGAATGAGGAGGACTTACTTCATTTTTTAAATAAGTAATTAACTCATGTGCTGCTGTGTCCTGTCTCTCCTCTTCTTCTATGGACTTTTGCAACCAGTTATTGCTATCTATAGTATCCAGAACTGTAACAGCTTTGTTTTGTAATGTATGTTCATTGGAAAAATTAGGATTTTCACCACACAATATCCTGGACTGATCTGTTTGGTCTTTATGAGCATCAAGATCATCTATAAGAAATGGCAATATTGAGTCAGTGCTGTTGTCACCATTTCCCTTGTCGGTGTTTTTATTTCCATCATACATTAACTTTTCTTTAGGTTCATCTGTTTCAAAGTTACACAGACTAATTAAATTATCTTCTTTTACTTCAGCAGCAGATGTGGCATCAAAATCTGGAACAACTCCTGTAGAGGCAGGAATTATTAAAGGCTCTTCGTTTTTAGGAGAAGATGGCAGATTCTCCATTTCTTGGTTTCCAGAACTTCTAGACGGAAACTCTACTTTTTCTGTGCAAACTTGGTTTTCAGAAGTATCACTGCTTAAAAAGCAAAGATGATCATTAACCTCTGCATTTATTTCATGACTGCATAAGCCATCTACCTTAACTAACTTGGGGAAAGTTGTAAGACAGTTTTCGTTTAAGCAATGTTTGTTGATAGGGATCTTTTCTGAAAAGGCACTTGGCAAATCATACTTCTGACTGTTTGCCAGCATTCCTGTGTGTTCTTGTTCCTGTGCTATTTTCTCTTTAGTGGCTTTATTACAGACTTCGGTCTCCAAAGGCAACGTGCACTGGTTTGTTTTCCAGTCATTTTCTGGATCTCCATCTCCACTGCTGTTTTCACCTTCTTCCAGACCTTGCTTAACCTTTGTTTCTTTACCCTCTGGACTGATCTCCTCACTTGGACTCTGTTCAGTGGCAAGGTTAGGCAAGTTGGCAGGCACAACATTTGGTGCTACCTGTTCAAATATTTTGCTAATGTGTTTTCTGAAATCAAAAAAGCCAATGCTGAATGCCCTGGAAGATGAAATTTCTGGTTCTTTTTCAGATATTGCTGCAGGCTGCCTGGGAACATTTCCTTCCATCTTGGGAAGGTTGAATTTCTCTATCAAGTTACATTTGCTTTCTTCTTCGATCTTATGGTGCTTGTTATCTTCACAACTTACATTTGTTTCAGTGTCCTCCTTACAATTTGCTTGCTCATTGAGCGTAGAAAAGTCCAAAAGCTTCCTTTCTAAACTTGAAAGGCTGAGCAGAGATTCTGCTGAGCTGTTAAGCTGCTGGGCTTTTACATCACTTTTATCCCCTTTTAGCTTAATTGTCGAGATCTCATCCTGCAACTTCTTGAAATTAAATGGCGACAAATTTCTTTCCGATTGCCTGATCTCAGAAACATCCTGCAAGGTTAAAACATGCTCTTCTGAAAGGAACTCTTGGCCTGGAATGTAAGATTCTTTTCCTGGGACAGCTTCAGAAGGAATATCTTCTAAATTCATTACTTCTGGTTTCCTTTGATCGGTTGTGCTGTTCTCTACAAAAGCATCATCTAAGTCAATGGGTGTAGCAGCCGCAGTCTGGAGACTGGGAGTGGTGTCAAAGACATCTTGACATGCCACAGCTTCTGGCTCACTTTTTTGAAATTCACCTTTAGGGCCATGATACATAAAGTCTGTAGGCTGGCAGCTTACTTGGCTGGGCCCATTATTTAGAAATGCCGATGTTGAAAGAGGTGTTGGTTTTGCTTGAGAGCTAACAGATAGGATGTCAGTCTTTTCAATGGGACAGGTTTTATGCCAAGCATCACTCAAAGGAACTTCTGGGCTATTAGGTAATCCAGGAAGATGTTCATCCATTCCTGTGTTTTCAGAAGGCAGGAAAGCTAAGTCCCCTTTGTAAGTTACTTGTTCATCTTTCTGAATAGTCTCATTTGCTAAACTCAGGTGTTCTTCTATCTCTGCATGTAAACTTTGTTCATCCAATTCTTCTTCTTTGCTTGGTAAATTAACATCAGTCCCATTGTCCTTAGAATGTTCACCTACACAGGTTAAACTCTCCTGCAGGGTTTGTGCCTGTTCAGTTTTCTGTGTCACTGGAATAAACTCTGTAATGTCCATATTGCTTGTGCATTTGTTATCTGAAAGCTCATCTAAGCCATCCAACTGTTTAACTGTAATAGTTTTTTCAGCAAATGCACCACTCTGGTTTACTCCTTCAAAAACACCATCTGAAAGCAGAGAATTAGAAATGTCTTGCTTTACATTGTTTAAGGTTTCTTTGCTAAGACAATTTTCTTCCTCTGGTGAGTTTATTACATTTGGCAGGTTGTTGTTTTGTGAGGCGTTTCCCAGAAATTCAGAAATAGGTGTTAAAGATGCATTGTCGTTTGATAGATTAGTTGATTTTGTCTCTGGCCCACCAAGTACTATTTGGAGTTTGTGTAGATTGTCTTCAGTTTGTTGTAGTTCACTTTTATCAAGCTCCCCATGGTTACTGAAATGATTTAATTCCAGTGGGTGTACCCTTTCAGGAGATGTCTGGTTAGAGAGCTGTCCCTGAAAACTCTCTACTGTTTGAAGACCACCATGATCCAGGTCTTTATCTTCTGGGTTTGAAACACACTGTTCGTCTTCACTTGCCTTGCAGACAGTGCCAAAGGGCTTTGAGCTTTCTTTTGACTGCACTTTGGGAGATGTTATTAAAATGTCCACCATCTGTGGATTTTCCACAGTCTCTTTGGGATGAGTTTCCAAAAGTTCTTTGCGATCATTGCATATGAATGGAGAATTGTTTGCCCTTAGGCTATTATCACCTAAGTCTCCAAGCTTTAGTAGCTGGGGACTGGTTTCTGCTCCAACTGCTGATACTAAAGAGCTGCCAGAATAATCATGTTTTATACTAAGGTCATTTTCTTCAGTTGCTTGTTCCAGCTGCACTTGCTGTGTGGAGTCCAATTTGATATGGGTTTCTTGTGCCAAAGTTGTGTCAGTTTCTTGTTTTTTCATCTCTGTTTTGCATTCCTCCTGTCTTGCTTCATTACTGTCATTCTTCCCCACAGCACTGCTTTGTTCAGCAGTAATCACAGGTACAGAGTTTGGGTCACTGCCAGCTGTTGAGGCACATCTTTTACTTTCAGAGTGGGATTCCTCCTCTAGAATGTTTGCCGTCTCAGTTGCAACACATTCAGCACTTCTAGCCTGTTCATTTAAGTTGTGGAACTCAAATTCCGTTTTAGACACTGCAATTATTTCTGCATTTGACGCATTAGTCTCTGAATTTATTTCATCCATCAACTGGTCTTCCAATTCTGATTTGGTATTTTGAGCAAACGGCTGTTCCCAGGATTCCTCTTTTTTATTTTGCAGAACATCATTCTCTTCAAGAGGCAGGGACAGTGACCCATCCGCATCCTCTATCTCTTTATTGACTGGAAAGCAGAACTGAATATCCTCTACACTGGACTTTAAAAGATCACAAGTCCGCAAGCTGTCTTTTCCTTGTAAAAGTAATAGTTCAGATGGCTCAAGACTGGCCACTTTTTTTTCATTTATGGTTGTGTTTTTTTGCTCCAAGTTCTCGCTTAATTCTGGTGAATGATCATTTAGTGTATTCAGATTACATTCCGAACTGAGATTCTTTTCTAAAATTTTGCCACTGATGCTGGTTTCTAAACCACTAACTTGATCATCCAAAGCAGCATCTCGACTGATCTGTCTTGAATTCATATCAAAAGTTAGTGGTGTCTCTAGGGGACAGTTTATATCTTTATGTATAACCTGACTTGAGGATGGCACCTCTTGACATCTGTGCTCTTTGTTTCTGGAAGAAGTATGTTCGTATTTCTCAGCTATTGTAGTTTCTTCTATATTATGGTCAGCAAGGTCATTCTCACTCATGAAATCACTTGTTCTTCTGTCAAGTAACAACAGTGTATTCCCAACAGATTCTTCCTTCACCGTATATATAACATTTTCTGGGTCACCTAAGGCTGTATTTCCCCTGTTCAGAGATTCAGTTTGTGTGATTTCATTGCTGCTAATCTGTTCTGCTGTGTTCTGAAATGTATTTGCTTTTTGCACTTTGTTTTTATTTTCTGGCAACAAGGATGCATCAGAAGTTTCCAAGCTGACTGGTAAATCCACACGATGGATGTTTGATTCTGGACTTATAGCCTTTTCTAGCCATTCCTTTTCAGTCACCAAGTCACCAATTGGTTGTTCTCTCATGGTTAATGGTAACAGGTTTGATGTGTTTGAAGACAAACTGGATACAGGAGGAGGATCCTCAAGCACCTCAGTACCCTTTTCTGGAAATATTTGGAATTGATTGTCCCCTCGGTTCACTTCACTCTTGCTATCTTCACTGATGACACCTCTGAACTCAACAAGGCTCTGATCAATACCAGATATACCATATTTATTTACGTCTGAATTTCCTGTTGTGAGATTATTTGCAATACAATTTTCTTTTTTCATTACCAGGTTATCTACACCACCTGTGTTCAGTCCCACTGGTTTTATTAAAGCCTCTTCCTTGTTACTCTCTTTTAATTTAGTCTCCTGTATGATTTCTTTAGCGGTATAAAAATCATTGCCTTTCTTACTGTTAGGCAGCTGAACAATGTGTGCCTCCCTTCCTTCAATCAACAATTCCCTATGTGGCCACGAATCTAATTCACTGGAATTGCTTTCTTTGGTTTCAGGTCCTGATGTCCAAGTAGAATCTGATGAAGGAATCTGTTCCAAAACAGTATTATTTGGATCTTTCTTATACTCTCTTGCAAAAGTTGTAGCATAATGGTCAGCAACTGCTCCACTGACAAGAGGCACAGTTCTTGTGTCTTTGTTATTCACAATAGCAGGATATAACACCAAGGCAGGCAAGCCTCCAGGGATATTGTTAAGGCTTAGTGCAGTACATTCTTTACCATGCTTAGAAGGAACTGGCATATGTTGCCTTCGATCTTTTCCTTCCTCTTCAGTAGGTTCTAAGGAATCTCTCTTAAGCAGGTTATTCTCCAGCACCATCACATCGGGATATTCCACAACATTGTTTTCACTGGTTGATTTTCCAGCAGTGTTACTGCAGAGGCCTTCATTATTTAGGCTCAATTCCAATCCGGTCTCCTGCCTGATTTCTTTAGTGGTATAAGAATCTCTGCCTTTCTCACTCTTAGGCAACAGGCTAATGTGTGTTTTGTCTCCTTCAATCAACAGTTCACTCTGTGGCAACGAATCTAATTCACTGGAATTGTTCTCCTCGGTTTCACATCCTGGTGTCCAAGTTGAATCGAACAAAGGAATCTGCTCCAAAGCAGTATTATTTGGATCTTTCTCAGGTTCTCTTGCAAAAGTAATAGCATAACAGTCAGCATCCGTTTTTGCACTATCAAGAGGTACAGTTCTGGTGTTTTTGTCATTCACAATAATGGGGTTTGACATCATGGCTGGCAAGTCTTCAGTGCTACTTTTAAAACTTAGTGCAGTGCATTCTTTACCATGCTCAGAAAGCATTGGCATATGTTGCCTTTGATCTTGTCCTCCTCCTTCAGTGGCTCCCAAGGAATCTCCCTCGTGCAGGTCATTTTCCATCACATCTGGATCTGCCACAACAGTGTTTTCACTGGTTGATTCTTCAGCAGAGATACTACAGAGGCCTTCATTATTTAGGCTGCCAACAATGGAAACATTTATTCATTTCAATTTGGCAATAAATTCCACATCACAGAAATTTGAAAACCATGCATGCACATGCACCAAAAAGCTATCTGTCTGCTTTCATGAGGCAAGAAGTCAGAGGCATCAATGATATAAAATCTCAGCAAGAAAATCGTTAGATGCAAATATATTCTTGTAGCATTTATTTATTTGATTTTTATCTTGCCTCTGTTACTTTATAAATAGCTCTAGGAGGTGAACATACATAGTACTCCTTCCATCTCCTATTCTCTCCACAACAACAGTATTTTGTGCTATTGTGTTAGACACTTGAATTTATGGAATTTGCTGTTGGTTCGCCTGATGTTTATGCTAGACTTAAAATTAATCCTGATTTGATTACAGAATATAGAAAATTTACCAGAACTTAATTTTAAATGAAAACCTATACTAGGGATTGACCACATGTCTCTGGATTTTAAAATTCTTCCAATAAGTTTAATTTAGATCACCATTTTCCAATCTTGTACTTCTCAAATATGCAGCGACTGTAACTCCCAAAATTCTCAATGGAAATTCTGGCAGTTGTAGCTCCAACAGTCCAGAAATACCATTTGGATTTGTGAGAGCTCATTTAGACTTCTATATTGCAGCTTTCTATATGTAATAAATTACAACTTAGATCCCAAACCAATTTATGATGGAATAAATGCAATACT
The DNA here is from genome assembly GCF_029215685.1 of Pituophis catenifer annectens. Lineage (NCBI taxonomy): Eukaryota > Metazoa > Chordata > Lepidosauria > Squamata > Colubridae > Pituophis > Pituophis catenifer. The sequence goes on along the minus strand of NW_027256886.1, from coordinate 55,682,977 downwards.
GAATTCTGAACAAATGTGTAGAATGCGTACCAATTCATGATATGCCTTTTTAGCCTATAGACAAAATACTAAGTATTTTCATGTACTAGAAAGCCTGGCTTAATAACATTCTATTGTTATTCTGTTTCTCTGACTTTTCAGTTCCAGTTAAACTGCTTTAAGCCGCTATTATTTGATAGCCATTTTTTCTTTTCTGCCTACCATCGTCCCTGAGTGACCTTCCTTCTTAAATTGAAACTGATCAGTTATTTCTTGGCACTTCACATCATTTTTCCTCCCAGTTAGCAGAACTTGACTGCAAAAATGTAGCTGATCATTAGAGGGCAGCAAAACTCAGGATAACATTTTGCTGCAATCTTGAAGTCTGGATTGTTGCAGCCCAAATCTGGTAGGCCTATACTTGTCAGATGCTTCCATCTTGACTTCCACATAATCTGACCTCTCCATATTTGCTTTATGTCCACCTGTTTTATGAGTGCTGATGCATTTCAGTAGCTGGAAATGCAAATTTTGGACTACTGTAGCACTTTCACTAAAAAAATGGAGAATACGGTATTCTGCCCTGATAACAATCAAGTTCAGATTCAAGCAAGTTACAAGACATGAGATTTAATTGAGATTATTAGCACTGTAAGATAACTTGCTAGGAATTTAGTAAAGTTTCCCTTTTCATTACCTTTCTAGAATTCGAAAATAGAAAAAGCCTTTAAAAGTAGAGTGGTGGCTGGAATTTGGCAAACGGGTTGTTTTTGGCCTCAGGAGGGCCTCCGGGGGTTTGGGGAGGCCATTTTCGATCTCCCCGCACTTCTGGAAAGGCTCTGGAGCCTGGGGAGAGAGAAAAATGGGCCTTCTGGTCCCACCAGAAGTTGGCAAATGGGCTGTTTCGGCCTCCGCAGGGCCTCCGGGAGGGGGGCAGCCATTTTTGCCCTCCCCAGAGTCCTAGAAAGGCTCTGGAGCCTCAGGAGAGAGAAAAATGGGCCTACCAGGCAATCACGGGCCAGGAATGGGGGGAGGGTGTGTGTGTGCGCATGCGCGGGGGCGGGGCACATAGAATTATGGGTGTGGGAACATGCACGTGTGACCCTCCCCTACACTCCCCCCGCTCCTGGCACGCGATGGCAAAAAGGTTAGCCATCACTGACCTAGAGTGTAATTGGAGTGTACAAAACATCTCACAACTTCAAGCCTTTGGTAAAACCCATACAACCACTGCAGAAATTACCACTAAATTATAATTATTAATACAATAATTTAAGGGGAAATTTAATTAACATGAAACAATCATATTTACAGTATTTAATTAATGTAATTTTAATTTAGCTTCCTTCTGGTAAGATCCATTTCCTTGGATCTCCACCTACTTGACTCATGATGCATCATTGAAAATCAAGAGGAGTCTCCCCTCCAAACCCCAAATGAATCCTGAGTCACATGCTGAGACAGGACACTGCTATAATTGGCTATTTAATATGCTGGTGCTACTGCCTTTGGTTTCAATTTACTTTCAATTATTCTTACACAAACAGGAATCAATTTTAATATCTTTTTTAAAAATGCCCTTGCTGTTTTCATTTGAAATATATGCTACAGTCAACCAGGCATTTCATTATGTGTGCTTCTTACCAATTTTAAATTGTTAGAGAGTATGTTTAAATACATTGAGGTGCCTCATGAGAACAAACACAAAACAAATTATGCTACACATAAAGTTTGATTTGCCATGCAAACATGCATTTATTTTCAAATATAACATATACCATTATGCCATTGGATCTGATATAATAGCTGGAATGATTAAAAGAAATTTAGTAATACTTTCAGGGGTAAGACTATTAGCTTACTGCAACACAGATAAGAGAAAATATTCATAATACCTCCAGCAATTGGTTTGCATTTTTCAAATGAATTGAGTATCATTCTTCATACTCAAACTTAAGAAACAATATAATACTAAGAAGCATCTGAAGAAATAGAAATGTCTATACAATCTGACTTCCAGAGAAACAATGGAGGACTTAAGATTGCCCTACAGAAAGCAGATACATGGGCCACGAAGAAAAGAACTCTCCAAACTCCCCTCAGATCAGGGAGAGGATCAGGTATCTTCACAAAGACACCTCACAGAGTCTTCCTGCAAAGAGACTATTAAAAATCTCTGGCAGATTTTAGAGTGTTAGAAGCCATGAGAAATTCATCTCACTTAAGCTGCAGTTTGACACCTTCAAATGGACATTGAGGTTGCTTAATCACTTATTAACTGCTTTAGGGATAGTAAGAATTTTCAGAAGGGCAAATGTCTATGGAGATTCTCAGCCATCCAGGTCATGGTTGTCCCAAAAGTGCTTTTTCAAGAGGCAATTGGATTTTCTGGTTTTTCTTCGAAGACATTTCGCTTCTCATCCAAGAAGCTCTGAAGAGCTGAAGAAGCTTCTTGGATGAGAAGCGAAATGTCTTCAAAGAAAAAACAAAAAGTCCAGTTGTCTCTTGGAAAAACCACCTTTGGTTCAGAAGGGCAAGTTTCATTACACCCTGATGTAATTCTCCTTAAAACCTCAGCAAAAGTTTTGTGTAAGGTTAAGATGTTAAATATTTTTTAAGCTGAAATAAACTGCAGAAGGGTGATAAAAACATTACTTTTGGAAAGTTACAAATTGACTAAGGGGCCAGACTGACTGGAAATAAGACCTTGAAATAATTATAAAAATAATTCCTATGGGTTGTTTAAAATTCTATTGAGAATATATGAAAATTTTGAATGTAAGGAAACTTTCTATAGGAAAGTGTTGTAGATTAGAAAAATATCTGATAAGAGGAGACCCTCTTATCTGAAGGCTGGTCACAGGAACAAGGAAAAGCTAAAGATTGAAAGTGGCAGAGAGAACCAATGATATAGAATAAAGAAAAGTATTTTAATTCTGGAGAAATTCAACGGTATTTGGCAATAATATACTCAGAATTTTCTCCTAAAATTATCTGCTATTATAAAATGGGTTTAAAAGAGGAAATAGAAGATGATATTGACATGAAACTTACAAATAACGGAAGTGTGAAGAACAATTTGGACATGTTAAAAAGAAAAAAAAGTATTGGCAAGTAACCTACTAAATTTGAAGAATATGACACTGTGATGCTATATTCTTCAAATAAATATACAGTATGTATGTGTGTGCATGTGTGTGTGTGTGTGTATGTGTATGTGTGTGTATATGTGTGTATATACATATACAGTTGTTGAAAAGCCCAGTAACAAGAAGATATTAGGATATAGAATATAGTCATTTATTTATTCTAAGAATTTGGTTTTATCTTTGAAAGAATGTTCTCAGTATCATTTTCAAATAAAATACAAGTTGTAATAGTGTCAGATATTAATAAATAGAAAAAGATGATTACAACAAAAGCCCGAGTCCATATTCATGATATTAATAGCACTTAGACTTTTATAGACTTATATACTGCTTCATAGTGTTTTATAGCTCTCTCTAAGCAGTTTACAGATTCAGCATATTGTCCCCAATAATCTGGCTCCTCGTTTTACCGGCCTTGGAAAGATGCAATGCTGAGTCAACCTTGATCTGGTGACGATCAAACTCCTGGCAGTCAGCAGAATTAGCTTGCAATACTGAATTCTAACCACTGTGCCAACTATATAATTTTGTAAGCCTCTGATTCTAATCAGTGAAACACACTGCCAAATGAAACCTGTCCAAGCTGAAATCTAAAGTTTCAAAAATAGGATAGGCCAGAATATGTCTGCTCCTAATTATATATATATATAATTAATATATTCCATAATATAATATATATATTATGGAATGTCCAAATACCTTAGGAGTGACAAATATATATTGAATTTAAAAGTTTGTGACCCATCTGGTCTCCCACACTAACTGCAATTTGATAAAGATTAAGAGACTTACTGATCAAATCAGATTTTGGGGTGACGAGAGAATTCAGCATGCTAAACTGCATCAATCACAACATACTTAATATCAAGAGTCCTTTTATATTATTTTTCGATCCAGTTCCTCATGTTTATTCAACTTATGAACATTAAACTAATAAAAATTTAGCAAGCTTTAAACATTTCACATTTTGTTAGGTGATGTCAAAATGTTGAATATCCATGTGTCTGCTTTTAAATAATGTGAAAAATTTTACATCATCATTTGGGGATAATTTCTCTATTATATACCCAGATTAACATTTTATCTAGAGAGGGATTGGAAACTAGTGATTTCCAGAAGATACTGTATTTACTTCATAGTACATTCAGTCTTAGCTATGCCAATATGGCATTATATTGAAAGTCACAGCTTCCCCTCCATACTGTAAGTGAAGAATATGCACTATGTATTTTAAAATGCGAAAGAGAAAGAACATGAATTAACAATTTTGGTTTTCTAAGTTTTTTTTTACTGTTTAAGAGAAGTTGGTAGTAACTCCAAAATACAAGTAACATCAAACTCAGCCATTGTTTTGTACATTATGAAGTTCTACAATTGCTACCCAGTATGAATTTAAACCAAAATGGAAAACCTACAAGGAATCATGGTCTCAACACCAAAGACACCAAAATTTCTCTTTCTAAACATTTATGTTCAAACTAACTATAAGAAGGTGAGAGGGAGATAAGCTCTTCAATACGTTATCCCTACTTCATGCACTTAAGATGTGAAGGGGAGTTATAGTGTCTTTAAAAAATGTGGATTATTGAAACTCGGGTCATGACAAGTGGTTTGCAACTTGCTTGTAAAGGAAAAGTTATCACTGCTATTTTTATTTATCATTTTACATAAACAATGTGTAGGAGAAAATATACACATTTATAAAATGTGAGCTTTTAAGAACAAGAAATCTTTCACAATTGAAGACTAACACATGTAACAAAAAACAATTCTGTTCCAATTGCAACGTTGCTTTATGTAGTTTAAAATAATGAAAGTGTGACAATCTAGGTTTCAGTAAGCTAACGGACTTGTACTGCATTTCCTCATTAATGCATTTTACTTTTTTTATACCAGTGTTTGGACAAACAAAACAATTAAAAATAAAAAGATAAGAAAACCAAGACTGAGGCTTCAGAAACATGCAGAATTCAAGCAGCACACTTTCATTCAGAAAACCCAAATCTAATAAACAGTCAAAAACGATGTAAGGAAGGCTCAAAAGGCCATAATAAGCTTATCAAAGGTTGTATTAAAAGAAAATCCATAAACAAGATGCAAATCCAAATCCATAACTACACAGAAAAACAAGGATATTTTCTTAAATTAGCTGTACCTGCTCAGGAAAGGATTCTGGGTCCTTAAATCTTCATTTATATCAATCCCAGCAAAAAGAAGATTATTAGGGGCTAGGGATTGGTGGGGATCCCTTTCCTCCAAGTCAGACGCTAGAGGCCAATTTCCACTGCCAGAAAAAGAAAAAAGGTTGTAGAAAAAGGAACACATGCACAATTCTTAATACCAAATTAAAAATGGAAAAATCAATTTGGCATGCAGTCAATTCCCTTAAAATATTATCACAGTAGAGTCAGACATTTGTGATTGTCTGACTCTACTGTGACATTTCCCATCATTTAAAAAAAACAACAATCTAGGCCTTGGTCTCTTCATACAGTGAAGAGACAGTGATAAAGTGATAAAGGTTTGGAATGGGAAATCAATCTGTCCAGCTTCTCCTGCTGGACTTGGGATCTTATGACGGTTTGTAGTTTAGTTTGACTCTTTGGTTCAGTTTGGCAGAAGACTCACATAGACAGCTTGACTAGATAGAACTTTTATTGCGAACAAGAATAGATAAAAAGTAAAGGTTCCCCTCACACATATGTGCTAGTCGTTCCCGACTCTAGGGGGCAGTGCTCATCTCTGTTTCAAAGCCAAAGAGCCAGCGCTGTCCGAAGACGTCTCCATGGTCATGTGGCCGGCATGACTAAATACCAAAGGTGCATGGAATGCTGTTACCTTCCCACCGAAGGTGGTCCCTATTTTTCTACTTGCATTTTTTACATGCTTTCGAAGAAGCTGGGACAAGTAACGGGAGCTCACCCCCGTTACGCAGCATTGGGATTCGAAGCGCTGAACTGCCGACTTTTCGATTGACAAGCTCAGCATCTTAGCCACTGAGCCACCACATCCCTTTTTGCAAACAAAAATAAGGCCATGCAAAACAATTGGTTGTCTACTGCTAGTGAGAAGATCAAAATTACTTTTATACCACTAGAAATATAAAAGATTTAAAAACTTGTGACTTCTTTCTATCCTTCAAACTGTCAAATACTTGGTGGATCCTTTTGGAATTCTTGAGGTAAAATGGTTCTTGTATATTTCCATAGTAGATATCTCTGGTCTGAGAATTGCTGACTCCTACCTGAGCCCTCACAACAGTGTCCCCATAAATGGGCAGTTTTGCTCTCTAGCTGAAAAATTTGCTGATCTTTGCTGAAATTATTCATTCCCTCCAGTTCATTTTCTGCCTCCTTCCTGAAAGAAGGCCAAATTTTCCAGGAAAGAAAGTTAGCCCAAACCCCCAAACATTGCATGCCTGAAATAAACTCTACAGTACAAAATGCTCCACCTTAACTAACTTCCAGATGGGAAACTAATATATATATAAAGGTATATTTTAAGTACTAGTGAAGTTTGTAGTACCACATAAAGCAGGTCATTATATGATTCTTTCTTAATTCAAAATAATGTGCCTTGTTCCTTAATTACAAGGTACTACATTGGATACGATACCTTAGATCATCATATGCATGTTCTGAAATGGTATTAATAGGATTCTGTTTTGTTCTTGTATTGCCCATGGATATAAAAAGGGAGTTAATTAGGTAATAAGTGACTTTTAATTTGTAATGTTACTTGAGTTACTGTAGTAGATTTCCCAGGCAACAACTTCCTGGCCAATAGACAACTTTAAATGTGTTATGCCTTCCAATTATTTACTTCCCCAACAAAGAAAAAAACATATTCTGCCTACCTTGTATTATCTGCAGTTAATGAGAAACTATCATCTGGCAGTGGTAATGAAACTGCAGAATCTGATGGTAACGTGTCCAAGTCATCTTGATTGAGTGATTTATCTCTGCTCTTTTTCTTTGACTTTTTAGTTTTTATTTCTCTCTCAGTACTAAGTGGCTCTGTTGATTTTGGAACTGAAGGACCCTCCTAGGAAAGGAAAACAAAACACAAGTTTTAATTAAAAAGCAAACAAGCAATAGAATGAATACTTGTTTTTTTAAATAGCAAAATAAAAATTGCATCCTTCATAAATGTCCTATTTTAATGTTGCTCATAGACAAATAATGAATCAGCAAATAATAATAAAATAAAGTTTTGGAACTGTGGTGTTATGTGGGAAGAAGAACAACTATATGACGCTTTTAGCTGGTCCTTAGAGATATATCCTTATCTCTTTTTCCAGCCCATTGACCATTTCCTTTTGATCAGGAAATCTATTAGTAGAGCAGAGAAGAGAAAAGGCTGTGCTTTTTAATGACAAAAAATATACTTCAGAATGAGGGTAACTTGTCAGTGGTACCGTGTTTTCCCCAAAATAAGACATCCTCTGATAATAAGCCGAATCGGGATTTTTAGTGCATGGCAATAAGGCCAAGCGCTTATTTCAGGCTTCAAAAAAATATAAGACAGGGTCTTATTTTTGGGGACACACGGTACTTACATAACAAAAAATTTATGGCATTTTAAAGATTACTTCATATAATACAAGACTTTTTATTGTTTTTGTTGTAATAGATTAGTGATTTTCGTATTTTCCTTCAAACTTTCAGGTACATCGATAAAAAAACTATGAAACAATGATATGTCAGTCTCAAAGAAAGCTTTCAGCTCCAGTAGGGAATTTGTTAGGCCATTGTAATAGTAAACTGAAATATTAAGAATCATATGCATTCAAAATATAATGCTTAAACAATATAGTAATACTATATTGGACCCAGTGCTTCAACATCTTATTTTGAATTGTAATTCCCATTGGATTATCCCTTTCATTTAGATTACCATAGGTTTATGATGTTTCTTCTTAACCATGGACAGCTGAATTAATATACATTTTTGACAGCAAGGTATCTGAGGAGCATTTGATTGGAATTTTCCCCTTTCAATATAGCTTACTATTTTCTAAACCATACCAAACAACAATAATTTTGACTACGTGCAATCCAGTTGCGAATGGCAGGTGACCATAGTCTACCTTCTCTGTGCTTTAAAGCTAAACAAGTTGAGTTTAGTTAGAGATGAAAGACTACCAGGAAATTCCAGAGCTGTAAATCAGACTAGAAAGGCAAACAGCATTTATGGAAAAATACAATAGCTAACCTCTTCTGAATGGTTGTCAAGATAATTACATGGATATTACCATGTAGAGATAAAGACACCCAACTAGAGGATGTGTTTAATCTCCTATATTGTATTCAGCCATTATGTGGTTTGCTTTGCTTTCATTTAGTGTCATATTGTCTATGAACTAAAACACGATTGTTTGAGAACCATGGGCTAAGGACTTCTAAATTTATGGCAGACTAGTAATCTGCAGGTAATTTCTCCCTTTCTCTTATATAACTCTAAGTATGGAAAACATCCCTACCCTTAAAATAGAAGGTTTAGTCCGCATTTAAGGTTTCAAGGACTAGGGTGAATATGAAGTTGCTAGTTCATCACTCTCATCCCAACATTTAAAATCCTAAGGAACTCCAAAATTAGACGGAAAATAATCATTCTCCCACATTGCAGAGCCAACAGCATGATATTGGACAGCTTCCTTTGTCACCTGGAAGGATGATAGATTGTCTGTAGCTCCCAAGCTCTAAAATGTTACCCATCTATAACAGACAATTATGTTCTGTACTTGTATTTTAATTAGACTGAAATAGTTGGCATCATTTTAAAATTAGAAGAGAAGACAGATATGAAATTGCACTAACACATTTTAATTCTAAGCACATTTAGGTTTTAGAGTATGAATGTTTTAAATTGCAAGGAATCATTCAAGAGTGAAAATGCAAGCATTGATGATTGAAGCTAATATTACATTACTGTCTTAAATGAAGTTTTAGAGAGTGATCTGAAAGAATAGTTTCTTTCATTTATTCTGTATTCTTCAATTATTGTATGTGTGATTATATTATACACAGATCTCTTATGTAACAGGTAACTCCAGTAATGAAAACTTATGAAAAATTCCATTAGATCATAAGATATCTAAAACCAACCTATTAGGTTAATCTTTGTCTCTCTAGTAATATGTCTATAAAAATTGGTTTGTTAAATTTATGACCAAAAACATTTTCCTTTTCCTTGAGATGAAATAGAAAAGAAAAATTTGTTGGAAAGTTGGGTTCTTTTGAATTTCTTTGGAAAAATCAGATTGCTGAGGAAAGGACAGAATTTTTAAATTTGTATTGTGTTGTATATATAGATACACACACACACACACACACACACACACACATGTATGTATATACATATGTATATAAATATACATAGAGCAGCATTAAATCTGATTTTATTTTCTGCTCAAAGTAAGTGCTCTGTTTCTTCCAAAGATAACTTTATTTAATCACATTTTACATGGATCTACCTACTTTGCCTTTGTTTATACTTCTGAAGCTAATCTCTTTCTTTAAGACTAACACCTATCCCTTGTTTTTTATTGCTATTGCAAGTTCTTAATAAAATTAATAGTATTTTAAGCAATTTGCGACATGTATGCCAAATTGTATTTTATAGGTATGATTGTAAGCTCATAATATGCCTTGGAATATAAAGATTGACCTCTCTAGATTCTACCAGATACTGGGTTAAAAGATACTAGAATGTTCTTCAGATTGCAGAAAGGGGAAGTCATATTTTTTTTCTTTTGGACTTACTATTACGACCCTGGTTGACCATGATTGGGGACACTTATGAAGATTGCCTGTTGGTTGGGCAGGCCCAGTGGTAGGCAAATAGAACATTTCCATTCACTACTCAATTTTCATAAATTTATGAAAGACACAGAAACAATGCACGTATATACACACAATACATATATAGTAAATGGTAGCACTCAAAATGTAAATATTTTAGTCTAATATGCTGTAAAGATTCACCCCATGTAGCTACTTTTATTATTCACTCTAATATGTGAACTTAGAAAACTGGATTAAGAAAACATGATTACATGTTTTCATAATCTCAAAAGCACGAATAAAAACATTACATTAAAGAGTACATAATGATTCCCAGAATTAATATTTATACTACCATTGTTTTATACCTGCAGTGCAGTAATATTAAATGTATTCTTATTTTATAAAGAAAATAAATAAATTGCTGTAATGTTCAATCTATCCTTTTGAGAACGAGAATAAAATAAGCACAAACAATCCAAATACTCAAAACAAATTTTCCTCAAAGTTTTTTTTATTATTATTAAATAGAAATAACCTCACAGGCAAAGAGAGCAGGAATCTTGCTGATAAAATCTACTAGTGAATTGGAACAAATTCTGTTAAATAGTATTCAACAGCATAAGCTTTTATCCATCAAAAGTTAAGTTTGTAATTCTTGTCATGTCATTGTTAAGACGATGTCAGTGTATAGAATGGCAAACCTCCCTGAAATTTTCCTGTTAATCATCAAGGATTTAATTGTCATTTAGAAAAGGGAGGGGAAAAAAGCAAAGGTTTTGAACTTAAGTTTTGCCTTTGGAAAGCCCTGAAGGATGGGTGGGAGTATTAGCAACCATTTTTAATTGCTTCAAGTTAACAGAGGTCCTTTCTCTCTCTATCCTTTCTCCCACCCATCCCCCAGTAGTCTTTTTCCTGCAGTACTTTCCTCATTATAAACACAGAGCCTTTTAAGGCAGTTGTTGCAACATGATATAGTTCTGAGTCTTGGCTGGAAGTCAGTTTAGATGAATTACACCAAGTTTCCATTCCTAATAACACTGTGCTAACAGGCAGATGAAGCCCTGGAAAAAAAAATCGTAGTAAAACTGACCTTAGGGGGTTTTTCCCCCCCTTCATCTCCCATTGTACTTTTTTGCTACTCAGACAGAGCAATCTGTTTGGCACAGACATAAACCTTCATCTGTTAAATACATCAGTGTCCTCATTCTGAAGGACTCACTTCCTCCATAAGTGGTTGAAAGTGAACACTGGGAAGTTGACCAAAGGACATTCCCCTGGTGTCAGGAGTCTGATTTCAGAAACAATTGCTAAAGTAGCCAGCTACAAACACAAGACAGTTGTTAAAATGCATCCCCTGAATAGGCCATACTGCTTTGTAGTCAAACAGTCTGTACCTCTGTAGATAAATGGTTATCTAAGTAATAGTTTGTGAACAAAGTGTTACATGATTGTTGTTTGCAGCAGACAATACAGTTATTGTCGTATATTAGCAATTAGAGTAATTCTGAAATTGTTTTAGTCAAGAGTTTGTGTTTCACTGATATTGATTGATAATGAGAAGTTTTTTTGCAAGTAGATTTAATAACTGGGTTATTTTGGGCCAGTCACTCTCTCTCAACTCTAGAGAAAGAAGCAACGGCAAACGACTTCCCAAATTCATGCCAACCATAACTTAATTTTCTACAATATACTATAGTTTTAAATAATACTAAATCTTAGGATGAAGTTGTGTCGCAGAGATTGGCAAAGCTTCTAGTGCACTGCAATATTTTCTAAACACACCATTAATTTTTCCAGCATTTATGTATGTATGTGTGCATGTACGTACAGTATTTAATTATTCATTTGATTTCTATACGTGTCCATATCAGCAAATGACTCTGCAGCAACCTGAAGCTACAGAGTTTATGAAGCAACTTACTAAGCTTACTAACCTAACTCATTAATCTTTGTAAAAGAACCAGTCCTGCTCAATAATGCATAACCAATGCTTTGATGCAATTTGCAGTGTGGGTAATAATTTAAGTTCACAGTAACTTTGCCATGCTTTGTATTCTTGAAACAATTAACTATGTTTTGTGTTCTTCCTCCTCTAAAAGGTTCAGGTCCAATATTTTCACTGTCAACATTATAGAATATAGGAAGCACACATTTTGCTCCTTAGAGAATCCCAAAGTATTACTAATACCTTTAAAAAAATGTGAAAACATATCAAATCTTTACAGATGACAAAGACTCGGGCAATTCTCAGCATTTTTCACATTCTCTATAAATTTTTTTGAAGCACTCTGTGTGGTTATATGTGGGTGTGAAAGAAAGATCAGTAAAACTGTACATTTTTCTTAATTTCTTCTACATACTTGACATAGAAAATCCAGTTACAGAATCTGATGGGTGGAGAAAACATACACCATTTGAGATGTAGGAGTACGCAAACTGCAAAGTGAAAAGGGTAGGTCAGCAAAATAATGTTAAGAGTTGATGGGACAGAGCAAGGAATATTCATCACCCATTCTACAACTCTTTTTTTTCTAAAGATCTGATTCCCTGTTACCAGATCCAGGCTGACTAATATAGGTAATCCTTGATTTACCACACTTTATGTAATGACCGTCAAAGCTACAAGAGCACTGAAAAAAGTGGCTTATGACTCTTTTTCACACTGAACAACCATTGCAGCATCCCCAAGGTCATGTGATCAAAATTCAGATGCTTGGCAACTGATTCATATTTATGACAATAACAGTGTCCTGGAGTCATGTGATCACCTTCTGTAACCTTCTGACAAGAAAATTCAATGGAGAAGCCATATTCACTTAACAGCCATGTTACTAACTTAACAACTGCAGTGATTCACTCAACAGTTGTGGCAAGAAAGGTTGCTAAATGGAGCAAAACTCACTTAACAAATGTCTCGCTTTGCAACAGAAATGTTGGGCTCAATTGTAATCATAAATTGAGGACTACCTGTATCTTGCTGGCTATATATTACTTAGAATCTTGAAGATGATCCAAAATATTTCCAAACCAGTAATCCTTCTCCTCCATCTGTTGAATATTACTCTATCCTAAACTGCCCGAATCATAGCATGGGACATTTCTAGCATTTTCTGAATTATTTTTCTTTTCAGAGTTCAAAAATTACTAACTCGTCTTTTTGGCGCACATAGTTTGGTGATATAGATCTCTGCCTTCTATATTAGGAACTTTTGCATAAACAGAAAAACAATTTGTCCTCTCTTCACTCCACTCACACAAATGGTATTTGTTTATCCATTATGAATCTTGTCCTTTAATTTATAACATTTAGTAACTTTAAGAAAATGTTTTCTGTACTCACCTGACTTTCTTGGCTGCTGTTTTCATTACCCATTTCAACAGGAAAATATCAGAGTCAACTTTTGCATTAAGAATATCAGCTGAAAGAAACAAACAGTCATCAGGGATTTTCCAATAGTGAAGGAAGATAGCAACCCAAGAAGAAAATAACCTGCTTTGCGCCTCCCTGAACCTCCCTCTCCATAGAAATTTTCCCCAAGCCTAGCAGGTATGTGCTTGAAAAGATAGCTTTACATTACAGATTTAACTTCTGCCAATCATAGTTTTGAAGTTCTTGTTTCCTTAGCCCCATACTGCAGAGAGCAGCAATCAGAGACACTTTTAGACTTGTGACTATGCTGAAGATTTAGAGTCAAAACAAAAAAGAAGAAAGATGGGCCCACATCATTTCAAAACAAGTTTCCCCTTTATTGCAAAATTAATATAAGACCCCCCTCCCCCATACAACAGAGACTATCATCATGTGTCCTTCTCATAACTCTACTTGATCAGCTCTGTTGGGGAATATAGTGAAGTGACATACTTTTGACAACACTACAAAGGGGAAATAGATGAAAGTTGGAATCTTAAATGAATAGTTTGGCAAGATTTTTTGGCATGACCCCTTGCCAGTATGGACTCCAGGCAATGCAATGTCTTAAGCCACCTCTGTTATTATGCAGCTTTTTTGCTACATCTGTCATTGCCAAAATGCAAAGGATAGATTGGACAAGACTAGAAGCTAAAACCAAACTGCTCCATTACAATAACAATACACATGGTTCCTTCTATCCCATAGCTTTTTCTCCTATTTATGCAATATAACAAAATTTTAATTTGATTGTTTATATAGGTCAAGAACCTTACATTCTGTTATACTTGTTCATAACAGTTATTTTAGTTCTTGTTTTTGCAAAAAAAGGCCAAATCTAGCCTATCAAAACTCTCTTGAATTATTGTCTGCAATTTTTCTTGTTCAGTATCAGTTGGAACAGCCAGACACAATAGCTGGAAATTGCTTCTGATAACAAGTTTGTGGGAAACTGAGGTTTTCCAGGTATTGAAGTCTGTAATCAGTGCACAATATACATATAGATAAGTTTGATATAGCAATAAGGTGATATGCATTCAAGAGTTGGGAGAATGGCCATTGAAATAGTATGAATATGTCTTGGAATTTGAAACAGCCTCATATTTGAAATACAAATTCAGTCATAATTAAATTTAACATGGAAACCATGCTTCCATGCTTCCAAATTCCACAGACTTCTACCACACCCAAAATCTGGGCTTATCTTAACTTTTTAAAAAAATATTCAAGCCTTGAATGGTTCATTAAATAAAGATAGATTTTTATGACCACATGAAAAAACTATAACTTTTTATGTTGACATGATTCATACCTAGCTGATTCTGTTGATACTTATTAGCATGATTTTAATAATCTATAGCTTTAAAATTACATGAGGGTTAGGCTATGTGACTTCTTGCCAAATAATAAATTTGCTGTGATCCAATTTATGAAGCAACTTTGACCACATGATCCCTCTTTAAAATCAATTATCTGATCAATGGCTCTTGAGTTATGCTCATGTAGATTCTGCTTGCCAAAGACTGAACTGGCTAACAATCCTGACCCAGCTCTTGGAACATTGGACTGAATCTGGACTATCATTCTATGTGGTCCTGTTAAAGGCAAAACCATTCAGACAAGCCTTTGGGTTTGTTTTCCTTGTCCGCTATTACCTTGAGTAAACTAATAATTTCTTTTGCAACTATGTGTGTACATGTATAATTGAAACAGGACAGAAGCAGGACACTCTGCAATATTTCACCTTTCCACTTAATTCAAATAGAATTTTGGGAAAAATACAAAATCGGGGGGGGACAGAGAGATTAAGTGAACAAAAAAAGTACGTATGTGCCAGCCATGGATGCTATATTGAGGGCCCACTAGACTAGAGAATAGTCAAAGCATATGATTGTTCTTGAGTTCTTTGGTCACATGCTTTGTTGAGCTATTTGTGAACAAAAATCAAATATAGAATTTACACTGCCATACTAGCTCACATATTGATGATACTGCTGCCATTCCTCCTACTTTAAATTTCACTATTAAATATTTAATCCAGAGGGTCTGAATCTGACAGAAAGGAAATCTATGGCACATTACTATAATTCCTAAGCAATAAAAATGAGCAACAAAACTGTTCACAGATCTGACAGAAGCCGTAACATATTATTATTATTAGCATTAAAGAGTTAAATCTAGTCCGTAGATAAGTTTTGGGGAATCAAGTCAATTATCTCATCAAAAGATATGTGAATCTAGCCAATTATGGTTCATTCAGCAAACCATAATTAAAGAAGCTATGGTTAAATGCAATATATGAACCAGATCATGCACATAAACATACAGTATAGGTCTCTTATGTGCTAAATGATTACTTCATCTTTTATTTCAACCAGAGCCAAAACTTCAGCATCTAATTCATTCCCACGTGATCTATGAATATGTATGAAGTTGATGATTAAAGTTGATCTCTTACTGTATATTTTACATCATTCACTATGTTGCCATGCTTTAGAATGTTAACAAGAAACTTCTCCACCTTTGCCCGAGGCTGAAATTCAGGGCTTACTGCATTACAGTGTAATTTTGTTTATTGAGAACATATTCAACTACCTAGCATTGATCTCGCTCCCAAGTGAAGCATGGATACACTTTCAGCCTGGAAGATATTTGTTTCATTTTAGTTTTGTATAAAGATTATACAACTGCAATGTGACAGTGTCAGATCTAATTATGTGTGAGAGCAGAATATATTGGATGAGAAGTTTGTATTTTCTCTCATCCATTTTATGATCTTTTGGAAGTTTCTCTTTCCACATCTCTGCAGCAGCTCCTTCAACTAAGTGTTTCTTGGGGAATAGGTAACGAAAGTACCCTTGGTTCTTCTTACTTCTGCAGTCAGGTATTTTAGTGATTTACAGCTTCTGCTAGTAGTAACCTAACGAATGCATTGTTGTTTTTTCTTTTGTTCAATTGATTCTCATAGATTGCCTGGAAAAGTCTTTGCCATTTTCTTGGTAAGGTTTTTTTAGAAATTTTTGCCATTGCTCCCTTCTTATACTGAGAGAAAGTGGAGTGAAACTAGCTCAACGTTATCCAACTGGCTTTATGCCTACAGCAGAACTAGAACTCACGGTCTCCCAGCTTCTAGCCTGATGCCTTAAACATTGCACCAAAGTGGCTGTCAGTGTATATGTTACTGCATTATAACTGACAAGCGGTTTACTGTCTCTGAGCTACAAATATGGTAGCAAATAGAGTTTTTTGTATCTCCTTGTTGCCATTTAGCAGTCAGTCAGATTTGGTAACCTGGGAGTGGCAAGTCTACAACTTCTACGTCATTGAATTTCTCTCTTATCTAAATAATTGGGCATTGTCACAATTTAGATTGTTCATGATGAGTCATTGTGAACCATTTTGCTTTCATATAAAACAACAACAACAACAGCTTAGTTGCATAGTGTCGAATTTGAGACTAAACCAGTTTTCATATTCAGTTGTATGATGAGAGATGAGGAAGATTTGTACTTGGTTTAATAAATCATGTTTTAAGCCTGTTTTTCCTTTTAAATTTATAGAAATTAAATTTGTTAAACTTCTATAGTTAAACTGTGTGAAATAATATTTCTGATCTAGTAACATGCCAAGTTTAGGAGATCATAGTTCATATAATGATCCTTTCGTACCCTAAATATTAAAGTGGTATAAAGCTTCATTTCAGGGTTTTCATTTGAAAGCAATTAGGTATCAACTTCATAAATTGGATCACCAATTTAAATTATCAACATGAAAGCTCTTAATTTAATTGATTTGTAAAACTGAATCAATCTGATTTTACAAATTGACTCAAATTATCAAATTGTATGGAACTAAATTCAGTTTAAATTGGAATAAACTACACACATCTGTTTAAATTACATTCCAGCTCACTTTGTGTAAATTGAAGTATATTTGTGCTTTTACCTCTTAAAATACAAAAACAGATAATACCAGATCAACTTGAAAAACTTTGTATGTGCATATAGTATAATCTGATTAAAATGAGGTCATTTGGTAAATAAACTATAAAAGGTTGAGTTAATACATTTCTATAAGGTAGAAATCATGGCTTACCTCCTATACTTCTAGGTTGAGAGAGGCAGCTATATCCAAAACAAACATTATGATGATTGAACCCAGTCAAAGCTATGCTAGTATCAGACACACACAGAAATATTTATTTTGGAGTAAACATTTAGGATCTATAATCAAAATAGGAGTACAAATAGCTACCATTCATTTCTGAGAATATTTTCTCTGTTCAGTTCCTTGCAGTCCATCTTGCAATGTAAAATCCTTTGGACTCTTTCAATCATATTCTAACACACTAGAATTAGAATATTGCTATTCTTTTAATTTACATATACAGCGATCAATTTTAGTTTCCCACTCTAAGTTTTAGACAGGACACTTTTGAAGCATGCTGGTTTTATATAATTAAAACCATGTAAGCACTCTCTTTCCTATATAATGCTCATCTAAATCTGAAACAATTAGAAAAATTGATCTCATAAGAAATTTTAGTACACTTACATGTGAGGGGGGGAGATATAATCTGGATCCCTTCTGGAATTCAAGCACTTCACTCTTTTCCAATTATAATGCTTCAGCTAGCTCTATCTGTTTTCTTTCAGTGCTCTGAATCACATGCATTTACCCTTCATTTAAATGACCCACCTTCAATTAAGCATAACCTGTTGAGCAAAGATGCTGACTCCACCCCAGGTACAGACTAGAAGCAGTTAACACACTCAATAATTGTTAAATAAAAATAAAAGTGAGAAATATCGTTCATATGTTGGAGCTACAGAAAAAGAGCCAGGATATTTGGTTATTTTCTATATTTTTACTTTAAAAATACCTCTGAAATTACTGGCAAATTACTTTTAACTACACTGAGATGGACAAAGGAAGACTCTCCTACAGCCATAAACACTATATATCTAAGAACTGTGAGCTGTTTAATAAGAAAAGACTGGAGCTTTATTTTACACAGGCCATTATATCTCCTGTTCATTGTAGCACGGACAAAAATGGAAGACCAGCTAAAATTTGTTTCTAAGGCTGCTGCATTCAGAGAATTTACACCCATGTCTTCTGGATTGCAGTTTGGTACTTGAAGAACAAGTACAAAAAGAGAAAGAGTTTCAAGAAATCAATCTAACCAGGTCATGTTTCAGCTGTAGGCATTTGTGGAGAGTAAATAATAATTTGAAAGCTAGTTGAATGACTAGGTCGTGCATGGATTTGTTTTTCTTTTAATGAATTCGGCAATCCCTTCAAAAATGATTATCTTTTGTTTTGCTTGCTTTTGTCAAACCTTATTTTTTCTGCTGGAATTGACTTCCTGGTGAATCACAATGGAAAGATGGAATATAAAAGCCAGAAACTCACTGAAATGTGCTGATGCAAAAAGCATGGCACCTGCTTTACTTGGTGACTTAATAGCTATTAATAACATTTAACATCAGCACTAATGAATACATGGAATCTGGACAAATCTTGCTTGCAGAACCAGCCAACAGAGATTTGCAGACTGGGAGGGGAACCCACATGTCATGGGTGTGCATTTATAATCCCTGGGATTATACAGCCAAAAGTTAGCAGCCTATTGACTGAATTTTGGTAGTGTGATTTTTCAGTTAAAATGAGGGGGGGGGATGATAGGAAGGGGAAAAAGAGGTTAAAATACTGCCATTCATATCTTAAAAACTATTACCAAATCCCTATGTTGTCCATTCAAATGAAAGAGGCAATCCAGTGAAACTTCCTTCTCTTAGCCAGTCAAGAGATTTAACTGCAACTCCGTGTTTTACACCAAGAGATTTACTATGATTCTTCAGTGACTTGATTTATACCTCACTCAAAAGCAAAAAGTGTACGTTTTGTTTATATTTAATTTAACAATGAACCTAGTAGCCACTGTGATTTTAAGCCATGGTTTATGTCTTAGCATTAAATATAAACAAAACCAATCGCAGTTTAAAATATACATACAGTAGCTGTAGTGCTATGTAGAATAAAACACTGTGCAGATTTTGGTACAATATAGTTTTCTTTTATTTTGCAAAGTATGGTTCAGATGATTTGGTTCTTTCTTCTCTCTCTCTAATCAGTAATGTAATACACTGAAGCTGTACCAGACATGTGCCTGAAAACATAGCACAATTTGTAGAAACAAAATTGCAACTATACAACTCCATTGATCTGGGGAGTGATATTTTATTTGAAAAGAAAATCCACTAGCAAATCACATGATTTTTGCATGCTCAGGCATGTTCTTTCCTTGTCACTGTCTCTCAAGATGCTCCCTAGTGTTGCCTGATATGAATCAATTAAACAGATCAACCTTTTCATTTTGACTCCTTCCAGAAAGAATGTCCAAAATGTTACTAATCAAAAAGCTTTATCTTACCCTTCTTAAGACTTTTTCCTCTAGAAAATGCATATAGGCAAATTATTATACTTATCTGCAAAATATTAAAATTAAGAATGCAGATAAAATGAATATTCACATATACATTTGTTTGAGCAATAACTGAAAGAACAATGACCTACAACTGATCTGTAGTGGAAGGAAGATTCAGACCTATGCCTGCTCCAGAATATTTGGAAGTAATACATTCATGGCCAGTTTAAGATGACAAAAAGCTGGCACTCTCTTCCCTGAAGCTGTTGGCGTGAGAATTGTTAGGATAAATTTTCTTCTATGTCACTTCTTCCACGAGGCTAGCTTAGAAAACATAAGGTAGAACATGTGACCTATGCTGCTTTGCCCAGTGATAAAAAGGAGTAAATATCTAAAACATAGAAGAAATCACCATGGCTGCCCATCACCTATGTGATTCAGATGCCACAAATTGCTTAATAGTAGGTATGACCCTGGATATACTTTAATGCCTTCTTCAATTTTATGAGAACTGCTTATCCATTACTGATTCCCACATGACTGAGAATTATTTCTAAATAAGCTAGCTTGCATAGACCTGCTCTGAATGTTTAGGAAAACAAAGTGATAGATTTCTGGTTGGCATGACTTCAAACGTCATGAAGATCACAAGTTTTAAAATTCCTTATGTAAAAAATAAGTATTCCTTACTCCTTGCAGACTGCACAATTTTGCTTTTTTTTTCCCCTATAAGAATTTGTTTTTCATTGCTTTGTTTTTCTTCCTATGATAAGAGTGAAAATTGCCAATATCATGAGCTTATGGTTCTCCAGAAACTGTTGAGTTGGAGTTGTCTGCTGTTCCAATCAAATGGTGAGCAACATCAGGATATCTCTATCCTGGTTCCAGAACAACAGTGCATTCTTCACTTACTTACAGTAATTATAGCTTTCTTTCATGCTACAGGTCTCACCAGTTCATATCGGTATCTGCCTCATCATTGTGCTAAAGGAATAAACTAATTTTTAGCAATCAACTTCAAGAACATTGGGATGTATAATTTCCAACCATTCTAACCACAAATTAGCCATGTTGACTAGATGGAAACTATAATTCAATAATTTGTTTATTTCATTGATTTGGGGAAGTTAAAAAAGGCTGTCAAACCAGGGTTCCCAAAATCTGCATGGCCACTAGACTGACGCAAAGATCTCTAGTAAAACCATATGGAATATGAGAATTTTATATAGAATCAATGAACATTGCTTGAAACACAATTTTTTAAAAGAATGTCCATTCGAGTTTGAGAAAGAAGTTGCTTTTTCCTCCTCCAAGTGAGAATGTGCAGAGAAATGTTCAAAGATAGTCTACATTTTACTTCCCTGTAGCATATCTACATTTTTTTTAATTGTATATTTATCTTTCCAGCAGTCTACAACTTCCCTGCTTCCCAGATGTCAATTAATATATATTCAGAGAAAGTCATGGAAGAATGCTTTCCATTGAGAGGGCTATTTTATCTAGGCAGAAAGAACAACCAGAAAGGCTTGAGATCAGTGGTGTCCAACTTTGGCAACTTTAAGACTTATGAATTTCAACTCCCAGAATTCCCCAGCCAGCATGGCTGAGTAGGGAATTTTAGAAGTTAAAGTCTTAAAGTTACCAAGGTTGGATATGCTATAGACAGAAAATTTCCACCATCTCATGCCACCTTATTACAACCAAGTAAGTTCAAGATATAATGCCACCAAAAGAAGTTGAAAACATCCTAAGAATAAGAAAAACCAAAGCTTCTGCTTCTTCTTCTTCTTCTTCTTTTTTTCAGAGACAAAATCAGAAGGAATTTAGTTACACCCTTTCCAACTAACCAATTATATGAAAAGCTATAAGCTTTTGTGAGCTTTTGTGCCTATTCATAAAATTGGCTACCTGGAAAAGATGCTATCCTACACCTTCTGATTTTTATCACCATAGTCTGACACAGCTGTCCTACAGATTCCTAGGGAAAGACATGCTCAGGAAATGAGATGACACACTTTGCCACCATATTAACCGAGGGCCAAATCTCTTTAGGGCTGTTTTACTATAAGTCACTTTCTGACAAGTATGCAGATGATAGTTTCCTCCTCCATAGCTGATTCATTCAGATGATTTCATGGCTACATGAACCTGTTCCTGGACAGCTTAATAAGAGGTAATTATGATTGCTGGTGGATGGAGCTTTATAAGTTACAGACAGGTGGGTTTTGGTTTCCCATGAAGATCAGTTTTCCAAGATGCAGTTACCTTGGGAGTGCTGGTAAAGAGACAGAAATCTTTTCAGAATGAAAAAAAGAAAGAAAACGGTAGGCATTTAATACTTAGGAGTTTTGCATGGTTATTTTAGAGAACCTCCTATAAATAACACTGTACATCATTTAAAAAAAAAACAAGAAGTCATTTAATAAAGCAAGGTGCCTTGTGGTCTGTTATTTATTGCTTTAACGTCATTTGCTAAACAACATTATCACACTTTCTAATTGGATCATGAGGGTTATTTAAAAGAAAAAGGCTGTAGCCTTGTGAGGTGGAAATGGACAAAGCCAGCTTCTGTTGTCCCAGATGGCACAAACCTTCAGTGATTCAAAAACAAAATCTAATCTGCTACTCTAATGACAAAACTAATCTGGATCACATTTCCTATACCAGACCAGCTCTAGTTCTACTAATAGCTGATGTTACTATCTTTCAGTCATAAAACTAAGTTGCTAAAAGGGTCAGGCCATATCTGTTTTCAAAAGCTAAACACATTTAAGATTGGTATTTATTGACCCCCACATGTGTGATTTCAGATTTCCCACATTTTAGAGGCTGTAGGAAATGTAGAAAGGAACCAGACAAATTACAGCCTTGAGGGACATTTGTTGTAAATAAGGATTGTCCAACCTTGGCAACTTTAAGACTTGTAGATTCAATTCCCAGAATTCCCCAGACTGGCTGGAGTTGAAGTCCACAAGTCTTAAAGTTGCCAAGGTTAGACACTCTGTTGTAAATCTTAGTAGTAAAGGGCTTTTTTAAAGTTATTTGTGGACTTGAAGCAGGATTGAGATGACTTCAGGTTTATGGGATCTATTCTGATTTTTACAGCATCCTGGGATCCACAAAATAGGTAGTAAGTAGCAGCTGTGAGGGAAAAATTTAGTTTTAGATTTAAGGATCAGGTTGTCCCTGAATTCAAGTTTAATTTAAGAATTTATTGCCAATATTGAATTGAATTCAGCCTGATCACATTAAAAAATTAGTCCCTTTCCTTCTACCCAGCTTTCAATATGCTAATTTACAAGGGATGGGACAAAATGTTGTTATAATTGTTATTACTAGATATGTCAATCTTTTCTATTTCAGATTACCTTCTTAGATCAGAAATATACATGTAGAACAGAGGTCTGCAACCTTAAACACTCAAAGAGCCATTTAGACCTGTTTCCCACAGAAAAGAAAACACCAGGAGCCACAAAACTGTTATGTCCTTATATGGGCACCCGCCGGGGATTGGCTAATCCTCCGGCGGGAAATTCAAAGAGCTGTCATTGGGCGGCTGAGCCTGCCGGAGCGTATAAAAGAGCTCCGGCAGCCCAGCCGCTCGTCTTTTTCCTGTGCTTGAATAAAGTACTGAATTGGACCAGAGCTGGTCGCGTCTTGCTTTCCCTGCGCCGATCTAACAAAAACCCTTCCCGTGCCTGACTATTTCTTGAGTGATCACAAACCTAGCATATGTAGTTGAATTAAATGTTCTGTTTTCTTCTGAAACTTTTCTTTTCTTGGATTTATCCATGGTTTGCCTACCAGGGGTTGAAAAGCTCAAAAAATCATGTGCCGGCGGTGTCGCACATTGGCTGTTGTGATGCATATTTTGAGTGACAGGGAGCTGCAGCAGAGGAATGAAAGAGCCACATGCAGCTCCAGAGCCACAGGTTGCTGACCCCTGATATAGAACTATTCTCTATATTCATCACTGAAAAATCTATATGTAAGAATTTGCTGTATCATGGATACATCATCATACAGAGAAAAAAAATGTACTCAGCAATGTCTGCTCAAAACTGTTCCACATACGGTTGCACTAAGTTTATTTTGGGTGTTGTGCTTTAATTTACTTATTGTGTGAACTTAGAAAATCTGTTTACTAACCCTCCTTTATGGCTTAGTCTAACGAGTAAAAACAGCCAACAGTGGCTTGTTCAAAAAGTATGGTTAACTTAAACTATGGCTAAACATAATATGTGATCTCAGCCACTGTAATCTGCAAGTCTCGCTTTTCCTACAAGAGCTAATTTTAGTTCAGAATGATACTGGAGAAATTTTGTTGTTGTTGTTATTCCTGTCCACTTTTGCTAAACTTGTCCCAATCAGTTTACCATATTGTTATCACATGCTCATCTCTGAGCTAATGTGGCTGGTTTCATGAAAATTATTCTATTGCTAAAACAGAGTAACAATAATATAAACGTTTTGTAGGAACCTGTAGTACACTGGACTAGAGCACTGTTATTAACAGATTAACATCTGCTGCTTGCAATTACTGCAAGTTCAAATCTCACCAGGCTCAAGGTTGACTCAGCCTTCCATCCTTTCTAAGGTAGGTAAAATGAGGACCCGGTTTGTGGGGGCAATAAGCGGACTTTGTATAAATATACAAAAGTATGAAGGCTATTGTTTAACGCATTGTAAGCCGCCCTGAGTCTCCGGAGAAGGGGGGCATATAAATTAAAGCAAAAAAAGAAAAGTACTTTTTCTTCCAACTTTCTGAAATATTGGCAATAATTGTGGCATTTCCTGCTTGTAAACAGTACCCAGATTGTCCAGAAAAGCATCTCTTCCGCAATACCATTCTCTTCTGCAGAAGAATTGTTCCTAAAAATAGAGAAACTTTATCCTCAGACTTTAATAATTTAATCTGAAGAGGAGCCAACAATAGGCCAGACGAATTGGCTCCAATCCTAAAACTATCTATACCCATGAAATCCCTATTTTAAAATAAGATTCCAAGTCTCCAATTTTGCAGAACTGAACATGATCTATATATAAGGTTAGAGCAATGCTTAGGTCTTCGGTGTTGACCTATTATTAATAAGAATTATTTGGACTGATTTTTATGTCTAGCTTTTTTGAGGACCATTCACACAACATACATACATTAAAAAAATTCATTTACACCTATACTGCTTTCTTTTTTTCTTTTTCTGGCAGAAGCAAGTTGTAAGTCAGGATTCTGTATAGTGTATAGAGCAGCTAAAATTGGCAGTTACATGCCAGTTTGATAGGATTAAATGCATACATACAGTTTACATTTCAATCCTCTCATGGTTGCTGACATTTAACTTTCTCTTCCACATACCAAGACTTCAATTATTACATCTATTATGACATAAGTGGTTTTGTGCCATCACTATCTATATATTATTCTAAATCATGGGTGGACAAACTGTGGGTCTCATTGTTTGCCTGTTTGACCCACTATGGATGCTGCCCTCACACCAGTGATCTCAAGTTGAGAAATTATCCCACCAGTGATACATTCTTCCATTCTTCTACCAGTAACTTGGTACAAGCTACCAAGTAAAGTATCTGAGAGTTGTTGCAATCAAGAATCCAGCAGGAATAATAGCAGAAAGGGAAACGTCATTTGTATTTCTTGTGTCTCGTAGTAATCCTGGTCAATATTGTGGTATTTCAGCTGTTTGTTAGGAGAAACAAACAACTGATAAAATCAATTTGTGATGCCAGGGATCTCCACTTGGGTCATTGAAAGGAATGAAGAAATAATAAGGCTTCTGTTTTGTTTTGGTTTTTTTTGCTGAGATGACAATTTATTGCTTGAAATGGAAAATCATTTTGGGCAGTAGTGGGATTCAAATCCCGTCATTATCAGTTCGCTTGTGGGTGTGTGTGCACTCTCTCTCTTGTGCGCAATGCTTCTGCGCATGTGCAGAGACATACAGGCAGAACCTCCTGCTGCTGCCACTACTGATTCACCCAATCCGGGGTGAACCGGTAGCAACCCACCACTGATTTTGGGGAACCAGACTCAAGTGTGTAGAGGCATTAATAGGTACATAAATAGAGGCAACAATGGGTACATTAATTCCTATAGGTTGGGTTTCCGCACTTGACAATGAATTTGGCCCTGAGACCAATATTTGGCAATCCCTGTTCTGGAGACTTTTAATTGGTATGACATGCCTAGAACTTGATATACTATGTCAGATTCTAAATATAGTTTTCTCAAAAGCCTAAAGTAACCTTGGAAAGTTGTGGGCTTTATTTACATTCCCAGAAATGTTACACATTGTTGTGGTCAAAAAGCTAGCTATGAGCTCCCATAACTATTTCTTGAATAAGAACTCTGTAAAGCACTTTGGGCAAGTGTTAAAGTTTGCCAGTGTTGAAAATAAAACGCTCCATCGTCTTTCTCTTAATAAATAAATGATCTTTTTTTCTTATGTCTGTTTAAAAGAAGTTAAGCAATTGTTGAAGCTAGATTCTATAAACTTTCTGTTCAATGGTCAGTTTTGGCTCAGGACATCTGGGACAAACACAGCCTGCAAATATCGTACTCTAGATTTGTGAGTAACTATAAGATTCTCATATAGAAAGTAGTTCAGTATAGTTATAATCTTATAGTTTGGATGTTTCACAGGCAGTTTTCCCTAAAATACATTTTCCCTTCAATATTTGCTTTGCCCAAGCCATAATTCAAACCATCTGCACTAACTACATCAGTTCCATTGATATTTACCCAGCTCCAATTTTTCGCCAATAAGCACTTCAAGCTACAAAAATGATGACATAAGTGGTGATTGTAGTGCACACATGAAACAGCTACCATACAGCAAGTAAGTTTGCCATTCGCCTCAAATCAAATATTTTCACAGAAGCTGGTCCTATAAGCTGTTTTATTCAGTAACAAAACAAAACAAAAAACCCCAAGTTGCAAGATTGGAACTTCTCAGCATGCAACAACTAGTTAAGGAAAATATGTTTTCAATCAGAAGGGTACATGCTTTTTGGGCTAAAGACCACACATGGCTCTTGAGTGATAAGCCAACACCCACACTCCAAGAAGACAAGAGGTGGGGGCAAGACAAAACTAATTTCATTTAGTTGTCATTTATATTTAAGTAAAATTACAAGGGTGTGTGCTTTTGAATCATGAATTTTAAATATATTGTCTTTTTTCTGCCAGATTAAAAATTATAACTTTTTGAGTTTTCTGAGTTTGCCCTAATTTCAGAGAGACATATGAATAAATACTTTATCACAGGCTACTTGCTCTAATATATGCTTAACCTCACAATCGATACAAGAGCTATGAGTGGCACAAAGAACCATGGAAAGATACAAGTTTGGCATTACAAGACAAGATAGAAAGACCTGCATATGGATTAGAGAACAAACGAAAGTATATGATATCAAGAGAGTTAAGAATTGAAGTAGAAATGGGATAGTAACATAGCAGGAACTAATGACAGGTGGACCAAGACAGTCAGAGAATGGATCCCACTTCATAAAAAGTGTCTGTGAAAGAGACTTAAAACAAGATGGATCCATGACATCAGCAAGTATTGCGGGCCCAATTGGCAAAGAAAGCTCAGGAACATATTGGTTGGATACATGTGGAAAATGTCTTCATCCTGAAGTGGATAGATAATGGCTAAAATGATGATGATAACTTTATCACAGTCTAGCTTTTAAACCAGCCAACAAGTGCTAAAGGATCAGGCATTATGTCCATTCTGTGGTTTAGAAGAGCTGTGAAAACCAGGCTCTTCACCCAGGCTTTTAGCAAGGAAGACAGAGACCAAGTTTTTTTCCATTGCATTCCATCCAATAATCAAATGTAAGAAAAAAATTAAAAAGCCTTTTCTACCTATTGCATCCATACCTAATTTTGCACAGCCAGTCAAGATCTGGCTCTAGTATCATTTGCATCCAATGCCTACGCAGGTCTGCTCTGTTGTTGATAGATGAACTCATTCACTAGTGACAATAATATGTGAAAATATATAGGATTCACACACCCCCCCCTTTGTGGTTTTTATGCAGCACCTTGTTCAAAATAGTTGTAGGAATAACTGAACACATGCAGTTTTCAGCTAGGTTTCCAAATTTCTGAAGTGGGGTGTTAAATCTTGCTGAAAACACAGGACTAATATCTTACCTTCCATTTCATTTGCCCTTGATCAAAACTCAGAATTAGGAAAAGCACTTGTCAAGTCCCAACTTGTCCATCATGAGAAATTTAATTAGTCAAAGAATGTGTTTACTTTAGATCTGCTAAGCAGTGTTCCTGATGCCTAAGATATTTCTTTCAAAGCTATATAACTCAAGTGTGCAGATTCCTGAATGAAATAAAGGGTTTTTCTATAGATGATTTCTATAGAATGGTTTCATTACTTCATCCTAAACGATAATCAGTGGACAAGTTTCTTTTGCTTTACAACAGAAAGTTCTTCAAAAGAAAGGGGAAAAAAATACAAACATGAACTGGGAATTGCAAAGAAAAGAAGAAAAAAGGGGCATGAATGGATTTTTTGTATTACAACATATGGAAAGAAGTTCAATGGCAAACTACTTGCCAAGACTATGCAGTCACCAGTAACATATTAAATAGTACTTTTGTATGCAGATGTCACTTATCTGGATTGTGTAGTAATATATCTTTAAGAGCTTTATTAATTGCACATTCAGAATGTTCTCATACAGTATTTAATGCTATTCAAAAATGTATTCATATTAGCAACATTGTCTTGCATTTTTCAGCCTATCAGTTCTTGTTCTGTTAATTGTATGTGGGAATGACCAGGGGTGGGGGAAGAAAGAGAGAAAGGCTGCCTAGAGAATCATCGGATAAGAAAGGGCATAGCCTACAGCTGCATAATGGGCAGAGAAAGAGACTCATAAAGAGCCTCCTTAACTTCTCAGGCTGTAAAAGAGATGGTGGGAGATTTGTACTATCTGATTTGCAAGGTTCTGTTAATGTAGCCTTATAATAAAGTACAATTAGCATATCTGGTTGTCTTTGCTGTCTGATGTGCCTGGGAAGACTGACATGTTCAGTATGATCTAGATAATATGTTTTCAAAATTGTTTTCAAAAAGGAAGTGATTTTACAATAAATTATCTCCTCTAAAATAATATATGGGAGGGTTTTTTGTTTGTTTCAGGAGTTTTACATATTCCATTCCTTTACTAGGAATAAGGACATTTTGATAAATTTACTGTAAAATCAGTTGGAATATTAAAAGATAGAGAAAATTTATCAAAAGTTTTGTTGGCACATTGGTTTAATGTGCCAACAAAATGGCCATTCCCCACCATCCAGTCAGAGCTGAAGAAGCTTCTTGGATGAGAAGGAAAACATCTTCAAAGAAAGACAAGAAAATTCAGTTGCCTCTTGAAAAAGCACCTTTGGGACAACTATAGCCTGGATGACTGAAAATCTACATAGACATTACACTATATACTTGCAAAGGACAATTTGAAAAATTGTCTATTCCTAATCCCAATGCTTTATACAGAATTAAATTTGAAAAGTGTAACTGAATCAGTCTGTTTTATTCCAAAAGTTTAAGACATAAGAACTGAAATATATTGCAGTTCTAGTTAATTCAGTGCAGCTTTTATTGATATACTGGAATATTTCTGGGATATTCACAATAAAATTTATTTTTAGCTCTTTGTCTTCCTATCTTTAGTGTGTGTTCTTTTTGTAAAAGCAGTAATTAAGATATGAACTGTAACCCACTTGTAACTTTTCATGCAATTTAAGAGTTAAAATTTCAGATGCTATTTTAAGTTTCAGTCTATTGAATTCCTACTCCTAATGCATAGTGATATAAACAAACATGGAAAATATTCTACAAAGCATTTTTAGAAAACAAAAACAACAAATGAGGTCCATGCTGATTTCCCCTCCTTTTACATAACTTCATATGAATTGTAGGATTCCTTCTGTTATTTTTCCTATTTCCCTTTGTAGTTTGCTAGGTTTAAACTCCTGGATTTCAAATATTTTTTTAAAAATTCAGTTACCATGTCTGACATGTTTTGATAATAATGCAGCCATCCAAATGGAGGTACAATATAAAATGCTAAAGATAGTTAGGGTGGGGTGGGACTGGAAGAGTCCAAGCAATAATTCCTAATTCATGAAACACAACTGCTTTCTCTCATTGTGTTTTAGCCTAACCTATTTAATAGTGATAGGATGAAATGGTGGGAAAAGAACCATCAGTTGTTATTAAATATGATGAATGTATGTTATTTTAAGCTAAGAATGTCATATATTCAGGTTTTTGCAGATATGTCACCCTTTTTAATCTTTATGTTTTTGTTCAATTAATTTTTTTTCCGATTTTGCTTTTCTTTTCTTTTTGTCCCCTAACAATGGGTGCACAAAATGGCACTCCCGTGTCTTGGGCATTCATCTAGCTTCAAAACATAAAATTGTTTCAAAAATTATGAGCAAGGTCTAAGTACTTAAAAGGATCATTTAACACCTGTCAGTTGAATAAACATCAGTAATGGGTCTTGTACTTTACCCAGATGAAAACCAATAATTATAGAAAGTGTATTATACCCTTGCAAGTGAACACATAATCTATTAATGGGTTTTTATTATTTCAAGTTTTCAATTTGAAAGAATAGAGGTTGCTTCCAATTTGAGTTTTTATTCTGCAGTCCCCTTGCCTCATTCATGATATGTTATAAGGGAGTCAGTTAGTGATTTCATAAACTAACCACATCATTTTCTGTGTTTTTCAAATGTTTTCCCATCTTTTTTCTTACCAGAAACATCCATGAAAAAGATGTAAAAGAATAGTATAGAATGGGGTTTCTCAACCTTGGGAACTGGATGGCTGAGGAATTCTGGAGTTGAAGTCCACAAACCATTACCTGATACAAAGAAGGTTAAAGGTCATTCCTTTTGGGATTAGGGGCTCTTATCACCTTCATATCACACCACTCATCATTTCAATGGGATACAGCTCAACCTTAAAGTTCCCAAGGTTGAGAAACCCTGGTATAGGAAAAAAACTTCTCCATGTAACATGATCCTTGTGACTCATTCCATGCATTCACACTGGATGAAGATACTTTTCTACCACATGACTTATCAATGCTGATACATATTTGTCCCCCTTTAACACAGTGTTTTCTTTTGTAAAGTTCACAAAGGGTATCAAGATGTAGACAAACCACAGCAAGAAAGAATTGTCGCCTTGCTGGAGACTACAGGTTGTCCTTGATTTACGACCACAATTGAGCTCAATAGCTAAGTGAGACATTTGTTAAATAAGTTTTCCCCGTTTTACAACCTTGCTTGCTACAATTGTTAAGTGAATCACTGCAGTTGTTAAGTTAGCAACAAAATTGTTAAGTGAATCTGACTTCCCCACTGACATTTTTTTTGTCAGAAGGCCACAAAAGGTGATTACATGACCAAGGAACACAGTAACTATCATAAATATGAGCCAGTTGCCAAGGGAATTTTGATCGTGTGACCAAGGGAATGCTGCAACAGTCATAAGTGTGAAAAATGGTCATATGTCCCCTTTTTTAGTGCCGTTGTAACTTTGAACAGTCACTAAATGAACTGTTGTAGGTCGAGAACTATCTGTACTATGATCAAAGTCAGTGTTTTTTAATCTTATTAACTTTAAGATGTGTGGACTTCCCCAGACTTTCCCAGCCAGCCATGGTTACTGAGGTTGAGAAATACTGAATCTACATTACTATTTACTTTGAGAAACTAAAGCTAAACTAGATAGGCCTTTGTCTAAATTAGGACTACCCTTCTTAGGTAACCAAGCTGATTAATGCCTTGGAGGAAAGGTAAATATAAATTTGTAACAAATACAAAATAATGATAATGTTGAAAAAGACACCAAGTATGGATAATCATTTTCTTCCATGCATGATACAAAGATTTAAAATGTAGTTTGAATATTCTATATTGCATTGAATTGATTTTAATAAACTTCAGAGGTTATTTCAATTAATACAGGACACAACAAAATTAACAAGATGATGAGATTTAAATATTGGGATAAAAAGCCATAGAGACTATAGGAATGTGTCAGTATTTTTATTTTTAGAAGTATTCAAGGTAAGAAAAAAGAAACATATATTTCTAGCACATACTTTGATGGATGGAAATAAAGAACACCAAGCATAGTACTGGGATTGGAAATGTTTTCTAATATTTTACTATATTATGTGACACTGAGAGCCAACAAATAAACTCCTGAAAGTTGATAAATAACATATTTAAGTCTCTCACAAGTTAAAAAGAATCACTGGTATAATCCTACCCCTTTGGAACAGTTACATTAGCACACTTCATGTTACCATAACATTCTTATTTGACTTTATGACACATGGGACCATTACTCCACTTATATATGTTTTTAAAAAATTAAAAAGTACTTTCTGCTTTGATCATCAGGTGGGCTAGCAAACAAATAGTCTGAGAATGATTATAAAATGAAAGTTTCAGTCAGAAATACAAAACATAAAACAAAGGTCTTTTTTTTTTTGGTAACACTGCAAACTTGAGTTGATAACATGCATCAAGCTTTCTGTGGTCAAGGATTTAAAAAAGTGATTTAGGATGTACTTACCTAGTCTTCCTTCCTTAAACTAAAAGAGAGTCTTCCTTAAACTAAACAGAAAGAGAGAAGTCATTTTCCCAAGTCCTTCACTGCCTTTCACTCCTCTGTGATGGGATCCCTTTCCCCCTGGATCACATGAAAGAGTTCTATTAATGTGAATTGGCTTAGGTTTGAGAACACAGAACTGGATAACACCGAAGGGTGAGGAATCTGACCCGGGAGCTCTAAGCTGTAATACGTCACTGTTCTACAGGAGCCACAGGAGCTGTCAGCTATTTGGATGAGAAAACATTACAAAGAAAAGACCTATCTATCTTTTCAGGTTCTGCAGGCTAGCACCAATGTGCTGCAGAGCTAGCAGGTGCTGGTGTGTCCTTTTTTCTCATATAGTTTTAATGGATTTTTTTTTTACTCTGTATATTTCTGGTTTCTCACTCTCTCTCTGCTGTATACACACACACTTTTATAGGAATCTAAATATCTATATATTGTATCTCTAAGCATATAGAACAACACACATACATACACATACACACACATGGGATAAAGGTACAGTATTAATAGTTCTATTAATGTTTCTATGGAAACTAATCAAGGAGAGAATTAACCGAGAATTGAGAAATTTCCTGACAGTTAGAACAATTTATCAGTGGAACGACTTGTCTTCCGAAGTTGTGGATGCTCCAGCACTGGAGGTTTTTAAGAAGAGATTGGATAACTATTTCTCTGAAATGGTATAGGGTTTCAGACAAATGAGCAGGGCCGGGTTGGATTAGAAGACCCCCTCCCCAAGATGCCTTCCAACTCTGTTATTCTGTTGTGCTATAAAGGTGTGTGTGTGTGTATGTGTACATGCATATCCCATTTTGTCTGCTTTAAAAACCCTGTCATTTCCTCATCAAAACTTAAAGTTTACATGCATAATATTGGGTAAACATATGATGCAGCAAAAGTATTCTCACCAAAACTCTTTTCTGGAGAATCATTTATATCAGTTATGAGAGCCAGTGTGGTGCAGTGTGGTTAGATGCTGTAACAGAATTGGGGAAACCCTGGTTCAATTCTATCCTCAGCCATAGAAGATCACTGGGTGATTTTGGAACAGTTACTTTCTCTAAGCCTAAGAGTGGCACGGTAGCCTAGAGGTACAGACACTTGCCTCATGCTCAGGAGTTGAGAGTTTTGATCCTAGGCAGTGACAGATGTTTCTCTATTTGGATGCAAAGAGAATATATCTGCTGTGAAGTGAACTCCATATAGGTGTCAGATAGAGCATCCGGCCAGTAAATACTCGGCTCCATCCAGTTGCCCTGACTCCATCCCAATACAAGGGATTATAGGATTGTAAAACAACAACAACAACAAAAACACCTCTCTCTCAGTCTCTACTACCTACCTGAGAGGATTATGGTATAGAAAAATGAAAAGAGATCCAATATATATCCAATATATTCATGATCTTACAGATAAAAGGTACAGTATAAATCTAATAAATAATTATTCCTAAAAGTTGACAGTACATGATTGAAACATCCCATTATTTTCTACAGAAAAGTTATTCCTCAAATGCCATTATTTCATTTTTTTAATTAAATTGGCCTGATACACAATCTGCATATAAACTTGATCCAGGCTGAATGATGTCTGGCTTGTTCTTGAGACACACTATCCTTTCTCCCATTGCATCCTTCTGATACTATCAGAAGATTATTCTTAGCTTGTTTTTTTTAAATCCAGTTTTGCAAATAGGAACAGCAACTGCAAGTCAAATGCGTTTGTCAAGGTATTTATCGAACCAGAATCAGATTGCATGCAAGGATAGCTGGATAGAGCTGGCCTGTTTTTCTGAAACCAAGAGGCACAGAAAACTGTGCACTGTCATGAGAGGAACAAAAGGAAAACAAAAAGAAATTCCTTCCTTCAGAAGGGCTTGTGCCAAAAGCAAGAACTTATTGTCTTAAAAAAATAATAAAAAGACAAGCTTTTGGTCCATCTGGGAAACAATTTCACAGTGGAAAATTAGTACAGTTATTTTATTATTCATTGATGTAATAGTTAATTTATTTCATACATTTTAAACTTTATATCTCTGAAGAGTTGAGGGTTTTTAAATTAACAGAGTTTTAAAAAATGACAAGGAGATCAAGTAGCAATTAGAGTATAATTGCTAAAAATACACATGACCTTTCAAGCACTTACTTCTCACAATACTATGCTCTGGTATAAAACTCAGTGCTTACAGTAGTTGTATTTAAAAAGTCTAGCTTTTCAGGAAAAAGATCTGGTTGTGAAATCATTGTTTCCATAATATACATGGTTTAGTAGTGTAAGTGTAGCCCTCTATTGTCTGGTCAAACCAATTTTTTTTTCTTTCAAGTTATTGAAACCCTCCTAGTCTGTAAACAGAGAGTATTTCTGGATAATGAGAACAGCTTCTCTGTTAATGCTTCAATATTATTAGCTCCTTTCCAGGCCTGGTACTCTGACAACTGAATAAACATAACCATGGAATGAGAAAGTGATTGTCTGTAGAAACTGGTAAGCCTAGGGGTGCAGGAAAAGAGATGTGGCACTATTAGTGCAGGAAAAACACTATTGCAAAATATTTCTCCATATACACTGCAGAGTAAGGCATTTAATTGCAGTAAAAAATAATTCATCTGGAGGCTCATTATGCACATTTGTAATAGAATAGTTAGTTTGCTTCTCTAGTTAGCAATGGAGATTCAGTCTCAAGTAATTAAACCTGAAGAAACTGCACAAAAAGAAGGATTTATAGGCTATACTCAATCCTAAACATATCAGCCACAGGTTAACACATCCTTTCTCAACATTTTTGCGGAGGAGCCCTTAAAATAACTTTCATCGAATACCTGTGTAGGGGTGTGTGTGTGTGTACATGTGTATGTATATACAGGAGAGAGAGACAAATATATATAAATCTATAAAAAATATGAAACCTCACAATACAATTCACTTCTAACCTCCATTTTACCACATATTCAAGAAATGCAACGTGGAAGGCTGACACCTAAGCCACAGCACATAAAAATTTCCATTACTGCAGGTATAGGCAATGTACAGCATGCAAAGTTATTTTTTTTAAAATTTCTTTTCAGTCACAACTTTTTGTGGAACCTCCAGCAATTTCTCATGGTGCCAAGAGTTCCATCAAAGCCTGGCTGAAAAAAGCATGTCTAGCACATTGTATTAATTAGTTGTTGATTCAAGGTATTGTGCAAATTCCCCCCAAATAGAGGATATAAATAAACTGTAGTTGAGTTAATCATGGATAATGAGCCTAGCACTGTGTTTTGCAAGTCCAGCCCATTTGAGTGAGCTATAGTTCAGTGTGTCATGCAAACCCAGACAATTGTATTAATTCAGAAAACCATTTTCAATGAAACCTTGGTTTGTATAAAGTGCAAACAAAGCCTTATTCATAAATCATAAAATCTTGATGATGGTGCTCATAACCAAATTCAGAGGCATTAAAATGGCATCACACAAATGCCAATATTAAACATTCCCATCATGACATCTGTTGTAAACACATAGAGTAAATCACGATGACAATCTCACAAGTATCAAAATCCCTCCCCACCCCCACTCCTAGTAGATGCTGGTGGCTTCTGAAAGCACATTTAATCACTTTCCAGTATGAATCATCGAATGGAAACTGCACAGCTCATTTTTGTTGATGACCTATGTTAAGTCTCAGGTTGTATAGTAGCTGCTTAGAGCTGAAGGTGATTCAGAGTCTCACAGCAAGGTTAGTGAAATATAAAAAACTTGGTTCGAAGGATACCAGGAACTGAATTATTTTTAATTTAGAGTCAATATATCCCTGTTATATTAAGGCTGAGACTTTTCAGGACCATCCAGAAACTTTACTTGGAGCAAACTACAGTTGCCTACATGCTAATGGTTATCAACAAGGTGACAGCCCTTCGAGAAAGTGTCAAGAAACAGGACCAGCAGGACTTCCACAAGTGCTCTTTATTGGTTCATGGTAGAACAACAGAACCTAAAAAGCTTGGAGTTTCTCCCTGCCAAACAAAATCAAGGTTGGGTTATTTTGAGTTTCTTTCTCACCCTTCTCTCTTATGATTGTGTAATCTTTTCTCCTTATTAAATTGCTCCCTTTCTTCTTCCCAATTCCATCTCTCTTTTTAACATTGTGTTTCACAACCTTGGTAACTTCAGGATGTGTGGACTGCCGGGAAATTCTGGGAACTGGTCCACATATCTTGAACTTGCTAACTTTGAGAAACACCGCTTTACACACTATTATCATACAACTTCCTGAAGCATCAGAGCTGCACTGATGCCAGTTTGGTTCTGAGTGCAATTTAAAGCGTAGGTGATAATTTATAAAATCCTACAAAGGGTGCTGGTAGAATATATACTCAGAATTTCTTCCTTCCAAAGAGGGAAGGAAGTATGGCAGAGAAGGTACTTAAAGGGAAATAAGTTTTGCCAAAGATCTTCTCTTGTGGAATTGCTTCCCATAAATATACCGTGTTTTCCCAAAAATAAGACCCTGTCTTATATTTTTTTGAACCCTGAAATAAGGGTTTGGCCTTATTTTCAAGGAGGTCTTATTATTTTGGGGCACGTGGAGCAAGACAAGGCTACTCTTGTCATCTTCCAGCTCTGTCTCCCTAACACTAACCAGAGGAAATGGCGGGGACCGGCTGCACATGCATTTAAATATTTTTGGGGAGGGCTTATTTTTGGGGAGGGCTTATTTTCAGGGGGGGCTTATTTTAGCACCTGCACTCAAAAGCCCGATTGGGTTTATTATCCAGGGAGGTCTTATTTTCGGGAAAACAGGGTACTAGAAAAATTATTTAATTTTTGAATTAACATTTTAATTTAAAAAGCTTAAACCCTGATAAAATTGAGATTGAGAGTTAATGGATTATGTGTGCTGGTGCTGGTTATTGTTATTTTAACTGCTGAATTCGTGAAATTGCATAAAATCACATGTGATAAATAAAAAAATAGGAAAATAAATAAACATAAATATAAATAAATAGGAACAAAAAATTAGCCAGTTACTCTATATGTGTACATGTAGTTTATGTAGCCTGGCTTGCTGGGAAAATGGTTAGATTATGGCTCTATGCATCACAAGGGCAGAATAATCATAGGAAACAAAGCCAGTTGTTAATTCCTATACAGAAAAAAAATTGCTTTGTATCTCTAAGTTGTCTGTAGTTTGGTTGTTATTGCCATCTGAAAATAATATTTTGATAGTGACTTCTACATATTTACTGTACATATACAGTATAGCATCCAACAGTAGACCAGTACTTATAGAAGTTAGGAAAAATCTTATTACGAAAATATGTTAGCAGTTTTAACTAGATAATTGCTGTTTGATACATTTTAAATAAGAAAATGTGTTTTATGCACTTTAAAATACAATTGACCATCCTGAAGCTTGAAGAAATATGAATTTAAAATCTGTAAATTGTACTAAAAAAGTGACTCCAAATAAACCTCAATCAAACATAATCAGTCTTTTTGACTAACACATTTTATGTACTGGCATAAATTTTCAGGAGCTGTAGGTCACTTTATCAGATTAATGGAAGAACTAGATTGATGAAGGATACAATCTGATTTTTTTTTTTTTTTGGCCACCATAGACTAACATTGTTCTGTTTTTATAATGTCCTCCCCC
The DNA here is from genome assembly GCF_029215685.1 of Pituophis catenifer annectens. NCBI lineage: Eukaryota > Metazoa > Chordata > Lepidosauria > Squamata > Colubridae > Pituophis > Pituophis catenifer. The sequence continues at coordinate 55,644,895 of NW_027256886.1, read as the reverse complement.
AAGTTCTCACAAATAAGCATATTTCTATCTACTACGAGTAGAAATACTAAGCATACAGTAATGGTTCATTCTTCCGTTATTATTTTTTGTCAAATTTATATGTGGGGTAAACAGTTCATATCTTAGTCATATCTTAGTGTAGAAACAAAGCAAAATACAGCACAACTGTTATGTCGCCATTGGAGGAGGTAACCTAAGTTTTTTCACTGCCAAGATCTAAACAAGACATCAGTTCTCCTAAAAAAAAAAATAGTGTTGGAAGAAATATCCTTTTGGGTGCAGTTCCAAGTGGGGAAAAAGACACTGGATTCATGGAATCATTTGAAAGATGATTCCAATCATCATTGGAAAGAAGGTTTATTGATGAACAGGATCACATAGCTTGAGTTCCTGAACAGAAAAAGGGCTGAGATGCTGAGAGTGCCTTGGTTTTATGCCCTCTGTTGGGCTTTGACTTTGAGCTTGTATTCTGATTGGTTGTCAGACTCCATATGGGGCCATACAGGGGCAACTCTGTAGTCTGTCCTGAGTCCCAAACTTGGTTGAGCCTTGCTGGATGATGCAATCTTCCCAGGTGCCATGTGATGAGTTCTGTTGCTAGATAGGTAGAGGGCTAATCCTATCTTTGTTGGCTCTTGGGTGAGGGCATTTGCCTATGAACAGACCTAGCTATCTCTTTATCTCTTAAGTGTGGACATCTGCTGTGGGCTATTGAGGATGGTTGGGGCTATTAAGAGTGAGTCTGCCTGCCTAAAAACGTGTTTATCCATTTCTCATCCAGGGAAATAGAATATTCTGCCTTTTTAATATTTCCTAGAATATTTCATTTTCCTAGGAGAGGGTGGGTGCAAACTTCCTACAATAGAATAATAACAGAATTCAGGTATTGTGTACTTTCATTCAGCAGTATTACCTGAAACTTAGCTAGAACTAAATTAGGAAAACAAGAGCAAATTTCTTTTCTAGATATCCTTAATTTTCTACTGCATGTTTTAATATTAAGTTTATATATACATACAGAGAGACAAAATAAAAATACATAAAATTATAAATGAAAAAAAAAAGCTAAAAAAACAAAAACGTGTTTATTTACAATGGATGCCATGATTCAGGAATCATCTGTAGCTGATTTATAATCAGTGAATAGTTAAAGTATGTTTGCCTTTCCCATGCTGAACAGTCTTTTGATTGTACTGCAAGTCAGTTTCTTTGGTACAGAAGTCAATTGCCATGTGGCGAAGAGATAAACTTCAAAAAAAATATAAATATCTGAAAATACCAAATTGAGTTAATACATGTAATTGCTTTTTTTACCGAAATGGAAAAATCTATTTTAAAAAAAGCATTAAATAGCGTTTCTTGTTGAAAAGGATGCGACTTAAAAGCCTGCCACTATGTGGTGCTGAGAACCAATGCCATTAATAATTATCTTCGTTTTGAAAGGCAGGCATTTAAGCAACTGAGCACCATCACCCTGAAAAAAAAGTTTATTTATATATCCAATAACGACCTGTATCATCCACCAGTATTTATGGGGACAACAGCCCCAAACTGGCACGTTGGGAAAAGACACACAACTCCTTCCTTCACTCTTCCAGATGAGCGTTTCTCCAACTCAGCTATAAAATGTGTGGACTTCAGCTCCCAGAATTTCTCAGCCAGCATGTTGAAATTCACGTATCTGAAAACGGCTAAGTAACTGATAGGTGAATGGAGAAAAGACCCACTATTATCAAACATTGGAAATTGCAACCTTCGCGTTCTGACTTGAACCTTCCGGCTTGCCGTCAACGTTCAGAAACGTTGAAGATCAGATCCATGGCCTTAGATATCTCGGCCTACTACAGTTATAGAAGCCCACTTTTTCGTTAATTTAGAGCTCTCCTAACTTTTATTACCTATCATCGCAAGAAATAATATTATAGAACAGGGATCTCCAACCTTGGCAACTTTAAGACTTGTGGACTTCAACTCCCAGAGTTCCTCAGCCAGCAAAGCCAGCAAAGCTGGCTGAGGAACTCTGGGAGTTGAAGTTCACAAGTCTTAAAGTTGCCAAGGTTGGAGACCCCTGCTATAGAAAGATTTAAAGCCGACGTTTTCGAGGGCTGCTCGCCACGTCGTTATCAATTATCGTTATCAAAGCATTTCTTAGAGAGCCCCCCCCCACACACACACTTCACGGTTTGTTTCTGTTGCTCCCCTCTGAGAGGAGGTTTCCAAGTATTTCTAGCAGGACTTCCAGATTCTGTAACAGCTCTGTTCCCTTCGCCATCCGTCTGGCAAACGTCGTTTCTTTCGCCATGTTCCATATATACATCCGAACTAGACTGTGTTGTTTATCCGTGTCATTATAATATACGTGGGTATATACATATTTTTCTTTATTTTGTCATGTTTAGGTAGTGCATGTTGGAGGTGGTGACCCTTTGAGAGCCGTATGCAACGAAATTTCATTTTAATGCCGATTAGTGTACATTTAAAGCGACAATAAACGGTCTATTCTAGGGGTGGGCAAATGTGGCTCTTTTACAACCTGTGGACTTCAACTCCCAGAATCCCTGAGCCAGCTTGGCTGTCTCAGGAATTCTGGGAGTTGAAGTCCACAGGTTGTAAAAGAGCCACATTTGCCCACCCCTCCATTCCATTTCCATTCCTATTCCATTCTAATTGAAGACGGCGACATGATTCCGCCTCGTTCTAAAATCTATTGTGACAACAGCGACTTCCCTCTTGGCGTTGAGAGTTCTCTCTTCGTTATTTATCTCTATGTTCGCAACGCCTCTTCCAGCCTCCTTTTCCCGGCGTTCAATGCGCGAGGAAGAACAGCTGGTGTGAGAGAGAGAGAGAGAGAGCAAGAGGGAGGGAAAGAAGGGAGGGCGGAGTTCGAGGTTAGAGGCCCGGCCGGAACCGGGAGCGCTGCCTCATCTTGGCGCTCGCTGAGTTTCTAATGCCCTGCCGGGCTGTTCTAAAAACCGGGGATTGGGCCCCAAAGGGTCTGCCGGTTCCATTTCAAGGTGAAAACTTCCGGGGAGGAATTTGACGAAATGACGACGCGCCGCATTATCCGCCAACAGTACCGAGAACTAATTTCTACCGTTCAGCGTAAGTTCCTCCCTTCCCCACCACCCAATTAAGGAGAAAAATGGCGCGAAGTAATCCTGGTTGATCCAGGAAGCCGGTTTGGGTGTCCTTGGATCGGTCGCTGCCGCCCACCCCTGTCTCCATGGGGGCGGTGATGCGTGGGGATATAAAGAGGGAAGGGAGTGGCGCTGCAGGCTGTCGAGCTTGCTTGTTCTTTACCCAAACTAGGTAACATCAGCAGTATTAGACTGATGTGTCTTAGGATCGGGCGAGACAGGGGTGCAGTACGTAGATACCTGCTCTTCTCCTGCTTCGGGATCCTTTTTCCTGTCGATGGGGAAGATGGATGGGGAGCATCTTTTCCGTCCCCACTTTGCTGTGGTTTGGAGGTGGTGGAGTTTGAGAGCTCAGGCCATTCTGAGATTCCTTTCCCAAACATTCATTCTTCTAAATGAATGAAGTCTAAATGCCTCAGTTGGGGATGGGGTGTATGTGTCACAATCTTTATTTTTTAAAAAAAAAAACCATATATAAAATGTATTCTAAATCTAAATCTTAATTGGAATCTTTGGGCATCTTGTACTTCAAGAAGTGGAACTCTTATCTTGCAAATTGGTGTATATAATGGTTTTAACGGGGTGGCCTTTTTGGTTTAGGTATCTCAACGATTAAATATTGGTTTTGTTTTTTTTTCCTCTTTGACTAGAAAACCATGAGCTGATGCTGAGCACCAATAACGATAAATTGACAGAAGCTCTAGAAGATGCTGATAAACTGTTCTCTGGAGGTAAGATGAGAATTACTTCACAATTTTTCAGTGCTTGATTTCTTTCTAGAAATTTCTAGAAGCTTCAAATAAAATAAAAAAGGAAAGAATATGTGTCTCATTGCCACTTTTATTTAATACATTCAACTTATTCTGGTGAGGAAAATATAAATCATTTTGATTACAAATAGTAGCCATCTGTATTCTTCAAAAAGCTTGAAGAAGATTAATTTTCTATGGGCCTGAAGGAACTAGAAGAGGCCAGCAGAGAAGAAAATTATTTTATTTCCCTAAAATTATTTCCCTGTAATTAAAAGCAATTAAAAATGCAATCTCTTCTCTCTCTCTCTTGTGGTTTCTTTCTTAATGATATGCTACTTTCTTTTTGATTGATAGGTATATGTCGTTTTTATTAATACTTCATGTTTGGTGGGCAGTAAATGTTACATCAAGTGATATGAATATAAATGATAAAGTATGAAACTCAGCAGGAGGAATAGTTCTTATTGTTTTAAGTATCAACAGAAACCCATAGCATGCTTTTACAAGAGAATAATGTAATAATGAACATACTAATCACACATATATTAAGCAAGGAATATGGTAAGTGATATAAATGAAAAAAAATGTTACAAGTAATATCAATAAAGACATACTGGTAATCTTTGTCACCGTTTCAGGCTACCTAGTTCGGATTGATAGTGGGCTTTGTTTTGGTCCCTTTTTTAATGACATTTAGTGCACTTTGAAGACAACCCTTGATTGGTAAACCTCAAAGCTTAAGCTTCAAGGAAGAACTTTTATTAATTTTCAGAATAAGTGAGGGTAAGGGAATTTAATCTTATTTCTTGTTGAAATCCAGTACTGTTTTGAGATAAATTGTCAAGAGATACAAATCTGTAATTTTTCAGAGGTGGTTGGGGCTCTGTGATTCTATCTCTTAATATTTATTTCATTTGGAGAAAAATGGCAGCTTCTAGTACACCTGCATGTTTTTGTTTATAGCCAGTTAGCAACTGTGTTGCTAATAAAATACTATAAACACGATTGTGAAATGTAATTGTCGTTCTTGACACTGCTCTTCATTGATTTACCTTGTTATCTTGAAAGGTTTAAAACTTAATTTCTGAAGTTTAAGAAATTTAAAAAAAAATATAGAGCTCGGTGTTTGTGAATCTGAGGCCTGATTCTAAATTTATCCAAGATTTTTTAAACAAATCTTGTAAAGAGTCAATGCTGCATTGTCATTGCCACAGTGTTCAATGTTTTTATACTGTTAAGCTGTTAGCATTATTAAAATAGTCACCAACTAAAATATGCAACTAGTTGACCCATACTAAATCAGTATTTTTTTCACAGATTATTATCTGTATGTAGGTAGTCCTCAATTTACAACCATTCATTCAGAGACCATTCTAAGGTAGAAAAATATGTCTTATGACTATTTTTTGTACTTAATACTTTTGTAGCACCTCCATAGTCATGTGATCCGAATTTGGATATTTGGCAACTGGCATGTATTTATGATAGTTGCAGTATCCCGGGGTCATGTGATCACATTTTGTCATCTGAGGAGCAAAGTCAATGGTTAATCTTTAGAAGCAAAGGTTCACTTAACAACTGTTATTGACAACTACAGTGATTCATTTAATAGCTGTGGCAAGAAAGGTCATAAAATGGAGCAAAACTTAACAACTGTCTTGCTTAACAACAAAAATTTCGAGCTCAATTGTCATATATCGAGGACTACCTAGTTTTCCAATTATAGATATACCCTATTCTTTTATCAGATCATACAGCAAATAATTTGAATGCATATCTTGCTTAGAATTCTCTCCAAAATATTCATTTTTCTTCTTCTAGTCCATCACATTGAATTGTTAACTTACTCTTATTTAGTTAACTTGCGATTCATGGAAACAAGCATTCATCAGAAACTGAATATTAATGAAAATTATGTTCTTGCCTTCAATTCCCTTTGAATCTAGCAAAATATTTTTCTTCTTTCAAAACAGTGTCCTGGGCAAGAGAGGCCGCTTTGGATGCCCAGTTCCTAGTTTTGGCATCAAATCTAGGAAAAGAAAAAGCAAGCCAGTTACACTCAGATATGACAATATTTGATCCATCTGCATTTGCTGAAGATTTAGTAAGTTTGCAATGATGAACTCTATAGTAATATAAGGCGTTTATGTTTTATTAAATAGAATATGGGAAACAATTTTTTTAGCAAAGCTAATAGCAATATTTAAAAGTATACGTAAATATTTCACTCGTATAAGCTGAAATATAAGTTTTAGAGTCTGAAATCAAAAAAAAGTATGCAGTGCACTTGAGGTCCTTCAGTTCATGGGAACCAGACAGTTAGCTTGCTGTTGCATTAATCATATATTTTAATAGACATTAGAACCCCATTGCTTAGTTTAAATGTAGGCTGTAACTCTTGGGCTGTCATGCTTTATAACCTCTTCTCTGGTTTTCTCACACTAACTTCAAATTAGTGAATTCTTGCAATATTGAAAATGAAACTATTTGGTACCAAAAATGTAGTGATCTAAAATTTTTTTTGTCCTGTAGAATTATTTTGCTGTACTGGATAGTTAGAATTGTAAGCCATGTGTCACAGTTCATTTTTGCCCCATCTTCAATCATGAACCAAAGAAAATTAAAAATTATTGCTCAGGTTTCTTTATATTTCCATTTTTTTTAACCTGGCATCACAGACCAGGCTTGCTGGTAGTTTGGGTTTGGAAAAAAACATATTTGTCTGCTTGTCTTGTCTGAAATCACATATTATAGTAGCTAAGGCAATTCAAGTAGTTCTTTGTACCACTTCAAAGAGAGAATTGTGTGGCTCCACAATTTCAGTTATGTAAATAATTCTGCATTTTTGGAGATGGTGGTGAGGGGAGAACGGTTTGTGCAAAGAGATAACATACACCACATATTTCAAATGGAATTCCCTGTTTAAAAAAACTAGATAAATTGATTAAGATATTCTAATTTCAGATCAAAGTTCCAAAACACTGTATTTTGAATTATTTACATATGCATTCAGTATCATTCAGTATAGATTTAGACATAAATCTTAACTCAATAAGCATAATATTACTAATACCTTCAAAATATTATGTACCTTAACATCATATTTCTTCTTGAATTAAATTCTAATTTCATATTGTTGTGTATTTTGTATAAAATGCAAATTGAAACCATATATTTCTTCTACAGTTATCACTTATGGGTCTAAATCGTTTGGAAATAGAAGAAAGTGATAGTGAAGAAGAACAGGTTGCTAGTGGATTCTTACCTAATAATGCTTGGCATAAACTTGGTGAAGAAGCAAAAAAATACTTTAGGAGGGCACCAGTTTTCCATTTCATGTGAGTTTATTTATAGTATCCATCATTCAGTCTGGTGTGATAACTTTCACAGGAATTATGCTATAGATTTCTTGTTACTTGGGACTTGAATAACAATTAAAGAATCTTACACATTATAATTTGTCTACTGTTCTCTTTGAGCTTTGTTCTCAGCACTTTGGAAAGCCTTGCATATATTTTCTGGAAGTTTTCTGCAATGCCTGAACACTTGTTGAAGTGAGCAAGATACCTAGCTTCTATGTTTTTATCTGATTTTATCTGTAAGATTTCTGCAGATAAAGAAACCAAAGACTTTTTATTATGTTGTCATTCTTAGCTTCCATGTGGCATACATCAAATGGGTTTGGGGCAAGGAGGTTTCTTGATAGAAAATGCTGTTGACCCTAATTTATTCCATAATTGGAACAAGATATTCTTTCCAACAGTGCTTTAAAGGTGTTCTATAAATGTTTCCTTTTGTTGCTCTTAGGTAATAACGTTTTAAAATTTGAAATAAGAGCAAAAAATGTGTATAGTTGAGAGCAACCAGACTAGGATTTTGCATTCATATATATTATTCCAACATGACTCTAACATCAAAACTTTATTAGGTCTGAAGGCATGAAACTGAAAGAAATTCTAATCTCTCAGCAATTCAAACACCAGGTTCTTTTTTTTTTTTTTTTTTTTTTTTGAGGCTTCTATTGCTACATCCTTCTAGTTTGTTAGCCATGTTTGCAAAATAGAATAACAGTGTTATGTCATCAAATTATTTGGAATGTTACATAAGGAATTGACAATGTTTTCGTTGTCTTAGGTTAGGCACATTTACTCCTGATCCTCCTGTTGAAAGGCCACGAATTGAAAGGCAACGAAAGAAGGCAACTTCAGATGGAAACAGAGCAATGCCTGCACAAGTGAGTTACATATGAGAAGTAAAGTCTAACGTTACTTTGGGGATGAGAAACTTCCAACTGAAATTGATAGCACAGTAACAGAAGAGGACACATAGAATAGATTTTTTGTTTTAACAAAGCTTTACGATGAACAATGATTTTCCTGCAGATGTTGGTTCTGACTGTCAGGGTTCCAAGTAGCACCCCCAACGAAAGCAGATGTTTGGTTCTACTGTCAGGGTTCCAAGTAACATCCCCAACGAAATCAAACTCCGAGGCTTGAAGTTCCTCAAAGCTAACTTTTATTAGGAATGTCATATTGGCACATCTGGGAAAACCCGAATCTGAAAGCTTCTGGGTTTTCCTCACCCACAAGAAAGTTCAAGACCTTGCCCACATCTCCCACATGTCCACATAGCTTCAATCAGTTCTTTCCTGAACAGAAGACATCTTCCAATTTCTTCTTTGCACAGTTGCCAGACACCATGGCCTTGAACTTCTCTTAGAGAAGTTTGTTATGGCTATCTCTACTTCACTCATGCATCCCCCCTCCCAACTTCCCACGGTATGATTGTGGCAGGCCTGGATCCTCAAGGCACACAGATAATATGGCTTCCAGACATGACACTGACTTGTACTGAAGGAGGGTGTGATATTTGCCCAATAAGCTTCTAATATACATACATGGAAAAAAATATACTTTTGAAGAAGCTGATTATTGTAATTTGTAAATGGTACATAAAATTTTAAAGTCAACTTTAAAAGCTTATTCTTCATATCAGTAGAATTATTTGAGGTCAGTTCTATTTTTGCACATTCTCCTATCTGTTAGATAGGAGAATGTTTGCATACATCACATATCTATTAGGAAACAGAAAGAAAATGTTTACCTCGTCTTCAGATATTTACTCTTTTAAAAAATACATTTCATTTGTCCCTGAAATCAAGTTTACATTTATGAAAGTATTGCTGATTATGAGGCACCATAATAAAGTATGCTTTAAGGAAAACTGCAATATTTTAAAAAGAAATTAATCTAAGAATATTATAATGGAAGGGGAAGACTGCTGTAACATTGTCATAAAATATAGCTATATTGACAATAGCTTGTTAAATTAATTCCTTTTTTAGTTAAAGAAAATGGAAGAATCTCATCAAGAAGCTACTGAAAAGGAAGTAGAAAGGATTTTGGGATTCTTACAAGCCTATTACGCAGAAGAGCGTAAGTTAATGGAATTCAGCATTCACAGAGTTTCCTCTCTTTTCTTTAAGTATTGTTATGGTGGCTAGGATACGAAGAGTATAAAATCAAGGATGCTATGTCAGAACAAAAATATCTGAGCAGAAAAGTTCAGTTGAAGTTATAAAGAGGTTGTAAGCTTCAAACATTTAGCTGTATATATATATGTGTATGTGTGTGTGTATATATATAGATATATATTTCTCTTTAGCCAGGTTCTACCTACGTAAACCAAGATATTATGCAGCCCTAGTTCAGTGAAATCACAATTCACTAGTTTTTGGGCTTTTTTTTTTCTTTTTCTTTTTTTCTTCTGGCAGCCAGCAGACCCTTTGCTGCCCATTGGGAGACTGCTGGCTGCCAGAAGGAAAAAAAAAAAGCCCTAAAACTAGTGAATTGTGATTTCACTGAACTAGGACTGCATAATATCTTGGTTTACATAGGTAGAACTTGGCTAAAGAGAAATACACATAAAACCTACGAAAAAGAAAGAAAAAAAAAACCACACACACACACACCCACACCCACACCCACACCCACACACAGGCAATTAGCTTAATTTTCATGGTGATATTTGTACTGGAAATTCTCAATTATATTAATTTGGCTCCATAATTACATATTTCTCAATCTGATGTTATGATAATACTTTTGTGTAGGAAGAATCATTCAGACAGCATATATCTAGGATTTGTTAAGAAAATTCAGTTTACATTTCTCATTCTGCTGCAGACCATGATTAGATCTGCCTTTAAATTGAAAAAAAAGGAATAGTGAAAAATATTAAATGTGGGTTTAGGAATTTTTTTCCATTCATAGATGAATGATAGTTAAATGATGTTGAACACAGAAAGTAAACTAGAAATAGGCTGAATAGCTAAATGAATGTATCGATATTAAAATTACGTTGTTTTTACATTATAGCTTCTACACCAATATCCTTCCTTGAGTTTGTGACAGACCCAAATTCTTTTTCACGAACTGTGGAAAACATGTTTCATGTCTCATTCTTAATAAGGGTAAGGAAAAACAATTTTTTTTAAATTTGATTTATATGCCGCCCTTCTCCGGAGACTCAGGGTGGCTTACAATGCGCTAAGCAATAGCTTTCATTCTTTTGTATATTTATACAAAGTCTGCTTATTGCCCCCACAACTGGGTCCTCAATTTACCTACCTTAGAAAGGATGGAAGGCTGAGTCAATCTTGAGCCTTGGCGAGATTCGAACCTGCAGTAATTGCAGGCAGCTGGTCTTAATAACCAGCTTAATAACAGGGTGCCTTAGACCACTGTACTACCAAGGCTCTTTGCTCCCTTAATTTGCTCCTTTAATTACAAAAAACAAATGTACTGTGCCACAAATCTATGCACAAGATTTGAACCATCCATGTTGGAGGGTTGCTAGTTGACTAATTCTTTTCATCTCTTATGTAATAGAAATAATTTGATGTATGTTTATAATTTACTAACCTCCCTTTTATAAACCAGATTTCTTTCCAGTTTGATATATTCAAATTGATTTTGAAACAAGCTTGATAATTATAAACAATATGGTATGATATTTAGACACTTGAAATATGGATCATGCTTTGTTTTTGTTAAAAAATCTGATTGGGTTTTTTCTTACTGGAAATAAGTTGGTTTTAAGTCCTACATCTATCTACTGTTTAAAAGATTAAAACTGGAAAACTAATTCTTGAATGACTGGGTTTGCTTTTTGTACTAAACCATAATTGAACCGTGGTTTATTTCATATAACAATGTAATCATACAATTCATTTAATCAAAGTCAAGCAACTAATATGTGGTTAAATTTGTTTATCATTCTTATTGCTGTTGAGCGTTCAGCCCAGTAAATGTATTTCAGATTTCATAACCTGTTTCTGACAGATTTGCTATCTTGGGGGTAAATTGAACTATTTTTTCCCCTAGGATGGACTTGCAAGAATAAAACTGGATCAAGATAAGCTTCCTATAATAGGTAATGTCCCTTGGGTCCCTTGAGAGTTGGGCGGCATAGAAATATGATTAATTAAATTAATTAAATTAAATTAATGTTGCAATATTTCTAATACTAGGAGTTGTTTTAAACAAATGTCTTTGTCTCTTAATTTGACATATACTTGCGTTTATATTGTTTTAGAGAAATTGCATTTTCATTTCTTTAAATAAAAACATGTGTCCCAAAAATAAAATATTTTGCTAGAACCTTTACGTCCACAAGGAGTAGAAAATTATGAGGATACTCAAGCACGGAAGCAAGCCGTCATATCAATGAGCTATCAAGACTGGATGGTATAGTTAAATATTTTATTTCCAAAAGTTATTTTAAATATTCCTGTACTGCATTTCTGTATCTAAAATGCTATAACTAAGATTAGCATACCTATATTATTTAGATCTTAAAAATATGGAAAGGCAAGGTCCTGGTTCTGTAAATTTGGAAGGGGAAAAATATATATTCTTCCTTCAATGTGTATCACAATAAGACAGACTGTTGATCAAAGTAGCAATGCATTTCATTCATGTATTCTGTAGTTTCCCATCTTAAAAAAAATTGCAGCACATATCCAGAATTTTCATTGTAAAAGTATTGTAAAAATAAATGCTAATCAGAAGTTCTGTTAACTTGTAATATACATAACTTTGCATTTAACAGCTTAATATTTTAACTAGTGGTGGCTGAAAAGGTAGATATGTTTATTAATGCACATTATTTATAATACTATAGATTAAAAGACATAAATTTTTTATTTTCACATAGAATATTGTGGAGATATTTGAAATTTCAGAGCCAATGATTCCACCTCTTTCACAGTCACAGAAATGAGATGAAGCTGATCTGAATGTAAGGTACTATTTTTGTTTATTTTTTTTTAATATCATTTTTTGTTGTTGATATTCAAGCACAATAAATGTTAGTTGGGCTAACTTGAATTCTATCTATCTTTTGCAGATTTCAATCTCATTCTTTTACACAGGTATCTATAGTTCTATAAGAACCAGCCTGATCTTGGATGGAAATGAGCTAAACTTTCCTGTTTTAAGTATTGCATATTTGCTTGAATAAGAGGAGTGCCTGCAGGTTTTCTAAATAACAATGTTGTATTTTACAACATATTGTACATTATTTATTTGCTGTAACAGCAAATTAGTCTTGTTGTAGCTTTTATATTCTGAATGTGCTTTGTCTTATTACACATTCATTTGGTCAACATTATGTTGTTTCAATTTGTATTTCACTTTTTCATAAAGCAAAAAGTTAACAATACAAACAAAATACGATACATCTCAGTAACAGAAGACATTTGATCAATCTTCAGACATGGAAAGAGTTCCCAAGGGAGTTTGCTCTGTATTTTTGGAGTGATGCAGAACATGCCTTCTTTTATGTGCCTGAAAAAGATTGCTTTAAGGATCCTTTTCTATTAATCTTTAATGTCCAAGGAGATTCATATTGAGAGACATAGATAGTTGTGCTTAAAAAAACCATTTAAATGTTAAAGGATGGTACACTCTCAATTCCTTTATGTTGCAGCAGTATGTCTTAATTATATCTTAGTTTAGGAGAATATGCACTTTTATAGATCTTATTTATAGTTCTATAGATTTTGAACCTCATTATTTGTGAATGATGATGTAGAGAAGAAAAATGGGGAGTGGAAATGCAAGACCAAGAAGAAAGGCTGAGAAGAAAAGTGTATCAGGCTCTCTACATCATAGAATGTACTTACCTAGTTGAAATATTTTGTTTTCTTCCATCATACCATTTGGGTGTAATTCTGCATTTAACATAAGCATTCAAATGTTTATGGTGAAAATAAGGATGAAGTAGAATGTCTTTGAGAAATGGCTTATAAGAACAAAGTAACTTGTGGATGTCACTCCATATTATTAAAACTTCAGCAGAAACAACCATTTGGAATTAAAGACTTTGATACACTTTTGCAATGGGCTGTGTGTTCAAGATTAATAATTTCAAATGTTTCTGTAGTCATTTTTAGTTGCGTAAGCAACTTGTTAACCTTTACAGAATAATAAATATAAATATTAAATACAGATCATAACATGGAAACTTTGGCTTTGAAAATACTATTTTTTGGACTAAAGGTGCAGTCTAGTAGATGCTGGGAAGCTGCCCTGCACCTTATAAATTACTCTTTTGTAAGTATTTTCTTGGAAAGTTGCATGCGATAACAAAGTGTAGTGGTATTATAGCTGATACAAAAAATAGGTGAAGCTGGATTAGTTGTTAATTTATAAAATTCTATGGTGTTCCTCCATTCCTAGCATATATTGTTCCATCACTAGATTTCTAATATGCATATGGGCATCATACAAATCATACATAATAAATGCACTAAGGAGATTTGTTTTTGAAGCCAAATGAGCAGATTTTAGACAATTATAGTTGGACTGCATCAATGTCAGAGAACATGCAGTCTTGTCAAACTAATTTTAGGGTCCAGTTTTAGTTTGCAAACCTTGCTGGCAAAGTCCTGTGAATTGTTGATGTGATGGCTGGTGTTGCTGATCAGAAGAACTGATTAGGTGGTTAGATATTTTGCAGTGTTGTAGGTGACGGAGTTGATGCTGCTGACAATCCATCCAGTCAGAGCTGAAGAAGCTTCTTGGATGAGAAGTGAAACATTTTCAAAGAAAAACAAGAGTCCAGTTGCCCCTTGAAAAAATACCTTTGGATCATATACTGCTGTTTTTTAATAAATATAGATTGTCCTCAATTTATGACTAATTGAACAAGGAATTACGATCGTAAGTTGTACCAGTCATTAAGTGGGTCATCACGTGATCATGCCTGATTTTACAACCTTTTTTGCATGGTCTTTAAGTGAATAGTCTTTATTTTGCTGGAAACTGGAAGTAAACACCAGTTAACAGCAAAAAATGTAAACTGGTCATGAGTGGGGTTCTGCAAACAGCTATAAATGCAGGCCAATTGCCATGCACCCAAAATAACCTGGGGGATGGGGCAGTCAGAACGGATTGTAAATATCTTTGGGAGTGGAGCCTGTAAACTTTGGTTGTAAGTCGAGGACTACTTGTAATGTGCCAGGTTAGGTGGTATATACATTTCATCTCAGTCTTTAGTATAGATGTTACAATATGATTGATGCCAGCATCTTATGAATTCAAAGTACAAAGTATATTTCATCGCCTTTTGTAAATGTTGAACACATGTCTTAAATAACTTTGAATCTGCAATGTTATTTCTTCACATCTAGAAAAGTATTCCACACCTATGAGTGGAACAATTTAAATAAGGACTAAATAGTGGATTAACTAAAGGCAATCCGCAATTTAATGGCACATAATCAAAAAACCAGTAATTATTGAAGTACAAGTAGCCTTCACTTGATGCCAAGTGACCCGGTTGTTAAGCGAAATGTCACGTGATTGCTCAACTTAGGGAGAGCAGTTCTGGGAATCTTTGAATGAATCCACATGGTCGTTAAGCAAGTACTCACCTGGCTTCTTAGAAGAAGGCATGGGACTGCGTCCAATTCTTTCCAGCAACCTCTCTCCATCTCCCTACTTTTGGCTTCCTTCTGATCCACCAATTACCCTGTGCTCTGGCCAGTGGTTGCACTGCCCACCACTACCACCTGGGTCCTTTTGTTTGCTGGCCAGGGTTTCCTTTCATAACTGGTGCATCCAGGACTGCCATTTGGACAGCTCCTTTTTGCTGACTGTTTTGTGAAAGGAGGACTTGGCAGGTACCTGAAATGAGGCCCTGATCAGTAGTTTGATGTGGCACAGCACACACCTGCCCATAGTTCTTACCTGGTGGACTATACTACCTTCAGGGATCCGTAATCCCCGGGCCACTCATACAAATGAAGTTGTGTGTGCTTGCATGCACATGCCTATCACTCTCACAGAACCAACCCCTCTGCCACCCCCGCCGGCCCACCAAGCTGGAAAGATTGGGGATCGCTGGTCTATTGGACATTTCCACAGCATCTCCCCTTGCGTGTTCAGGATGATGAACCTAGTGGAAGGGAGGGAGGCAAAGAGAACAAAGGTCCACTGCAGTTGTAAACATGACAGGACTGAATTTTCACATGACCTTGGGCAACCGCAAAGGCCAGAAGCTAGAGGTCTGCTCATAAGGCATTTTGTTCAGCGCCATCATAACTGAATACATGCTGAATGAAAGATGGTTAAGCAAGGACTACCTGTATTTCTCATTCTCTTTGTGTCTGTAATTGCATTCTGATTGCATTCTATGACAAAATGAGAATATGTACTTCTGATCTGGCCATGTCCAGCTTCTGCAGCATGTCTTGGAAGTAGATATGCTGTCACTTTTTGTGCTTAATAAAAATTAACAGAACACATAGGAGTCTGAGTGTCGGGTTCAAATTATATGAATACTAATGCATTCAGAAAAGAATAGATGCAAAAAAATCAGCTCACTATGCACACATAACATATATGTATATAGCAAGAAAAATAATGATTTGGGAAATGGGAAATCATTTGGGAAAAATGTGCAGTTCCCAGGCCCCTGACACAAACGTAAGGTTTTCTAGTTTCTTGCTTTTCATTGCTTTTATATGAACATATCTCTGAAAGGATGGGGAAAAAAAAATTGGTAGAAATCAACCAGACAGTGCCATTTATTATGATTTATTGCTGCTATACTGAAATGGATAATATTGTTAAATTTAAAACAGTAGCAGCACATACAGTCAGGTCCAGAAATATTGGGACATCGACACAATTTCAACATCTTTGGCTCTATACACCACCACAATGGAGTTGGAATGAAACAAACAAACACTGTGCTTTAACTGCAGACTGTCAGCTTTAATTTGAGTGTATGTACATCCAAATCAGGTGAACGGTGTAGGACTTACAGCAGTTTGCATATGTTAAAGGACCAAAGGTAATGGGACAATTGGCTTCTCAGCTGTTCCATGGCCAGGTGTGTGATGTTCCCTCATTACCCCAATTACAATGTGCAGATAAAAGGCCCAGAGTTCATTTCAAGTGTGCTATTTGCATTTGGAATCTTGCTGTCAACTCTCAAGATGAGATCCAAAGAGCTGTCACTATCAGTGAAGCAAGCCATCATTAGGCTGAAGAAACAAAACAAACCCATCAGAGAGATAGCAAGAACATTAGGTGTGGCCAAAACAACTGTTTGGAACATTCTCAAAAAGAAGGAATGCACCAGTGAGCTCAGCAACACCAAAAGACCCGGGAGACCACGTAAAACAACTGTGGTGGATGACCGAAGAATTCTTTCCCTGGTGAAGAAAACACCCTTCACAACAGTTGGCCAGATCAAGAACACTCTCCAGGAGGTAGGTGTATGTGTGTCAAAGTCAACAATTAAGAGAAGACTTCACCAGAGTGAATACAGAGGGTTCACCACAAGATGTAAACCATTGGTGAGTCTCAAAAATGAGAAGGCCAGATTAGACTTTGCCAAACAACATATAACAAAGCCTTCACAGTTCTGGAACAAGATCCTATGGACAGATGAGACCAAGATCAACTTGTACCAGAGTGATGGGAAGAGAAGAGCATGGAGAAGGAAAGGAACTGCTCATGATCCTAAGCATACCACCTCATCAGTGAAGCGTGGTGGTAGTGTCATGGCGTGGGCATGTATGGCTGCCAATGGAACTGGTTCTCTTGTATTTATTGATGATGTGACTGCTGACAAAATCAGCAGGGTGAATTCTAAAGTGTTTCGGGCAATATTATCTGCTCACATTCAGCCAAATGCTGCAGAACTCATTGGACGGCGCTTCATAGTGCAGATGGACAATGACCCAAAGCATTCTGCAAAAGCAACCAAAGAGTTTTTGAAGGGACAGAAGTGGAATGTTATGCAATGGCCAAGTCAATCACCTGACCTGAATCCCATTGAGCATGCATTTCACTTGCTGAAGACAAAACTGAAGGGAAAATGCCCCAAGAACAAGCAGGAACTGAAGACAGTTGCAGTAGAGGCCTGGCAGAGCATCACCAGAGATGAAACCCAGCGTCTGGTGATGTCTATGCGTTCCAGACTTCAGGCTGTTTAGTTTAGTTTATTTGATTTGTAGTTTATTTGATTTGTATACCGCCCTACTCCCGAAGGACTCAGGGCGGTGAACAGCCAAACAATAAAATACATAGATACAAAAAATTTAAAAACCAGATAAAATCAAATTAAATCATTTTGGCCCAGACAGATTAAAACAACCCGATAATTTAAAAAAAGATTAAAATTTACATATTTAAAAAAGAAGAGATTAGGCCAAGCCCGCCTGATGGAATAAAAAGGTCTTCACAGCACGGTGGAAGGTGCGCAGATCCGGGATCCTCCGTATCTCCGAGGGGAGCTCATTCCAGACGGTAGGTGCCCCCACAGAGAAGGCTCTCCCCCTAGGGGCCGCCAGTCAACACTGTTTGGCTGACGGCACCCGGAGGAGTCCCTCTCTATGAGAGCGTACTGGCTGGTGGGAGGCTATTGGTGGTAGTAGGCGGTCCCGTAGATAACCAGGTCCTAAGCCATGGAACACTTTAAAGGTGGTAATCAAAACCTTGAAGCGCACCCGGAAGACCACCGGGAGCCAGTGCAGCTCGCGCAGGAGAGGTGTTACATGGAAGCGCCATGTCGCTCCCATTACCACCCGCACGGCCGCACTCTGCGCCAGTTGGAGCCTCCAGGTGGTCCTCAAGGGGAGCCCCATGTAGAGAGCATTGCAATAGTCCAGGCGGGAGGTGACGAGGGCATGAGTGACCGTGCGTAACGAGTCCCGATCCAGAAAGGGACGCAACTGGCGAATCAGGCGAACCTGATGAAAAATCCTCCCGGTCACGGCCGTCAAGTGCTCTTCTAAAGACAGCTGTGAATCCAGGAGGACGCCCAAGTTGCGAGCCCTCTCCGTGGGGGCCAATGATTTGCCCCCAATAGTCAGTGATGGCGTCAACTGACTATATCGGGACGTCGGAAACCACAGCCACTCGGTCTTGGATGGGTTGAGCCTGAGCCTGTTCCTCTCCATCCAGATCTGTACGGCCTCCAGGCACCGGGACATCACTTCAAGGGCATCGTTGGGGTGATCCGGGGTGGAGATGTACAGCTGGGTGTCGTCAGCGTACTGATGGTACTCCACCCCGAAACCACGGATGATCTCGCCCAGCGGCTTCACATAAATGTTGAACAGGAGAGGCGAGAGGACTGACTCTTGCAGCACCCCACATATGAGGGGCCTCGGGGTCGACCTCTGTCCTTCTGTCAACACAGACTGCGACCGGTCAGAGAGAAAGGAGGAGAGCCACCGCAACACAGTGCCTCCCACCCCTAACTCTTCCAACTGGTGCAGCATGATACCATGGTCGATGGTATCAAAAGCCGCTGAGAGATCTAACAGGACCAGGACAGAGGAACACCCCCTGTCCCGAGCCCTCCAGAGATCATCAACCAACGTGACCAATGCCGTTTCCGTGCTGTACCCAGGCCTGAAGCCCGACTGGAACGGATCCAGATACGTCGTTTTATCCAGGTGCTGGGGGAGCTGTTGCGCAACCACTCTCTCAACAACCTTCACCACAAAACGAAGGTTGGAGACCGGACGATAATTTACCAACATTGCCGGGTCCAGGGAAGGCTTCTTGAGGAGAGGCCTCACCACCGCCTCTTTCAAAGCGGCAGGAAAGACACCCTCACCCAACGAAGCATTTATAATCCCCTGGAACCAGCCTCATGTCACCTCCCGAGTAGCCAGCACTAACCAGGAGGGACACGGGTCCAATAAACAAGTCACGTTCAGTCTAACCAGAATCCTGTCCACGTCCTCAGGGGTCACAGGATCAAACTCATCCCAGATAACATTCTCAAGACCTGCCCCAGTCCCTCCCCCTGAGACTACTCAGTCGGAGTCCAGATCTTCCCGAATCTGAGTGATTTTGTCATACAGATATTGAACAAAATCCTCGGCTCTACCCTCCAAGGGGTCCTCCCACGCTTCCTGGTGGAGCAGGGAGCGGGTCACCCTAAACAGGGCGGCCGGGCGATTATCTGATGATGCAATAAGAGCAGCAAAATAGCTACATTTCGCTGCTTTTATTGCCACTAGGTAATTCCTAATATGAGATCTTACCAGTGTCCGGTCAGATTCAGAAAGACTGGCCCTCCAACTACTCTCTAGGCGTCTTTTCCGGTGCTTCAACTCCCTCAGCTCCTCAGTGAACCAAGGAGCTAAATGAGATTGGCGCCGGGTCAGAGGCCGCAAAGGCACGACCCGGTCCAGAGCTCCAGCGGCTGCCCTATCCCAGGCGGCCACTAGGTCTCCAGTCGAGGCGTGTGCCAGAGCCTCAGGGAATGGCCCAAGCTCCATCTGGAACCTGTCAGGTTCCATCAGGCGCCTGGGGCAGAACCATCTTACCGGCTCCGCCTCCCTGCGGCGGAGTGTAGCAGTTCAAAGGTCGAGACGAACGAGAGAGTGATCAGACCATGACAAGGGCTCGGTGACTATATCCCCTATCTCGAGATCACTCAACCACTGTCCAGAGACAAAAATCAGATCCAGCGTGTTTCCCCCCGTGTGGGTAGGGCCATGAATTAACTGGGTCAGGTCCATGGCTGTCATGGAAGCCATGAACTCCTGAGCCACCTCAGACTGTGATTGACTGCAAAGGCTGTGATTGACTGCAAAGGATTTGCAACCAAGTATTAAGAAGAGAAAGTTTGATTTATGATTATTATTCTGTTCCATTACCTTTGGTCCCTTAACAAGTGGGAGGCACATATGCAAACTGCTGTAAGTCCTACACCGTTCACCTGAGTTGGATGTACATACCTTCAAATTAAAGTTGACAGTCTGCAGTTAAAGCACATTGTGTTTGTTTCATTCCAACTCCATTGTGGTGGTGTATAGAGCCAAAGATGTTAGAATTGTGTCGATGTCCCAATATTTCTGGACCTGATTGTATATCAAAGATAATTCATTGCCCTGAAAAGATCTTAAGAAATATATTTAGTGCTGGATGAATTTCAGAAATAGGGGAAAAAAGCACTTGTACAATGAGGGAATCAGTCCTCAACTGTGAGCTAAAGCAGGATGAATGTTGTGGGGAATGAAGTATGTTTATTTTTGTGGATCTGTTGAAAATGCAGAAGAATCTACCCTACATAAAATGTGTAAGCTGTGAAAAAACACTCCCTCTGAGGACAGAGAATTAGGCAGCTGGGTGGCAATGACTATTTATTTCCTAGGGATGAGGAAAGCTCCACATTGGATCTATATATGAGGGTGCAAACAAGAACTCTCAAATAGCCATTGTTGGGTCTCAGCTATGTAACAATCAGCAGTGACTAGTGGAGCATGTACCAAACAATTGTCTCTTGGTTAGTTAATGTAGCCCAAAAGAAGCATGGCAAAAGCTACATTAATTGCCCATCTGCTAGTTGAATTCTTCCTCCACACCACTTCATTTAAAAAAAGCCACCCAATTCCCAATAAGACGATGATCCTTATCAATAAAGAGGAAGTTTAGAGAGATGTGCTACCAACAGAGCAGAGTAGGCAATTTAACACTACAAAAGCCCATCACTCTAATATGCACTGTCTATTACCATAAAATTAGACTTACTCTCAGGACCTAGGGTGCTTTCCTGAACCGACTGGCAGGCTTTTTCAGATATTCACTTTTAATCTCTGCCTTTTGGGCAGCCTTTTTTGTGTGTGCCCAAAACACAAGACATGGCATCTCTTCAGAGTATCCTTGGCACCTGAAAGAAAATTCCTCAAGCTCTTCCTGGTCTTTAGAAGTAGAGCAGTAACATTACCTTTTGTTACATTTATTTGTCTGAAGATAAAGTTGACCTACTATAACCCTGCAACATTTTACTTTCTGGACCATGGGACCCTGTTGTTTCCAAAACACTGCAAGGAAGAGATACGAAGAACTAGTAATTCCTGAACTAATATATATATTATGTATGTATGCATGTATTGATTATGTATGTACATGTATGTATATGTATAGAATACATCTATATTCTATATTGTCACATTTAAAAAAAAAATAGCTTGCACTTGTTTCTGTGGAATTCTGCCCGTCAGAACGTTTTTGAAAGCAAAGGCCAGTAAGGTACCAGTATCAATCTGATAAAGGCTAACACTTTTACTATAGCTTCACCTTGGAAGGAGATAGGCGACAAATTAATTTAATAAATCAAAACTAAATGAAATCTGTCTAGTTATCTTGAATTAGGATACGAAGCTTCTGGAGGCCGTCACACCAAAACACAGGGATAAAAGTAGGTAAGCCTTTAATGAGGTTTCCCCTCTTTTCTGGCTTCAAATAGTCCTATTCGGCCCCGCAAATGGAGGCTCCGCGTTCTGCCTTTGGCAACCGGAAGATACGCTCGCAAGCGGAGGCCCTCCGTTGCTCAATCGAGCTGCCTTCTGCCCTGGGTTAAAATGGCGGCTGCGGCCGCCGCTGCTTAGGGCGCCCGGGAGATTCCCTCGGCTGGACGGCGGACACGGGGTTATCGGAAGGCGGAGGTAGCCGGCCGGGCGGCCAAGATGGCGATGATGGGAGGCGGTTTCTTGAGCATCGTGGAGTACTTGGGGGGAGACGGCGGCTACCGCTGCGGCTATTGCAAGAACGACACCGGCAACTTCTCCCACGGTACGAATCGGACGCGGGAGCAGAGCAGAAGCCAGCGCGGGAGAGGCGAGGGAAGCCGAGCCTTTCCATTATTTGCCTCAATGGCGAGTCTTTCGGTTGCAGGGATATGCCTTTTTTAAACGGTAGGCCGCGCTTAGGGTGAAGGAGAGGAGTCGAAGCGGGACAACTTCGGGCCATGTTGGGCTTCAGCCGAGGGTAGAGGCAGGCAGGCAGGCAGGCGGCGCTCGGTGCCTCCCACAGCCGGTTTCCGAGCGCCTCTCGAAGTTATCCTTTAAAAACACTTAATGGGGCATGCCACAAGTCGCAAAAGCCCCATCTCTAATTCGAGCCCTTCTCTGCCGTTTAAATGACCAGAGAGGGAATTAAAAACTGAAAGAGGGAATGAAGCACCTGTTCGCTTCTGACAAGGATCCCTTTACACCAGTGTTTTTCAACCTTGGTAGCTTGAAGATGGGTGGACTTCAACTCCCAGAATTCCCCAGCCAGCAGCGCTGGCTGGGGGATTCTGGGAGTTGAAGTCCACCCATCTTTAAGCTTTCAAGGTTGAGAAACACTGCTTTACACGTTATTATCTGATGCTTTTCTGTCTTCATTTTTTGCCCTCTTCCTCCCAACATAGCCCCTTTCTTGGCTACCAAAGGACAGTTAGTCCTCCACTTACAACCACAACTGAGCCCACACTTTCCGTTGTTAAGTGAGACATTTAAGTGAGTTTTGCCCTGTTTTACAACCTTTCTTGACATCGTTGTTAAGCGAATCATTGCAGTTGTTAAGTTAGTAACACAACTGTTAAGTAAATTTGGTTTTCCCGTTGACGTTGCTTGTCAGAAGGTCACAAAAGGTGATCACATGACCCCGGGACCCTGACTATTATAAATATGAGTCAGTTGCCAAGCTTCTGCATTTTGATCATAGGGGTGGTGCAACAGTCGTAAGTGTGAAGAATGGTCATAAGTCACTTTTTTTCAGTGGCCGCTGTAACTTCTGTTGTAAGTGGACTATCTGTACTCAGAAAAAGTCTATAAGCACATTTTATTAAAACCCATAAGCCTTTGTAAGCCCCAGCACATTTTCTCAGGCGCATGGAAACAGATATAGAATGGGTTGGGCATATATTTTAAATATTTGTTATTATTATTATACACCCACAACAGAGATGGGCAAGAAATCAAGTGCAAATTAATAGAAATGTATAGGATTCCCACCCTACTTGGAACCATAAACTAGCCAATCACTATATGCACTCAATCATATTGCATTTATTGTACTTTATGCTTCGTTGTTTTGTGCAATCCCCAGTTATTAAAGAGAATAGTAGATTTTATTTCTTTTCTTTTTAAGAAAAGAAATAGAAATTTGTTGTATGGAGACAAGATAACAGGAGAATAGAGAATAACAGAATAAATAAACTTATGACAGAGATTTAAAATAATGTAATTGTTTTAAATTAAATTTAAAGGAGTCAAAGGAGGTCTTATGGGAAATACTGTTAAAGTAGATAGGGGATTGAGCTGAACGTCATTGTGGGGATCCACTGACAGAGTCTTCTGTCACAAAAGTCCTCTTCATATCAGGGTGGATAAAAATCAATGATTTTTTAAAAAAAGAATACAAAAATTGGATTCTTGATTTAAATTGGATTTTTTTAAAATTTAAATCGGAATTTTTAAATTTTTTATCAAATTTATTTAAATAAAATGCTTTTGGAGTGAAAATCTATCTAAAGATAGTTTTCTATTTAAGATACATTAATAATTTAGTATATTCAGCCTGAAATGGAGATAGTTATGTAGCATGAGGCTCTATATTCTGCAATATTTACATTTTTGGTAAACTCATTCAATGAATCCAAGCTCTGCAAGCTGAGATAACATGCCCTGCATTGATACATTCACACAATTTCACAGTAACCATGAGATAAATCATAAAACAAAGTTCAGGAATATTCCTTTATCCCATTGTTTTGCAAATCTATGTACTGTATGATTGTTTGCAGAGAAATGCATCTGTACCAGCCGGCTCTAAGTGTGAGGAGGAAGTGCAAGCAGTAAAAATGAAAGTGAAACCTTCTAAGCAGCTTATAATATTAAAGAGTACCTGTCATTTCAGATCCATCATGGCAGCGCCTGTTAGCGGGCATCCATTCACCTGCTGCCTGCCACATCCCTCACCTTGTTGTGTTACTGCTGCATCACCAGCCATGCCATTAGAGTGAATGGGATTGTTGGTGAGTCAACAGTGGATCAGAGGTGGAGCTGCTGTGGGACAGAGATGACAGTTGCTCTTTAAAAATTATAATATCGAGTTGATTTAAATCAATCCTTTTTACTAGTGATTTAAATCGACTTGGTTTAAATCAAATCCACCCTGCTTCAGATATTAAAGCATTAACCCACATTTTGTTCAAGCTGGTTGGCAAATTCTGGGAGTTATAACTGTCACATCTGGGAAGTGCCCTGCTTTAGGAAGGCTGATTTGAGGACTTTTGCAGCATACTAATCGATGGCTTATTTAATAGATCCAATTTCCTGGGTCATCTAACATCCTGGACTATAAATTCACTGGCTGAAATCATAGAACATATTGATCCGATGTATTATTTATTTGTTTGTTTGTTTGTTTGTTTGTTTGTTTATTTATTTATTATTGAATTTCTATACCGCCCTTCCCTCTGAGGATTCAGGGCGGTGTACAGCCAGAATTAAAAAACTATTCCTTGTCACCCTGCCCTGATCTACCCAGTCAGAGTCCAAATCCCCCCGGATCTGAGCGATTTTGTCATACAGGTATTGTCCGAAATCCTCCGCCCTGCCTTCCAAGGGATCCTCCCGCACTCCCGGATGGAGCAGGGAGCGGGTTACCCTGAACAGGGCGGCCGGACGATTCTCTGATGATGCAATAGAGGCGGAAAAGTAATTAAACTTTGCCGTCTTTATCGCCATTAGGTAGGCCTTAATATGCAACCTTACCCGTGTTCGATCAGATTCAGCGAGACTGGCCCTCCAACCGCTCTCCAGGCGTCTTTTCCGGCGCTTCATTTCCCTCAGCTCCTCAGTGAACCAAGGAGCCGCACGGGATCGGCACCGGGTCAGAGGCCGCAAAGGCACGACTCGGTCCAAGGCCCCACCAGCCGCCTGGTCCCAGGCGGCTACCAGCTCCTCGGCCGAGTCATGTGCTAGAACCTCAAGAAATGGCCGAAGCTCCATCTGGAACCTCTCAGGATCCATCAGGCACCTGGGGCGGATTCATCTAATTGGATCCGCCTCCCTGCGGCGGGGGGCAGTGGTTCGAAGATCCAGGCGAAGGAGTGAGTGGTCTGTCCATGACAAGGGTTCCACGTCTATATCCCCAATAACAAGACCACTCAACCACTGGCCAGAGACAAAAATCAGATCCAGAGTGTGACCTCCCCTGTGCGTAGGGCCATGAACTAACTGGGTCAGGTCCATGGCCATCACGGAAGCCATGAACTCCCGAGCCACCTCAGACGTTTCACCAACGGATGGCAAGTTGAAATCACCCATGACTAAAAGCCTGGGTGTATCTACTGCCACCGTGGCTATCACGTCGAGTAGCTCAGGTAGGGCTGTTGCCACGCGGCAGGGAGCCAGGTACATAAGCAACAAGCCCATCTGAACCCCACGAACCCACCTCACAAGAGGGACTCACATCCGGCTATCTGAGGCACAGTGGTCTCCCTAGGACCCAGATCCTCGTTAATAATAACCGCCACCCCCCCCGCCCCTCCCCTGGGCTCTCAGCTGATGGAATGCTCTGAAGCCTGGTGGGCACATTTCAACCAGAGGGACACCGCCCTCCGGGCCCAACCAGGTCTCCGTAATACCTGCCAGGTCCGCTCCTCCCTCTTGTATAAGATTGTGAATGAGGGGGGCCTTATTTACCACGGACCTAGCGTTGCATAACAACGGCTTATATGGCTTATATGAAGCCAGACATCATAAAAAATAATCTAATGAATGAAATTAAGTACAAGATGTTGAGGAAGCCATATATGCTTGTAGCAGACTCTACAGAAGCATTGCTTTAATGTTAATTATGTGTTTTAACTATGATTTTGAAAAGTTTCAATAGTATTTTTAAAAAATCATTTGTGTTATTAAGACATATGTAGGGAAGTTTCCATAAAGCATTTTTTCATTGTTTGAAGCAAAGTTCTCCCAATATTTTGTATAAATATTTTCTATATGAATATTTGTGCCAGGCATGTGGGCTCATTCACTGACTGTTCAAGACTACCAGGATCTTATAGATCGAGGATGGCGAAGGTAAGCGATTAATTGAATATTCCAGGGCAAAGTCTAGTATAAAAAACATGAGATCATAAGCAGTCAACTATTATTCATGTCCTATAAAATACATAAAATCATTAAGTACCCCCATATATTTAGAGTCTTAGACATTACTTGAAGTGATGACACCAATTGTCATCTTGCTACATAAAATAATTCTCCAAATATTACCTGCATAATTGCAAGAATTTTAGTATAAAATGCAGTATAAAATGAGAGTTAAGAAATTATACCACCATGTATTTTAAGTATTCATAGTAATATAAACAATTAACACTCTGGATAGATCCACATGTAAATCTACTGCTTCTTATTTCCAGTGTTTTCTAACAGAATGAAGAGGGAATGCTTGATAGATCAACCTGACCCACCTGACCCACCTCCACAGGTGTGGGTATTACAAATACAGGGTCTTTTTAATTGCTGGTTAAACATTTAACCACAACTTGGAGACCCAGGTTCAGGTCTACTCAGCTATGGAAAATGGACATTCCCTCTGAGCAAAAGAAGTCACAAGGTTGTGATTGTGTTAAAATTAGAGGAGAGAATACTTATAGCTGCCTTTAGCTCCTGCAAGAATGTACCAATAAATAAAATTTGGGGGCTTTTTAAGATATGGTACACTGGCATTCTGTATCTTTGGTTATCAGAGAATGAAAGTTTGGAACGAAATCCTATCTAGATTAGTTTACCACTCTGTATCCTATATTTATTGCTGCATTCATCTTTAATTCCAAGGGATTTAAGTTAAAGGGAGTAAGAATTTGAATATGCTGAACTTGTCACCCGCATCTTTCTCTATATAGTTTGTAAAAGGTCCATTAAACTTACAGGGGCTAAATTGCTAGGGTCTAGCATAACTAGCTGATATTTGTATAGTCATCCAAAATATTATAATACTAGTTATAAAGGTATCAGGAAAATGACAATGAAAAAATTGTTTCCATCAAAGGGATGATGAGATTGCTTAACATTATAAAGCTCAGAAGATTTATATTATGTACGGTATATTAACACAGCAAAGATTTGAATGAATTCTGTAAAACTTATAGATTATATAATTGATTATATAATTTGATTGTTTATATAGAGCTTTTTCTGCTCTTAAGATGTGATATTTATTATATATTTTAGCTTAAGAGCATTCTAAGAATTTATCAAAATATGTTCATCTTTTTAATTCACAGAAGTGGAAAGTATGTTTATAAGCCCACTATGAATCAGACATGTTGTCCTCAATATACATTAAGGTAAGTCTTGTGCAGTATTTAATTTTTTTTTTTCTAATTTAGTGCCTCTGTTATGCAATTGACAGATTCAAATGTCTGTTTAAGTGTTTAGCATGTCCCAGCCTAATTTGCTTTGTAAATGAGAGTCAGCAATTATATAGCAGAGTGGTTTCTAATTAATAATTACCATAGAGTGCATTTCTTATAGAAATGCCTACATTCTTGACTAAAACCTTGCAAGATTTCAAGGAGGACTAACTGGAATATTGTTAGATTTGGTGATGTTGTGCGGTTATAACTGTTTTAATTAAGATAAATTTTATTTAAAACGGGGGTTCAGCAGATTTCATGTTAGGACAAGTGGCTGTGTTAGTCTATAGGATGGTTATCAAAGACTTGCTGTACAATGAAAGTTTGCATTAAAATCTTTATAAAGACATATTTATTGTTGACCTAGCTAGTCAAGAAAAAATATTTAATTATTTATCAGATTTATATGCCTTTGAATTGTGAGAGTTACAGAACATTAAATGAATAAAAGCAATGCAAAATAAACTACAGTAAATCAACTACTGTATTAAGTAGCTAATTAAAAAAGTTAGAAATAAAAACTGGTTTAAATGGTGCTCAATCAATCCCCAAGGCTCTCTAGAACAGCATGATCTTTACTACTTCCCATAGCATCCACATTGAGGGAGCTTGACTAGATATAGGAAGAAATATCAGAAAAGTAGCATTTTTTACTCCTTGGGTGGAACTGTCTTTTCCAGCCTCATTTTTTCATACTAATAACTTTTCTTATATTTACTGGTCTTTGTTGAAGATGCTGTACTCTGCCCCTCTTCAACAGTGCATTACATTTTGATGCTCAGAGCAGAGGAGGGGTATCTATCTTGAAGTGTACACAATTTCTAGATTTTTAGAAGGTTTTGGCCTGGATGATTGTGTCTTCAATTACATATTGCATTTCATTTTGGGGAGATGGAATAAAAAACTTACTGAAAGAATGTGCATATTTCACTGGATTTTAATTCCAGAAAAAATGCAGTTGTTTAAACAGGACTCATAATTTCAAATTATGTACAGGAAATTACTAAATCATATGACATGTATTACTAATAACTATATCCATATAGCTTTTTACATTCTAGAACTAAATTATTAATTAATACAAAATGAAGCATACTTAATTACTTAGGACAAACCTTGACTGCAGTTATTCTTTTTTTCTTTTGAGGTGCCAGGCATTACACTTCCAACCTTCCAAATCACATAAAAAAGTTTTGAAGAAGATGTTGAAATTTTTAATAAAAGGAGAACATTCAAAAGCAGATATCGAAGGTAATTGTTTAAGAGCCCTTTAAGAATTATTTGTTGGTGTATTCTGGAATTTTTTTTAAAAAAGTAGGTAGTTCTAATTGATTCACTAATATAAATTTTTGTATCAGTTTCAAGTTAGAATTTGGGGAAAATTTTATAAATTTATTCCATAATTCTTCTATTGTTGTGACTGTTTCTTTAATATTTCCATCCATTTGCAGTTTTTATGCGTTCTGTCTCTGTGTCATATCTAAGTAATAGTGTATACACACAAATCCTGATTTACTATATGCCAATATGCCGATTTACTATATTTCAATTCCTAGCGACCATATAGATGATTTTTTTCTATTTTTTCTTTTTTGTTGAATATCTTTTATTATTATTTTTATTTATTAAATTTATTTGTTGCCTATCTCGCCATGGAGCTACTCTAGGTAGCCTTTTCCAAGGCCTTCGTGGCTTTCTACCAACTATTAATCTTTGGCATATTTCTTGGCTGCTTGTTCCTTTACTGTTGATGGTTGATCCTAAGCAATTCCTCTGTCCACCCACCGACTGATACACTTCTTGCCAACTATTTTTTTAAAACCTTTGTATCAGAAATATTTTCCTAATGTAGAAATTAAGATATCTCCTTATTTTTCCAGTTGGGGCTTTAAAAGAACTTTTGCTGCTTCCTGTTTTTTAAAAGAAAATTAGAGTCCATTTTGCTATCTCAGTTGCTGTATTCAAAATGTTGCCATGTTAAGAAGGCATATATATGAATATGTTTGTGGAATTCCACTTTAAAGGTGGCTCCTTTGTTTGTTACATCAGGTTATAGTTCAGTCTACTAATGAAATGTATGAGGTGTTACCTAAATCCATTCTTTGTGTACGTAGCATGGGTGAAATGATTGTATAATTTCTCTTGACAACAGTATATTCTACTTAGAGTCTTGGGGGTCATTTGATACATAAATTTAATTAATTTATTTTGAAAGCTCAATTATTTAAATATTGTGGGATTATCTATGTATGCTAGAATTGTGGTTAAAAACATAATTTGTTCATGTTAAAGTAGAAATATTAACCTTTTATTGACATGAAGTTTGCATTTTCCCATTTTTTATGTGTGTTCTCTGTATTATTATTTGTAGTAGATCCTGTGGAGTCTCACACCAAAGAGGCTGATGGCTGTAGTTTTTCCTTAAAAAACCCACCTATCAGAAGCCAATCTGAATTGCTACCCCTCAGTACTGATCCCACAGAAGAGGAAGAAATGACAGAAGAAATAAATGTAAAGGAAGTAGACTCCAAAAATTCTGAATTGTGTAATGAAAAATTGAATACCGATTCCAGCAAGCTATTACAGATAGCTCATATTGGACATGTTACTCCTAAACCTGGTAATGTTTTTGTTTTCTTTTTCTTTAACTCAGCAAACTAGATTTATATCTGTGTGCATTGTATCTCTCTTATGATTGTGAGAGCCATCTGAGAAAACCAGAATCAAATAACTGCACAACCCTTTCATTCCAATGATTTTTTTGCCAAAGTTGTCTAAAAGGACAGGCTTAGAAAATCCTCTTTTTCCAAAAGGATGTATTGACATTGTTATTTTACATTTTTACCCAGTATTAACTAACTTTAATTTATGGTAGCTCGCTCTCAGCCAAACATAAGAAAATGTATTTCATTTTTTAATTCATTTTTTCTCCTTTTTGGGCAGGTTTTTCTTTTTGCAAGATAAAAAGACACTAGAAATAGTGTCTTCTTAGACTAACTTAAGCTCTGCTTAACTAAGTTCTAACATTAAATGTATTATGACGCTTTTATTTATCAAGAAACTTGCTAAAGATAACGGTAAAAAAGTTACAGTATAGCTGGCTATCTTCTCCATTTTATTAACTCCTTCATGGTAATGGTACTTGTAAGCTTGTTAGTTCACAATTCTCAGATTTATTTCACTATATTGGATACATAAATTAGCATCTTTGTCTTGGTTCAATAAGTAAACTTTGTGTTTCTTTACTTGTGTTCAGCAGAAGTTCTGCTAAAGCAGTGTTTCTTAACCTCAGCACTTAGAGATGCGTAGAATTCAGTTCCAATGCTGGTGGGGAATTCTGGGAGTTGAGGTCTGCATAGCTTCCAAGGCCAAAAATTGAGAATCGCTTTACTAGAGAAAGGAGGAACGTTTTCATTTGCAAAATAATTTTTGAGCCTGCCCCAGGAGTGCTTATTTTTTTTTTCAGCTGGCGTAGAAAAACACTGATGTTATTTTTTTTTAGTTCTTCTGATGGCTGTGGTGTTGCTTCTTTCAATTCCTCCTTTTTTTAGGAATAGGGATTTTATTATTCAACAGTTATGTAGTTCATTTAATCTGGTGTATGCGTTTTTGAACATAAACCTGGCTAATTAATGAAATAACTTAGAGAAGAAAAAAATTCTCATCCTCTATCAAAGTTTCAATATAATCTTGTTCATAAGGTCCTTTTTTCTGGATGATAGAAGGCAAACTTTCTGTTGCATCTAAGTCACAATCACTATATAGCAGGGGTGAAATGCTCCCGGTTCGGACCGGATCGCCTGATCCAGTAGTGATGGGCAGGTGGTTTGGAAACCGGTAGCAAAAATCCCTCCGCCCCCATTGCCCAGCTGAGCCGCGCAATCATCAGAGGCTTTTTTTTTTTTATTTTTAAAAACATTTTTTCTACAACCTCTTTGGCCGAAAAAATGCTTTTAAAAGTAAAAAAAAAAGCCTCTGATGATCGCGCGGCTCAGCTGGGATCATCAGAGGCTTAAAAAAAAAAAAAGCTTCTGCCGATCAAGCAAGTCAGCTGGGATCGTCAGAGGCTTTTAAAAGCATTTTTACAACCTCTTCAACCGAAGTAGGTAAAAGTAAAAAAAAAACCAAGTTGGCCACGCCCACTCAGTCATATTACCCCACCACCACCAAGCCCCACCCACAGAACCGGTAGTAACAAATTTTACATTTCACCACTGCTATATAGTCCATTTTTTGTATAGTTACGTCACTTACAGTAACTTGCAAATATAATAATAAATAAGAGGACACTAGAACATTTACATTTCAATGGATAGGTGGAATCGCAACAATCAAAATGTTACAGAAAGCTTAACTTTTTAAAAATAACACTTGCTTTATAGACAGTCATATTAAAAGTAAAAAAAATAAATGAATGTGGCTTCCTTCAATATATGCTTTTCCAATATATTATTGAATAATATATTGGCATTCTAGGCAGAGGAGCTGACTTGAATAAACCACCATGTCGTAAAGCAAAAGTCATACGGAAGGAACAAAAGTTGCAGAAAAAACTTCAGTGCCAGACACGGCCAGTTTCAGTTGAATCAGGGTCTCGGAGTTTGACCAGTCAGAACTGTTCTCCTAAAACAAACCAACCAAAATCAATTGAAGACTTCATTTTTGCCACCTTACCTCCTGAAGCTTTGCACCAGATAGAGGTATGAAGATATTTCTATTGCTTATGGCAAAGTATTTTTGCCTTGTTTCCTAATGTTAAGCAATACAGTAAACAAAATATGATTTTTTTTAAATGCAAAAGCTTTCTTGAATTAGAAAAACATAGTGTTACTTGTACAGGTAGTCCTCAACTTACAACCACAATTGAGCCTAAAATTTCTTTGCTAAGGAAGACAGTTATTAAGTGAATTTTCCTCTATTTTATGACCTTTCTGGCCACAGTTGTTAAGTAAATCACTGCAGTTGTTAAGTTAGTAACAAAGTTGTTAAGTGAATCTGGCTTCCCCATTGACTTTGCGTGTCAGAAAGTTGTAAAGATGTCCCCAGGACACTGCAACCGTCATAAATATGAGTCAGTTGCTAAGCATCAGAATTTTGATCACATGACCACGGGCATGCTGAATAGTTGTAAGTGTGAAAAATGATCATGTCACTTCATAACTTCAAAAGTCATTAAATGAACTGTTGTAAATCAAGGACTACCTGCACTTGAAAAGTTTCATGTTCTTTGCAGAAACACAAGGGGGTGCTATGGTTCCATCTAAATGAACAAAGATATTGATGTGTATAACTTTAATGAGAACCTAAAATGCAGCATCCTTGGAACAAAATTATAAAAATGACTGTAGATGTTTAGATTTTTAGAGAGCCGAAGAAAGGAATAGAAGTATATTTTCAACTATTTGATAAAGCCTGGAATGAAACATTTGCTTATGAATGTAGGCATTTTTTTAGGTGATAATGTCCTAGCTCAACTAGATGTGTAAATTCTGTGTATTGTATATCCATTACTTTTGAAGCAATTGTTAATCATCCTGCTTATTTAATTAATTTTTGGTCAGGTGCCAAGTTATAGCTAAGAGGCATTTTTTTTGATCGCAGCTGTTTTGTTATTTCTTTGAATGCCAGAAAAACAATTGTGGGAGAAAGACTTTCTACTTTCTATTAGTGATTATACCCAAACATAAATATAATACTGATAAAAAGAGGTAATCTAATTGTAAAGAAAGAGATGTGACCAGTACCTAAGGGAAATTATCCATTTTTACTAATATGGCAGGCATTCATTAATGTTAAATGTGCTTTATTTAAAGAACTTTTTAAAGTGAAGTTTCCTTAGCAGTTATGCCAAAGCAATAAATGTTCAAAGAACGTAGCTTTTAAGACTCTGGCTTAAAAAGAGTGTCTTTTTAACTTTCAGTCTCAATTTAATTCTTATTTTCTTTTAAAAGATTTATATAGCCACCCATATTGTAACAACAACCATGGGTGGCATTAAAAACATTAAAACCAAGTAACTGCCTCAAACCAAAAATAAACTGACATAAAACTGTACAAAAAGTCATGGCATCTTTACCATATTGAGTGTCCTTTCTTCCATTTTTAGTCTTCTGTTCCTTCCAGGAACTTCTTCCTTGCCACATTATTTTCTGACACAATTCCATTACCGTGTGCTGCTTCCTGGATTTAACCTATTCTTGTTGTTTATTCTGTCTCTGAACCAAAAGGATGCTTAACCTGAGCTTCTTGATTGCTGCCAAGCATTAATGTGACCTCTGTGTTACTTGCTGTGTTGATTTCTATCTTCCAGGGCATTGGGACTCACTGTTCAGTGTAGTACATGGCAACAGTAACATGTTTGCTTGATCTTTTGAACCTTCATCATCCATAGCCAGTGCCATGTTTTCCAGTATCAAAACACTGCTTTTGATAGAGTGCAGATAATCCAAAGGGCACATTGGTTAAATTTTTTAAAAAATATATTATTATTATTTTTAAAATAATGTTTTAGGAATAGCTGATTCCAAGCATGAGGGGTTTTTTTTTTGTGCTTCTAGGATAACACAAACCTAAGCACATGAATTAGCTCAGGAGTGTCAAACTCATGTCGTCATGGCGGCATCAAGTAACATATCGGGGCTTTCCCCCCACCTTCGCTAAACCAGCCATGGGTTGGGAGTTTGAGAGTCCTGAATTAGCTAATACAGACCTAAACAAATTTATGTTTACTTACCACTGAACTTGGTGACACTTCAGATTAAACATGTTAAGGAATTCACCAATATTATATTTTACTACATTAAGAGTTGAGTAGGTATCCTTAAAATAAATCATCACAAATATAACATACAATTAGATTTAATAAAACCTAAAAAAATCTTTTAAGTGTTTCAGAATAGCTTGTAAATCTTAATTGACCACCAAAGTCCAAACTAATGCTAATACGACTGTGCGTATGTATGTATGCATGAACCTATGTTACATTTACTTTACATTTGAACATCACATGACTGCTTCAAATCAGATTTTGCCTATAGTCTTTTGAAAACATTGAAATGTAGGGCAATGTGATTGGAACTTGGGGTTTGAATAGTGAAACAAAAGAAAGCTAAATGTTCTCTTTGTGAAAAATATGTACACAATATTGGGTTAAAATATGAAGAAGAATTGTTTAAATGTTATCTGTATTGTTTTCAAACTTTTAGATTTCTGATGTATATTATTGCTACAATTGTCTTTAATTCTTTGGAAGGTGAGGCTGGTGCGATCATCTCCACAAAGTTCCCAGTTCAAAGCCACATTTCAGGAGTCTTACCAGGTTTATAAGCGTTACCAGATGATTATTCACAAGGACCCTCCTGGTAAACCATCCGTCAGTCAGGTCAGGCAGTGTATTGTTTTAGTCTACTCTGAAAATCAAAAGCTATTTTTTAAAAGTATCTTAATCATAGAAATTATGAAAACTATCTCAATTATACTAAATTGAATATCCAGAAAACACAAGCAGCCTTCCAAACTCATGAGTGCCACAAAATACATTTCGAAGGAAAAAGAAAAGCAATAATTAATTTGTCATAAATATTAGTAATGCTTAAGTATAGTACACTGTAGATTTACTAAACAGGGAATCTAAGATTTTCTAAACAGTATTTATGTCACTACTGTGAGCTGGAATTATATTTTAACAACATTAATACAAATGCAGAATCCTACCATTGGAAAGTTTCCTCGGATTAAAGTTGTGATGAAGGTCCTATTCATAAAGTACATTTCACAGTGGAATGAGATGGATAAGGAAATCGTTAGACAAAGTGGGGCAGCAATGTCTGAAGTATTATTGTTCTTTCTTTTCTTTTATATCTATATCTATCTGTCTGTCTGTCTGTCTGTCTATCTAATCTCAAAGAACTGACTCTGGGTGGATAACAACAATTAAAAAAACAGCAAAAAAATCTCTCCCATAAAAATGCAAAAATAAATAGATAGTTGACAGCTGTGATTATAAACAACAACATATCCAACCACCAATACAAATACAGTACAGGTTGTCCTAGACTTATAACATTCATTTAGTGACTGTTCAAAGTCACAACGGCACTGAAAAAAGCGACATGACATTTTTCACACTTATGATCTTTGTAGCATCCCTATGTGATCAAAATTCCGATGCCTGGCAACGGGTTCATATTTATGACTGTTGCTGTGTCTCAAGGTCACATGATCCCCCTTTGCAACTTTTTGACAAGCAAAATCAATGGGAAAGCCAGATTCACTTAACAACCGTGTTATTACCTTAACAACTGGAGTGATTCGCTTAACAACTGTGTCAAGAAAGATTGTAAACTGCGGGCAAAACTACTAACAAATGTCTCACTTAACAACAGAAATGTTGGGCTCAATTGTGGTTGTAAGTCGAGGGCTACCTGTCCAAATATTTCAATAAAACTAACTCATTAGGCTCTAGCAGACATTTCGACCCCAAGTTCAAGCCCATGACTTGTGAAAGATTAAACAAGTTGGGGACAATCTGATCTCCAAGACAAATGCTGTGAAAGGAAAAGCTTTCTGGATCCTACCAGGTAGCACTCTTTCATAGCGTACCTCTTCTGTCAGAGGTAGTCATGATTGAGGAGAGAAAATCCTGCATACAACCTGTCCCCATATCATGGAGAATTTTATAGATAACCACCAGGATGTTGAATTTGACTCAGAAAGATACTGGAAATAATGTAACTTATGGAAAAGCATCTATAAATCTCTACACTGCTGCATTTTGTACCAGTTGCAGCTTCTAGATATTATTCAAGGGCAGCCTTGTATAGAATGCATTGGAATAGTCCATCTGAGGTGACTAAAATGTGAGTGATTATTAGGAGAGCCTTTTCATCTACTAAAGGGTGCAATTGGTACACACTTGATTTTTCTGGTTGCCTGCATTTGATTTTTCATTCAAATGCTATTTTGCTAGTTTTTCGTGGGTGCTCTAAATGTTTCATAAAAGTCACAAATTAAGCCAGGCAAAGTTTAGTATCTATAGTTAGTATTCAGTACCTGTTGTCCCTGAGTTATAACCATTCCTTTAGTGACTGTTCAAAATTAACAAGGGCACTGTAAAAGTGACTTATGACCATTGGTCCTTGCACTTATGCAGCATCTCCGTGGTCGCATGATCAAAATTTGGGTGTTGGCAATTGCAGTGATTTGCTTTACAAACATTACAAAAAGGGTTGTAAAATCAAGCATGACTCAATGAATAATCCCCTTGATTAGCAATGGAAATTCTGATATTATTGCCACAAATTGAGGACTACCTGTATTCATTCTTAAGAATCCTGCTGGTACTAAATGATGCTGGTTTGCCCATAATGCCATTTATTATTGTGTTTCTTTCGTTCTTTAACTGTTTCTTCTTCTTAGTAAAACTTTCAGTCTTTTTTCCCCCTCACTTCTCAGTTTTCAGCCCATTTTCATCTCTCTTATCTTCTCTCATGTGGCAGAATATGTAAATTCAGTACAGACAAAAAAAACTTTTTTAAAAAGTGACCTAGTAAACATTTTATAGCGTGTGGAAATTATTTGGAAAATGTTAGTGCTTTTTAATGTTAGTTGAATTAAAACCCTTTTAAGGTAATGATTGGTATTGTGTTAATTGTGTGATAGGCGAGGGTCTGCTAGAATGACTGGTTATTAAAGATGTGTCACAGATTATGGATAACTCCTTTGGCATTAAGAGCATTCATTATCAGCTCTTATTTTGGCACATGAATGGAATAATGGCAGAGGTTCAGAAATTACTAGAAATTGGCTCTGATAATTAGAATTTGGACTGCTGCCCCAGTTACATTTCATACTTTTGCTTATAGTTTGTTCATACTGTACAGCTCTACAAATTAAGAAATAAGGATTATGTCTTTTGTTTTGCTCAATTAAGATTGAAACATTCATTTTCCTTTGGAAAAAGAAAAAAATCTTTTTTGAGAAACTTTTTATGATAGCAGCTTTGATTGTTGGAAAATTTCAGATAACCTCAGTATATCAATAGTAACAGACTCCTTAAAGGGAGAATCAATTCATGGAGAAAGTACCCTTTGGTAGATGTTGTTCTGTGTGTGAACAGAAGATTTTCCTTAGAACATATTTACCACTCATTGATGCAGGTAGAGAATACTGATCAGAGTGAATTCAGATCACAACTTGAAAACGGAAGTATCAAAGTAAACTTCAAATACTAAAACTCTTGGCTTCCTCAGAAGTGTAGATTATTAAATGCCACAAAGTTTTACAGTTTCATCTATGTACAAATTGTATTTTATCATTTCTGTGTAGTATTTATTTACATTTACACAGATATTTGTATGCTGCCTATTCTGTGGAGTCTCAGCATAGACTATTAACATGGTAGAAACAAGTTAGCATGTAAAATGGTGGGGGGGGGTTGTGTGTGGTTGATATGGGTTCCTTGTGTGTCTTCTTGGCAGAGGCTTTGAAATGGATCTGAGGAGATGATAGCCTGGCCTACCCTTCAGGAGTATTAGGACAAATTTAAATAAAATATTGTATTTTCCCTTGCTCTGAAGGTGAGGTTAGTACCAGTTTCTTTTGAGGACCCACAGTTCAGTTCATCTTTTACTCAGTCTGCCACTTTATTTGCCAAGTATCAGATGACGATACACAAGGACACTCCTCTTGAATGTGACGAGGACCAGGTACAGTTTATTGCATGTATTTTTTTTGTCCATATTATTAATGTTATAAATAAACATGAATGGACTTATTTCCAGTCATTCAGATCGATCTAATCTTTCAAAGCAATATTTTTCCCAATCTTGTTTAAACTAAAAACAGGAGCCCAAATAAATCCTGATAAAAGAAAGAGTCCGTAGAGTTTCCAAGAGTCAGTCCATCAGTCCCACCTTGTTGGAGCTAATCAGAAATACTTTGGTTAACACCTGGATGGAAGATTGACAGGGAAACCCAGGATTCTAAGTTAGAAAAATAACTCAGAAGGGAACAGTGTCACAGTATTTTCCTTACTGCTACTAATAAAAATTATGGTTGTCTCCATGAAATCATTAGAAGCTGAATTTAAGTGTTCTTTACCTAAAATAATATATGACAACATCTGAATTATTTTTAGCAAAAACATTAATACATGTCATACATCAACAACTGTAAATGTTCAAATCAGTTAAATTAGATATATGAACCCCTGAATCTGCATGCACATGAACTAAAGAAGGAAATAAAACAAATATTCAGATTGCAGCTGGGGTAGATCTATTCAAGAGATTACTTGTGGTCCCATGGAATTAATAGAAATTATTTCTGAATAGTCATAAAGATGATTGAGGAAAATTGTACTGGCCCAGATGGTTAAAGCAAGCAGGTAACTCTGAATAACAATTCTAATTGCAAGAAGTAGAATGGTGATTCCTATACTCTGTGGTTAGATTCAAATTAAATGAGATGCTCTGAGATTTCAATAAAATTTATGCAATTTAAGTTAAGCTAATTTTATATTTCAATGGAATTTAAATGTAACTATATCACTTTTTTAGTAAACTGGAATCTGGAAAAGTAAGCTGCAAGGACATGATAATCCTATGTGGATTTTACGTGTAGCTGAAACAATAAATTATTAAGAAACTTCTACCATGGGTGATAAATAGACCAGAATTGTTCCATATAGGAAGTCCTTGGTTAATGACCAAAATTGGGTTTGGAATTGCTGTCACTAAGTGATGTGGTAGAGCATGACACCACATGACTGTGCTGTTTAGCAGTGGAAATTCTGGCACTCCTGGTTGCTGTTAAGCAAATCATTGTGAGTCATTAAGTGAGGACATCATATGGTCATCATTTGTGATCTCTTGTCAGCTTCCTCATTGATTTTGCTTGTCGGAAGCCAGCAAAGAAGATTGCAGATGGCAATCACATGTTGCAGAAGCCAGAACTCAGAGGACCCGTTGTGTAAATACCACTTGTTCAGCACCTTGCAAGTTTGATTGCTGAACAAGTATTGAGCGAAGACCACCTGTAATGCACTTATTTTAAGAACTGACAGCTGAAGACCGGTTAGATTGTTGTTCATAGCTGTTTCATATCATTATTAGAAATTAATTGAATTAATAGGAACAACTCCATCCAGTCACACCTATTCAACCCCGAATAGAGAGGGAGGTAATTGAATTAATAGGAACGTTTATAAAGTACACATGAACAGCTACAGTACATCAGAATTTTGAAATAGTTCTACTGTTACGTATCCAAATACCTTCCCTGTTTTCTTAGGCAACCCATGCCTATTTTAGCTACCTGCATGTTGTCCCTAGTCTTTCTGTTCATTGATCTTGGAATTCATGTACTAAGTGAGTATCAGCAAAAACCTTTATACTGTCCAGGCTCCTTGATCAGATCTATTCTGCAAATAACACAGAGTTTCTCCCAGGTAAACTTCTAGTCTTTATTATAGTATTTTAATAGAATGGAATTTCCTCTGAGATGGTACTGCAAGCAATCCAGGGTTACTGCACAGTGCTTGGTGTTTTTTACAATTATTTACTATTCATGTTTGAAAGGATTGTACTGAATGCTATACATTTTACCAAAGGTAGGTGTATTGTTCTGTGGTTTACTACTTTACTATTCTGAATGGTTCATTAACACCATAGAGATCCTTGGTAGTATTCAAAGAACATTAAGGTCGCACTGCTAAGTGCATCACCTCTGTTGGACCTCTAGATGATGATAATTTACCATAGGCTTCCAAAAGGAAAATGCATTTAAGGTATTTTGGGGCAAACATTGAAGATTTCCGGTATCTGAAATGAGCTCACCTTTCCTTCTCTTTCTCCCCGCCCTTTTACTTTTTCAATGAAAATATGATCAAGGAATTAACATTAAAGGAGTTGGGCAGATAGAAAATTTGAATTCTTACAAGTTTGGATTAATATTGTGTACCTTCCTTGCCACCTTTGTTAATTTTAATATTTATGATCTTAACTGTTTCATGTTTTATCTTGCTATTTTTATTATGCTGTAAACTGCCTAGGGCCTAGGCCCGTGATGGTGAACCTATGGCACGTGTGAGCTCAGCTCTGGCCAGCTGATTTTC
The DNA here is from genome assembly GCF_029215685.1 of Pituophis catenifer annectens. Lineage (NCBI taxonomy): Eukaryota > Metazoa > Chordata > Lepidosauria > Squamata > Colubridae > Pituophis > Pituophis catenifer. Next base: position 55,604,150 of record NW_027256886.1, on the reverse strand, counting down.
GGGCCTTCTGGGCCTACCGGAAGCCAAAAAACATGCTGTTTCCGGCCTCCAGAGGGCCTCCGGGGAGGTGGGGAAGGACGTTTTCACCCTCCCCAGGCTCCTAGAAAGGCTCTGAAACCTGGGGAGAGCAAAAAACGGGCCTACTGGGCCCACTGTGCCATCGCGTGCCAAAAGCGGGGGGAGCAGTCATGTGTGCATGCACGGGGGGCAGGGGGCGTAGAATTACGGGTGCGGGCACACACGTGCGTAACCCCCCTGCACATACCTCGCTTTTGGCAAGTGATGGCAAAAAGGTTAGCCATCACTGGGCTAGGCAATAAGAGTGTCATATAAATTTAATAAAGATTAATAAAGATATTCCCCTGCAGCTGGCCAGGGGAAGTAAGTATGACCTTAATTTTAAATGTTTGTTTCATTCTGGCAAGTCAACTGAAAGTTCTGACACCACCAACCACGTTCGTTCTCAGAAAGCCCGAATGCTTATTAAAGAATACTCTACAATTTGCTACGACTGTTTGTAATTCCATCTTCAGACAAAACTTTAGCTGGTGCATATAAACAGAATATATTTAGTATCCATATTGCTATATTGTAGTGCTGTTTCTTAATGAGATTTTTAATATGGGATGAAAATTGGGTTCCTGCTTGAGCTAATTATGTGTGCTGAAAACTTGTATCTGATTACAGTTTTTTTTTTAACCTTAAAATAAATTTCTGTCTTCTTTAACTGCATTTGATAATATAGTGTTACTATTTTGGGCCTACCATGCACAGCTCCTATAATGGGGCTGGTTATTAAGACCCTTTATGGTGTTCCAGGTCTTCTGAAGAAACAGTTTACATCTGCAAGGTAACCAAAGCAAACCAAATGGCAATTGCACCAGTTAGAAAACATTTCCATACATGATCATAAGTTGGTGGGTAGTTCTCTTAAATAGCTACAGCAAACTATTTTATTGCAATACTTACTTAATGGAGCAAACATTTTCACCATTACTTTTGGTATATTTCAAAATGACAAGTTTATAGGAAAAAAAAATACTACGTAGCTCAGTTTCCACTGCAAAACTGGACAAGCTCCTTACCTTGAGCTTAGTCAAATATTTGTTTTGGAAGGAAATTTATTTAAAGACCTGAAAAATATTCTCTGCCGAAAATGCTGCACCAGTGTGACTGAACTGGTTATGAATAGTCTTTTCCTTTCTTCATTACTCTACCCCCACCCCCAACATACAGTTGAGTGTTTAAAAAGGGAAATGGAACGTAAAGGAAAAGAAAGTAGTTGGGAATAAGAACAGATTTCCCCCCCCTCCCCCTTAGAGCATAAATATCTGAAACAAATCTGCAGTTTAAAACATGCTTTGTGAACTATTAGCAATTGGTCCAGATATTTATTTACTATGCTTTGATTCTGCTAGATTCATAGCAGGTTAATGATGGTATATAAGATATAATGATATCACAAAACCAATTAATAGTTACTTAGATAAGTAGTTGTAGTTAAGGAATCTCTCTTTAGGAGACAGATCTAATCATAGTATTAAATCATTTGTGTGCTCTCAAGAACCACAGAACAGTGATTGGTTGTTATAGCTTTCATATAGTTATCTTAATAATAAATAGTGAAAATACTCTTAAAGGAAAGAATATAGTGTATAATCTTGAATATGAACAAATATTTAGGTAATGTCGTAATATTTCTTGACCAATAGAAATCTAGAATTAAAATTTTGGAAGTCCTACAGTGTGAAAAATATTTCTAATGGAAAAAAAATTGTATTTAATTACACTCTATTTACCAATTGATCTTATGTATAATTAAGGAATTAGCAAGTTTACATAAAAGCCAAACAGGCAGTTCCTATTACAAAAGACTGTTTCTCAGATCTGAATGGATTTTCAGCAAGCTACTTAACTACTTTCAAATTCAGGAGTATAATTAGAATAATGAAACCAACAATTTTCTCCTAAGGTTTATAAACAGCTTCAATTTATTCAGTCTTTGGAACAGCTTGGTTGTGAATAAGTGAATGCTACATTGTTTCATTGTCTTCAGGACTGATTTAAGTTTATAGAAGTTTTTCCTTTAATTGCTAAATAGATTGTAAATATTTACTGTTCTTTTGTGGATTAATTATACTTTCTTTGGGTTGAATTAAAAATAAAAAATGGCATCAGAAAAAAAAATACAGGTAGTCCTCGACTTAATGACCACAATTGAGACCAAGATTTCTGTTATTAAATGAGACATGAATTAAGTGAGTTTTGTCCTGTTTTTATGACCTCAGTTCTTTTTTTTCTTGCCTCAATTGTTAAGTGAACCACTGCAGTTGATCAGTTAATACCCGGTTCTTAAGTGAATCTGGCTTCCCCATTGACTTTGCTTGGCAGAAAGTTGGGAAAGGTGATCACATGACCCCGAGATATAGCAACAGTCATAAGTATGAACCAGTTCCCAGGCATCTGAATTTTGATCACATGATCATGGGATGCTACAAAGGTTGTTAACTGTGAAACCACCACTTTTTCAGTGGTGTTGTAACTTTGAACAGTCACTAAATGAACGGTTGTAAATCGGGGACTACCTGTACTGTTCAAGGGAGAATTTGATTCTTTAAAATCTGTCTTGCAGTGCAATAAAGAATGATGGATGCCATGCACTTGTGTTAGTTCCAACTGATTTCATGGCAATTGGGATTCTTTCAGAAAAAGTGGAGTGACACCGGTACTTTTAGCCATGTTTGTATCTGTCTTTTAGTATATCTTTGGGGGGGGGGAGTATTTACCTGCATAGTTAGGCTTCCTTTGATTCCCCCCCCCCATTTCTTTTGTCTGTTTTGTATCATGACTTTGATAGCTAGTCTTCTTTTGCTTACCTAGTTACAATTTCTGTAGTATGAACAGTTGTGTACCTTGGCTTCATATGATTACTGCCTTCTGCTCACAGTACTGCCATAAATAAAAGTGAATAAACAAATGGGATTTTCCAGATTTTTTAAAAAACCTTTTCTATAAAGACACATCACCATCAATTTATCCGACAATGCGACATTTGAATTGGACATTCTTTTGTTATAACAATATATATATACACACATACAACTATATACGCACACATGCAATGTGACATTGAATTGGACATTATTTTGTTATAACAATATATACACTCACATACAAACAGAAAAATTTTAGGTTATTATATGCTATATCCTAATCTTCATGAATGCACATGGCTGCTATAAGAATATTTTGCTGAAGTAGCTTTCTTGAACATATCTGTAACTTTGTTTTCTTTGTGTTCTCATAAATTCTTCAGAACTATTTCTGTACTCAAGTTAAATTTGAAACTTCATCTTTTTTTTAAAAAAAAATATGTTTCTGAGTGGATTATATTGCTTCTGTCTTACATTGCTTCTGTGTAGAGAGCCACTTTGGCCTAGTGATTAAGGCACCAGGTTAGAAAGCAGGAGACTGAGTTCAAGTTCCCCCTTAGCCATGAAAGCCATCTGGGAAATTTTGGGCCAGTGACTTTCCTTCAGCCAACCCACCTCACAGGACTGTTGTTGTGGGGGAAATGGGAGGAGGAAGGTATGTTGGACATGTTCACCACCTTATTTGTAAAAGTAATAAAAGTAGGATACAAATAAAAAACAAAGAAAGCAGGATAAATAAGCTATTAAGATCAAGGCAAGAGCATTTTAATTAGTACAGATACCATAGTTGTTTAACAACTGTCTACATTTACGGTGGACTTTTAAAGTGCTACTTACTGATATGTTCCATCTCAAAGCTACAACTGCCTAAATATCTTATCTTGACAATAGCCCTTATAGATTTTATATGGTCCTAGTTTGTCCATCTGATTGCCCTACAGCAGGGGTGTCAAAATCGATTTCATTGAGGTCCGCATCAAGGTTGTGTTTGACCTTGGGGGAGCTAGGTTGGGTGTGGCTAGCTCAATGTCACTTGTGTAGAGGGTGCCTGTGGTGGCCCGAGTGCTCTTCCAGAGAAAACGGGCTCCAGAGCTCTGTTTTCGGCTGCGACAACCTCCTGAAATCCTCTGCCAGCAAAAACAGAGGTCAGGAGAGCCATCTGCGGCCCTCCTAAGCTCCATTTTCACTGGCAGAGGCATTGCGGGCCAGTCCTTTGCTGTTTCAAGGGTGGCCCCATGGGCCAGATCTAAGCACCCCGAGGGCTGAATCCGGCCCCCGGGCCTTGAGTTTGACACCCCTGCCCTACAGTTTTAAATTTGTAATATTAGTATCTTAAAATCTATCCACTGTATGAAATAAAAGCCACTTGAATGCTTTTAGATGCATTTGTTAAAGTAAAAAAATAAAACATAATCTAGTTCATTATACATGAATCACACAGGCAGGCAACATAGTAACAGTTATAGATTTTCAAGAGCTAAATTTACAAAAATATTTATTTATATATTTGCCTATCTCAACAAGTAACTCTTCCTATTAATATTAAGACATGAACTGTCTCTATTATTGCTATTCTCTGTATTGATACAAGACTTGAAATAAATTGTTGATTTATTCCATCAGTTCACAGTTAATAATAGAAAATCACTAAGCATTAAGATACTCTTTTCAATAATATTGTATAATAATGCATTGCAAATAATATTAACTTATTTTACTCTATTTGTGTGTTTCATTGTTTCATGTTGATCTGACACTTCTGGTGATCTGAACTTCTGATAAATACATCAAATACAGTTTACGCGATTTCTCTGTGATTCACCACTTGAGGTATGAAATTACCTTTAACACTACATCTTTGTATTATTTAAATACAACATATAGTTTCTTTTCAGTATCTAAAGTTTGCTACTATATTTATAATAGAGAAAATGAAATGTTCTCAGTTCCACTAATTTAGCATTGAATTAATTTTGTTATTGTTGATTTAATTCTTTGAGTTTCACTAGAAAAGGATTGATAAGTTTTATATTTTTGTTTATTTTATGAATACATTACTTAAAATTGAAGTGCACATTCTTTAGCTTGATATTTCTGTCTATCTGTAAACAGTTGATGAGCTTTTTGGTACTTAATAGATCTTCATATACGAAGATCTATTAAGCAGCATGTTTTAACGAAAATATTTATATTTATTTATATAATTTATATGTCATCCATCTTAGTGCCAAACAACTCTGGACAGCTTACAAATACAGGCTAGTGATATGTTAATCTCACTTCAAAGTTAAGCAACATTTGGGTTTTTTTGTCCGATATGTGATATACGTGATTACTAGGAACTGTAAACAGAATTCTATGGCATGTGCAAGTGAGGGAATGTCAAAATGAATATCCCGGCTCAGCTGGGATTGTCAGAGGCTTTTCAAAGCATTTTTTTCTGCAACCTCTTAGCTGAAGAGGTGGTAAAACAAATGCTTTGAAAAGTCTCTGACGATCCCAGCTGAGTTGCCTCATCATCAGAGAGGCTTTTCAAAGCATTTTTTAAAAAGTCTCTCTGACGATCTCACCTGAGTTGCCTGATCGGCAGAAGCTTTTCAAAGCTTTTTTTTAAAAAAAAAAAAAAAGTTGGCCACGCCCACCCAGTCACATTACCCCCACCGCCACCAAACCACACCAACAGAACCGATAGTAGCAAATTTTACATTTCACCCCTGGTTCGGAGACTGAACACACAAGGCACAGAGGCCAAAAACACGAGGCACGGAAGCAGCGATGGTCTGTGGCAATTCCTGCAGCCTGGAACAGCTGATTGGGGGAATTCCAGGAAGCTGATCCACCCGTCAATCAACTGCTTGTGTTGAATCAGGCTACAATAATGTGCAGCCTGATTCAGGCTGATCTGGCAGCTGACCTGGCTGTTCACTATTTGCTGCAAGGACGTGTCAGAGTTTGCAGCAGCAATCACATCCAGAAAGCACATGCAAGTAACTAATTCATCAGGATTCAATAACTTCTCTTTATATATAATATAACCCATGAAGTAAATATACAATACCAAAAGCAGGTTTTCCAATGTGGTAATAAATACAAGCAAAACACAAGCAGAGGAGAGGAGTTTTAGTTTTAGTTTTAGTTTCAGAGCTCAGCACAATATGCAGCTTTAGTACAGAATAGATAAACAGTCTCCTTGTTGCTCACACAGCAAATACTGTTTCCAAATAGCCCTCATTGGCTGACTTAGTTGCTACGCCTATTCATTGACTCACCTTGGTTACCATGTCTTCCAAGTCATGAACTCTCTCACACACTGACAAGCCACTAGCCAGATGAATACCGATGGATGCTTGTAGGCAGAGGCAGAATCTTTTTTTCTTATTTTCCTCCCCAAAAATTAAGGTTATACTCCGAAAAATACGGTAATACAAATATAGAAAGTGCTCTGGGACTTTAGAATTCAAACAGATAAGCCTAGATATTGGACATTGCAATAGTTGGAGACTGTAGAAGAGAAGAGAAAGAACTGGAGAAAATCACAAAATACGAAGATCTACAAATTTAAGTAGAATAACAGTGGCAAAATAAAGCAAAAAGAGTAGGCACCATGGATGCAATCCGAAACATAAGGAGCATCATTGGCATTGACAAAATCACCATCAGTTAATTGGAAAAAAGAGCTTTATTTGGAACAGCTTACATCCTGGGACAATACTTTTACACCCTCAAACCACAACATCTGCCTATCCCAGGTCTTTGACACACACACACACACACACACACACGCACGCACGCACGCACACACACACACGCACACACACACACACACACACACATACATACAGAGTATTTGGCTTCCTGTTCAAGTTTAGTCTCTCTGATCTCTATAATTAACCCTAACATGGGTTCAGTTGATGGCTGATCTTTTGCTGATCTTTTGCTGATGTTTTCTTAGCTACCTAACATTCCTATACAACCATAAGTGGCTAATTTAAAGTTTGGGAATAAATTGAGCTTCTTAAAGCCTCAAGACCTTTACTTATTTTTTCAGATAAAACTGAATAGGTTATATCGGTTAATGACCGCAAATGAATTGAGCTGAGTAGCAATTTAATCCATCCCAGGATTCATTGCTATGGAATAAATGGTACAGATGGCTATATGTGATAAATGATAGTGGAATGAATTTACAAGGCAAAGCAAAATGAGAATTCTTAGGGCTGTGGTGAGATTTCTTGTGGACACACACACACACACACACACACACACTCTCACACATGTATTAGTAGGAAAAGTAGCTTATATTTATAAAAAGGGAACACTTAGGGGTTTCATTGTATCTACATATTACAGTGATTTAGCTCTCAACTGTTTATAAGAATATATACATATATTCAGATGGCACAGTCTTTGTATTACTTTATTGGGAATAATCTTTGGGAGCAGAAATGGAATGTAATTTTGCAGATGACCTTCAGGATCTGTCTTTGAAGTCTTTGGAACCATAGTTGCCTGCCATGTTTTGGTAGAAATTCAAAAACATGTACAGAGGTATTTATGGAAAGAGGGGTTCAATATGCTGTTTGCATCTATGTGATCAAAGCTCTACCCATTTTATACATGTATCAAGAAATATGCAAAAAAGAGGAAATGGAGGAAATGCAGTCACAGCTGCCATTTTGACTTTCTCAATCCCCCTATGCCGGTCTCTGCCAAAATTTTATTTATTTATTTCCATTTGAATGCTTCTGATTCCAACCAACTCTGGGCAGTTCACAACAATAAACACATAAAAAAGAATATAGAATATTAGCCAAAAAAAGTGTAAAAATTACACAAAATAATAGCAATCTAGCAACTAAGTAAAACATACCTAAAACATCACAATGTCTGATCCAGCCTAGCTCAATGACTGGATAAACAGCTACATTAGTAAGGCTTTCCAGAATATCATTACAATGGGAGTTGAGAAGATAATGGGGGACCTCCTTCCAGAGGGTCACATCATAAAAAAAAAAAAAAAGATTTCCCCAAATCCTTAAAATCTTGGGTTAGCCATTCTTCATTATCACTCTACTAACTGAAGTATCTGAACAGCCAAAAATACCAAAGTGCAATTCTCTAGGCATTAAAAGGCTGTCTGGATCTGCTTCGGGGGCAAGTTGTGGACTCTGTTTAAAAAGCATTGTAACTGTTTTTATAATGTTGTGACCAAAATACTTGGAGGCATATACACAGCAAAGAATAAAGAATAAATAAGGAATACATTTTGTTCTGTTTTGCAAAAGATAAATCTGAAATTCACAAAGCCTAAAAGAATCTTATGCTTGAGCACTTTTCTTTTTTTTAAAACACAAATATATAAATCAAAGAAAGCTAACAGTTTCAACATTGTTTTTTGCTTCTTAAAAACAGAGAGCCCAGCCTGGAGAGTTAAAGCTAGCTTAAGGCCAAGGTTCCTGATGACTTAATATCTAGTGGTTAAAATAACTTTTTTTCAGACTTTAAAGAGTTAACTACCACATGAGTATAATGAAATTGTCAAGTTACAGTAATTGCACCAGTAATTTGAGATTTTGCATTTTGAATGAAGCCATGTGTGAAGAGTTTGTTGTTTTCCTTTGCTGGATCTACCCTTACCTTTTTTTTTTACATTTCTCCAAGCTATGAACGCTAGTCAGAATCATTAGACTTAATAGGAAAAAAGTTTTTATCACTCATCAAGTAAAACAGCAGATCCCCATTATTTTTCTTCTTTTGTATAGCTGTATGCTTGCTTGTTTATACTTTGCTCTATGTGTGTTTTTAACTTATGAATCTTGAATTAAATTTTGTGTGGCACTGCTTGCATATGTTTCTGATTAGATGACTAAATAAAAAAGGGTTGCATATTCAAGGCCATAAAACCTTTTGAACAAACTACATATGCCAGTTAAAAAGAGTACATCTCCCTCTTTTTCAGTATAATACATGTACGCATATTCCCCAAAATAAAAGCAGATTTGAAGACTTTGGGAGGTACAGTGTCAAAATATTAATTTGAGCCTCCTTTATATACATCCTATTTTCTTACTGCATTCCCTGTTAGGATTATTGTTTTTAGTTGTCAGTAACCCAGAAGCCTTTGGGACATTGTGGGGAAATCCAAAATAAAAATAATCATTGGAATTATATTTCAACAGATTAGTTTTCTTACCTTTAATGGAATATATTGACTTGTGATCATTTTACATTATGACATTCAGGGTAGTGTCACATACTGTAGCATTGTTTGTCATGTACAATTGTACCAATTATGTGTTTATGGGACAGGAAAATTCCAAAGTGTTAATTAACTGAAGGGTATTTTTACTGTCCTCCTTTCTTCAATTTAATTGAAAGCTGGTCAAAAATTGTTTTAAACAAATGCATATTACCTTCTTAACAATTATCAAGTGGCCAATATAATGCTATGTATTGTAGCCTTGGAAGTAAGCTCTTCAGCATTTCTTAGAGCTTGCATCCAAGATTTAGTTAAGACAGGCTAGAGTTTCACCGTCTGATAGAGATGTAAGCAGACTTTAATAGGAGACCAAAGGACGATAATATCAAAAGAAAGACAGAAGCCTTCTAAGATTAGTGGAGGAAAGGAAAGTGTTGGGAGGATTGAGGACAGTGGCTTGGTAAAATATGTTTATATCAGTGACTAAGTATGGAAGAAAGGGGCTGAAATGATTGTATATACTGTGCTGAATCAGTTGACAGTTGCTGAAGGAAGGAGAAAAAGCTACTTGGTTGTGGGTAAGCTGTTGGAATATATTGCACTGGAAACACATAACAGCTTTGCTCAACATCCCTGTCCAGATTTTATTTTATATGAAACCTCAAATCAGAATGTTCCAAGTTTTAGTTTCCACCAAATTGGCAGACTGAATGGTTGCTCTAGGTTCTGAAACAAACAATTTTCACAAGTCTTAAAAGTTATAGAAAGGCAGATTTCAGTTGAATGTTAAAGGAAACTTTTTAATGTTAAAAACAGTTGGACAACAGAACCAATTCCCAAGAAAAAGTGGTGAGGTCACCAATAGTTGGATACATTCAAATAAATACTGACCACCCATTTGTTGGACATTCCTTAATTTGGACCATTTTGTTAAGTATGGAGTTAGATTCCATGAGTTGGATTCAATAGCCTAACTGCCTTTAGTAACTCGGTTGGATTACTGCAATGCCCTCTACATGGTGCTGCCCTTGGGGTGCACCCGGAGGCTCCAGCTGGTCCAGAATGCGGCCGCGCGGGTTGTTACAGGAGCTTCCCGCTACTCCCGTGTAACACCTCTCCTGCGCGAGCTGCACTGGCTGCCAGTGGCCCTCTGGATCCGCTTCAAGGTGCTGGTACTTACCTATAAAGCCCTTCATGGCATGGGCCCAGGATACTTGCAGGACCATCTCCTACTGGCCTCCCACTGCCCAGTGCGCTTACATAGGACTGCCCTCCTCTGGGTGCCGTCGTCCAGACAATGTCGACCGGCGGCCCCCAGGATGAGGGCGTTCTCTGTGGCCACACCGACCTTCTGGAATGGGTTACCCACCAGACTCCGGATGGCCCCTGACCTCTGCACTTTCCGCGCTGAGCTGAAGACATGGCTTTTTCAACGAATTCCCTGATCTGCCGCGGGGTTTTTAATTGTCTGGGGATTTTAAATTGACTAATTTTAGTATTTGGATTGTTGTGTTGTTTTTATTTTGTGAGCTGCCCCAAGTCCTACGGGAGAAGGGCAGCATATAAATTTGAAAAATAAATAAATAAATAAATAAATAAATAAATAAATAAATAAATAAATAAATAAATAATCAGATATAATTCAAATTGTAAAGATATTGCCTGATTTAATAAGTAAGGAATTTTTCGGTAGAATAGTATCTTAAGTGTAATTGGATTTTTAAAAGAATGGCTTGCTGATGATTCTTAAAGGCTCTCTAAAGACAGTGACTCTCTGCAATAAGTAATAGTGGAGGGATAGAGGAATTCAAAGGAGAACTTGAATTTTTTTATTCTCATTGTGTCTTAGTTGGAGGTCTGCAAGAAGCAAGAATCTGGAGAAAAGGATTTCATATGTTTGTGCCTAAAAATCCCCAGGGGAACTGGAACTAGTACAGTTGTCAGGGTTCATTTAGTCATGTGAGGGATCATTTATTTCTTTTATGTGCTGTTGGCTCAGTGGTGGCTGTTTTTTTTTTAATCTGTTCCAATTCTGCAATTCTTACCTCTTTGTTTCCTCAGACTACTTACAGATTTCTGAGTGCTAGCTTTGGGGCAGATCTCAACCTTATGGAACTTGTTACAACCAAATTCTCTCCAATCCTTATTTTGTTACCTTTTATTTTTAAAAAAGCATCATTTTTCTACTCTAGTAATGGGCACTATATCTAGCACTGTATAATCCAAGACAATTTAGATCTGGTAACCCTGGTTAAAATTGGAGCCGTCTATTTAAAAGTTTATTCTGATGGAAGAGAGATATGTTATTCTGATACACCCAGCTTCTAGGTAAAGGGGCATCTCTTCATATGACAACAGTGGTAGTAGGATAACTGTCTAAGTGAAGAAGAGCCACATTCAGATACCCCAGACTAGAGGGCGGTGAGTGTGATTCCCAGGAGTTGGCTGATGGCTTAGTAGAGGCATCCCTGCAACTGGTTTAATTGGCATAATAAACTAAAAGATTATTGTGAACACATTTTCCTGGATTGCAAGCTGCTTTGGAATAAACACATATTTTCCTGGAATGCATTTTTAAGGAGGAGCCAGTAGGTACAACAAGTATGTCCATATATCCCCTGAAGTATGGTTTCTGAAAAACTTCTGATCATTATTTGGTGATGAAGCTAAGAAAATTCAAATTATTTGAATATACTTGCTGGATTAATTAAATCCAATTAATTAAATGAGCATACTGATTTTTCAACATTGGTCCAATCACAGTACACTCAAAACAATTTAGATAAGCGTAATTATAATATAAATAGGATTTACAATGTTAGATTCATCAAGTTCATTTAAGCCAGGGGTGTCAAACTCCAGGCCCGTGAGCCAATCATCCCATGGGATGCTTAAATCTGGCCCGTGGGGCCAGCCTGGAAATAGTAAAGGACCGGCCAGTGGAGCCTCTGGCAGTCAAAATGGAGCGGGGGGGGGGAACGTGTGCGACTCCCCCGTGCTCCCTTTTTGGCCTGGGCGGCCTCCTGCAGCACTCTGCCGGTCAAAACGCAGGAGGCCGTCTGCTGCAGGAGGCTGTCCAGGCTGAAAATCGGGTACGGGGGGGGGCATTTTTGTTGGCAGGGTGCTGCAGGAGACATTCATTCCATCTCCCCCCTGGCCGGCCCATGAAGAACTACAGTGCTGATTTGGCCCTCAAAGAAATCCAGTTTGACAGCCCTGATTTAAGCCATTAAACCCAACCTTAATACATTTGTGAGATAAACTTATTAACTGCAGATGATTATTCAAGGTGATTGCCTTGAATGTTAATTTTTTAAAACAAACAAGAAGTAGCAAAAAAAGGGTCAGAAATTGATTCACATACTGCACTACTACTGCAGGTTTTTGTGAAAGAACTCACTATAGCCTTTATTATTGATTAGGAGTCTTTTTCTCAATATGTATTTATGTGTTTTTCAAAATATTTGCCTTTTTAAGTATCATTGTTTTCTTGTCTGATAAAACTTTTTTCCCCCTACTTGCTAACACCAATTTTAAAAAGTCGTACTGAATAAAAACAAGATCCGTCTATCATGATCTTAATTTCCTAGGCTGAACATTTACCAAATGGTCCAGATTGTGGCTATGGTTCTTTCCACCAGCAATATTGGCTTGAGGGAAAACTACTTGCTGTTGGTGTAATTGACATTCTTCCGAAGTGTGTATCCTCCGTGTATCTCTACTATGATCCTGATTTTTCTTCTCTGTCTTTGGGTGTCTACTCTGCTTTAAGGTAAGGACATATGTACAAGACACTTGTCATATTTTTGCACTTAAAAGTATTCAAGTCTAATCTAATGATATTTCTAATGCAGATAGTCTTCATTTTATGACCACAATCAGCAAATCAATTGCTAAGTGATGTAGTCGCAAAGTGGAAAAATCACGTCCTAGTGACTGTGCTTACAGATTTATTTCAGTTTTCCTTTGTTTTAGAGTGACAGAAGGATACAATCTCAGGCAGCTGAATGAGCCTAAATGGCAGGGAAGGTTTCTTGAATTCAACTAAGAGCAAACTGGGTAAAAGGGCACATGTTATAACACTTTTTCCCTACTCCCCTAGCCTTTGGAATGCTCATCCAGCACTGGGAAAATTAGAGAGCAAGGGGGAAAAATAATGTTTGTATTTACTTTTATTGGACAGGAAAGGATTACAAGAGAGTAAGCAGGGCATAGTGTAAAGTGAGGAATACACATTAAGAGGAATGTGCTGGTCCTGTTTGTTTGCTTAGTCCAGGGGTGTCAAACTCAAGGGCCAGATCCGGCCCATGCGGGGCTTAGATCTGGCCCGCACGCAGTCTCCCGAGCTCCGTTTTCGCTGGCAGAGGGTTGCAGGAGGCTGTCACAGCTGAAAATGGAGCTCGGGAGCCTGTTTTTGCTCGTAGAGCACTTGGGCCACCACGGGCGCCCCCGACACAAGTGACATTGAGCTGGCTATAACCACCCTGGCCACGCCCACCCAGGTCAAACACAACCCTGATGTGGCCCTCCATGAAATCAAGTTTGATCCCCCCAGCCTAGTGGGTTTTGGGCTTCAAACCCTGAGTCTCTTAGAAGGAAAACAAAAAGCAAAGTTGTGAAACTGATTAAACTCTTTTCAGTTACAGGCAGCAGTTGCCAGTGGACTAATCAGGTTCATGAACTTGTTAATTTGGACTTCACACATTTTAGAAATCTGGAGCTTTGGAAAAAATCACTCAGAAGAGATCACTTGTTTAGGCAAGCTCTCCACTCTGTGGGAGGAGAGAGGCCAGTTAGAGAACACATGAGTGTTATGGTGAAAACATGACTGAGATGCAGTTTCCTGCAGGCTTCCCACAACCAAAACATAACATAAATCAGGGAGGCCCCAACAGGGTGTGAGAGAGGTGTGGCATGAATGGGTGTTTGTGCTCCAAAGGGGTCATGAAAGGTGTGCAGGACAGGGGGGTTACAGAAGAAGAGCAAGACACAGAGGTTGGAAAAGGTACAAGGAGGTTGCGAAAAGCACAAGTTGGGGGAAGAGCATGAAGAAGCAAGAGAGGGTTGGGGAAGGTACGTACAAGTCACAGAGGTTGCAAAGGAGCTGTGATGAAAGCCAGGAAAGTGTGAAGATGTGTAAGTGGCCAGTTTGCATAAGCATAAAAAGGCTGGGGGAGCCTTACCCCGGTGAATCAATCAATCCCTTTTCTATTTGTATATGATATTGACACATATACAAAAGGGTAAGACTTTGATTTCTATAGTTGTGCCTATCATCTTAATTTTCCTGACCAGCTTTCTTCCACAGATGCAGAAGGGCTTTTTCCCCCTTCTTTGAAAGATGCTCTTCTGTTTCTTTCAGTTTCTCATTAAAAAAAAATCAGATGTGTTCATCTATATAGATAACACTACAGGTTGATACAACAAATTATGAAGTATTTGGTGATATTTAGGCAGACAATCAATAAATCAATAAATGTCAGTTGCAATATCAAGTTCATTTAATGTAGCTAATAGCTGTTAACAGTTGCAATACTTTTTTCCCCTAATGGAAAGAATGTATTATTTGCTGATAAGCAATATTTGGAGTATCTGATGTCTCTCTGTGTTTAATAATAAGCTATAAAGTTTAGCTAAGCTCAGTGTGCTTTTATGTCTAAGTTACTTAAGAAGTCAGCTTGTTAAACCATCAATATATAAGGGTGAATTCATTTGAGGATTAGTAATTCTTATGTAGAATTGCACACATAAACTAATTGAAGTTGCTAGGATTAACAAACTCTTAGGAAGCAAAGAAGGCATTGGATACATACAAGTTGTTACCAGCTTTATTCCATGATTTTTGAATGAGCCTTAATTCTACATTGGCATTGTTGTTATTTTTTGCTAAGGATTTAAAGAATGCTATATAAAAATATCAGTAAACTTTTAAAGATTAATATGGTCTGTCAAAGATTGATTGGCAGTTCTTGACTAAATTGATCAGTAATCAAATAAGTAGTCAATTTGGATCTTACTTCCTGCTATATGCTTAGTTTTAAAGTCACTTGTGCCTCTGAGAATGCATCTGTTTATTTTCTTTTTCTAGGGACAAGTGTATAGAAGTTGATGTGGGCTAAATGAATTGTTTATTTTCTGAACAGTGTTCTTGGAAACAGAAATGACACTATTTCCATTTGCAGGAATACATGAAAGCTTATAACCTTAACATATTTGATCCAAGGGAAATTATTTTACCTCCTGCAGAACCATCTCACAGATTTTCACTGTTACTGTTTTCCTTTGATGCAACTGTTGAACTCAGTAAAGATCTACCAAAGTTTCCCAACCAGACCCACATCTTTGTATAATATTGGATATGATAATAGTAGCCTTCCTTGTACTGCTGTGTTCAATCACTACATTGAAGATGTTTTACTAGTGAAGAACAACATAGCCTCTTCACAATGTTATAACAGAGTTAGAGGCCATGTAATTAGGTATAAAACTTCTCTAATCCAATCTATATATGGTAGCACTAAGAAAGAGCTAGTTCTTTGTAAGATGCTGTATTTAATGGGCCTTTTGTTTGATCAAGCTCACTTTCATTATATCTCACTCCAGGCCATTATAGTTAACTGTGGCTTCATGTGGCTTTCTGCTCCTGTGCTTGCTATTTAATAGCTTGAAAACATGATCTGATTTATAATGGCATTGAATTTAAGAGTTATTTTTCAATACAGGAAAACAGGGCAAAAGAAATAGTAAACTAGATTAACTAGTTTTGTGGCACTCTGAAATGTCATTAGACTTTATACATTACTTTGTGGGCAATGAGAAATGAATTGGAAATAATTTGTCTTTGGGAAACAATAATTAAGGTTATTTTCTGTAACAATTTGATTGACTCACACAAAGAACTATGATATTGTTTACAATATACCAGTCAGATTTTTTTATTAAAATCATCTAACTGCTTAAATTTCAGTGTTTGAATATTGCTAAGGAGAATTAGAATGATTATGCCTTATAGTTTGGGTTCATTCCAGGGATGAAATCTAAAAATTTTTGCTACCGGTTCTGTGGGCGTGGCTTAATTAATGGGTGGGGCTTGGTGGTAAGGTGACTGGGAGGGCGTGGCTTGTTGGTCAGGTGGGCGTGGCCAAGTCAATGTCACTTCTTTGCCCTTTTTTAACCTACAAAACACAACACAACTGGCTCACCCACAATATAAAAGCAGATGTGCTAGACCGAAAATGGCCCCTGCAACAAGCAAGAACCCCACACAGCCACAAAAAGCCCAAAAAAACAACTTTCACACTTTACACACACACAATACAACACAACACAGCTGGCTCACCCACAATATAAAAGCAGCTGTGCTAGACCCAAAATGGCCCCTGCAACATGTAGGAACCTCACACAGCCACAAAAAGCCCAAAAAACCAACTTTCACACTTTACACACACAAAAAAATTCCACATACAACCTTGTGAAATTTTGTGTATTTGTGTAGTTAGAGTGAAACACTACAGAAACACACTAAATCTCAGAAAGCTGCACAAATATTATTTTATTTTAATTTATTTTTATTTTTATATAAAAGCAGCTAAATTTAAAACTTCCTAAACTTTAAATGGCTAGGTCTAAAAAAAGAAGAACTAAAAGAAACCCCAATTAACTATTTTTTTAAAGCTCTCAAAGGGGAAAAAAACTTACCCAATAGAACAGGGGTCGCCAACCTTGGCAACTTTAAGACTTGTAGACTTCAACTCCCAGAATTCCTCCACTTGCTTTGCTTTGCTGGCTGAGGAATTCTGGGAGTTGAACTCCACAGCTTCCTGCCTGCTTGATTGCAGGCAGGGAGATTCAGTTGCTTGCTGATGCAATGGATTGCAGGGATTACAGCAAGACGTTGCGACCAGCAGCTAAGGTAACCAAGCTGAGGAGGGGGGGAAGGATTTTTGCTACCGATTAGCAGGTAACTCAGCTGGGATTGTCAGAGCTTGGCTCGTCAGAGCCATTTAAAAGAAAAAAAAAGGCTCTGATGATCGCGCGGCTCAGCTGGGCATGGGGGGCAGGGGCAGGGATTTTTGCTACTGGTTCTCCGATCTGCCTACCGCCATCGCTACCTACTTGCCCGAGCCGGTATGAACAGGGAGCATTTCACCCCTGGTTCATTCCCATTTCTGAGTGTTGCTGGCAATAAAATCTGTAATAAATAGTAATATTGATATGATAGCTATTGATTTCTTACATTTGAATACTATAAGAAGTTGTAAATAGTACAATAACTCAGGTTGCATAGTTAAAAGCTATTATGTGAATTTGATGTGTAACATTCAGAATATATGTGAAACATTTACTTATTCCTTGCTGTGAATTTTAGTTTGGGTCTTGGACTGAATTTATGCCAAATCTGTATGTAAATTTCTCTTAATTTTAAACATGAAGCAAAATAGTTTATTACTGAAGAACAATGATCTACAACAGATTAGATATCTATATCTTCTAATTTAAGTAGTCAGTTGGAATCGGTATGAAAAATCCACTTTTTTCTATTCTTTGTATCTAATAAACATAGGTGTGGAAGGGAAATACTTGCTTTTTTTTTTTTTTTTTTTTGTACAGAATTGCTAAGACCCTCAGGATAAAAAGCTAGAGAGCCTGCTCTCCTTTCTATGTATCCCTCTGGGACCTTATGTATTAGTCCTGCCTTTTCTTTGGGAATGTGGTTGGTAGTTCCTGCTACCACTTAAATTTAAGGTGGCTTCACCTTATGTCCATCCTGTAATCTTAATGGGTAAAAAAATTAAGGTTCTCATACACAATGCTGTCTCTTAAGGAGATTAAAAATTCAAAATCAGATAATGTCAATGTATCTGCTTCTGACTGTGTAGCATCAAACCTCTTTTAAAAACCTCCAGAATTACTCCCCCCCTTTGGACTTTAATAATAAAAATTTAAATATTCAGTGGAGAGGAAGATAAATTACAGAGTTTAGCAGATCACAGTATATAGCAGCTCAGAAATTACAGTGGAGACAAGAGAAGAGCAGGCGGTAGAGAGCTGATCTGCTACAGATGAAGAGCTAGTTTACCTGGAATATTATAGATCAGAAGAAGAGAGTTCAGAACGTTACAAGAAGATTCTGAGAAAAAAAATTATATCTTCTTACATCATATTACCTATAATATGGATAAAATTGAAATTATATATTCCTTAATGTATATAGAGAATTTAAATATAAAGAGACTTACATAATGTTGAAAACAGAAATAAAAAAACCTAGCAAAAATCCTGGTTTTGTATGTTAGACTTTCTGAACAATGATCTTTTCCTTTAGGGTTCTTGGACTTCTCCAGCTTCTTGGAGGTTCCATACTTTTCTCAGAAGATCTAATATTGAAAACCTCTGTTTCTTATTCAACCTCTTTCCAGAATTTTCTCTTTTGTTTTAAACATATCAAGGGTTTTTTTTCCCTCCAGCAGAGGGTGAGGCTAGATAATCTGAGTCTGTCTGTGATAAAGAACTATATTTCATGGGAATATGGTTGAGCCTTCGATCTTATATTCAGGAACATTTATAACACCCCTATAAAATGTTTATCATCTTGCCAGCTGATTCTTATTTCCATTAGGAGATACCACTTATATCAACTTACTTTCATAATCGCTTCAGTTCTCCATTTCTTTATAGTGCCTGTATGAAGATGTTAGATTCTTAACCCTTATGTTTGTTGGAACAATTTAGATGAAGGTTAGAAAGCTAAATGGCTTTCTAGTACAAAGAGGACAGAATTTGGTAATTTGTTCTGGTCTGCCAGCGACCTGCGGAACTGGCAGCAGAGTCAGACAGTGAGGAGGCTGGGGAGGAACATGGGCCAGTCCTGGAGTCTGGGGAAGGATTGGACGAGGGCTCTGCGTCGAAGGCAGAGAAAAGGCCATCTGGGATGTACATGCTGCCTCCGGAGCCTCCAGAGTCGGACCTCAGCGAGGCACTGTTCCGAGTGCATGCATGCGCAGAGCTGCCAGAAGGCAAGAACAGTTAAGACAAAAGGGACGACTTGGGAGTAGGGCTTGGAGATGATTGGCCCCTCCCATAAGACATAAAGGAGGAGCAAAGGCACATGAGCCTTTGCAGGAAGCAATGTTGTTAATTCTGTTCAGTTTAAAGTCTGAAGCTCTGGATTCTGGACTCCGTGTGGCTTTGCCAATTAGGTCTTTGGCAGCGTGTTAAGGGAGATAAAAGTGACTGATTATCAGCCTTATCCCGAAGGACTCTTTACAATTATTTGGGACTCATCTGTGAATGAACAGAATTCACAGCTGTTGCAATAAAAGAAGTTTTTGGGACTAATGTGTTTTACTGACTCAGGAAGTCAGAACACAATTGTCCATCTTTTGTCCTTTTAAGCAGAATAAAAGCAGCTC
Source organism: Pituophis catenifer annectens (assembly GCF_029215685.1). Taxonomy (NCBI): domain Eukaryota; kingdom Metazoa; phylum Chordata; class Lepidosauria; order Squamata; family Colubridae; genus Pituophis; species Pituophis catenifer. The sequence continues at coordinate 55,584,606 of NW_027256886.1, read as the reverse complement.
TCTGCAAGTGACTAATGTAATTGGCAAAACTGCAGAATGGCCTCCAGGTTGAATAAGAAAAAAAGGAAATACTGCACATTTTTCATCAAATAAAAGGATGAAAAATAAGTTAATACAGACAATAGTAAATTATTAAATTATTTAAATCTTATTGAATACAAGGATTGGGTTAAACATCCATAGTTTTATGAATAAAAGTAACTTTTATTGATATTTTATTTTTTAAACTTTCAAAAGTTTCCTGTTAATTACTTCACATTTAAGTTTCATATTAACATCTTGCCAGGACAACATGCAAAATTGTTTTGTTTTGTTTTTAAAGTAAAATATTTGGGATTTTTAATGTAGAATCCCTTACTTAAATGTAATAAGTTCTTAACAGAAAGAAAAAAATTAGGTCATTTTATTTTATTATATGTAAGTTTATTGTAGATTTATTTGTATTTCTGAACACAGCCTGGTATTATATTTTGATACATTTATTAAAATGTATTTTTATTTTACAGGGAAATAGCTTTTACCAGGCAACTTCATGAAAAGGCCTCTGATCTAAGTTATTATTACATGGGATTTTATATTTATTCATGTCCTAAAATGCGATACAAGGTAAGATACAATTTTAATTATTAGAATTCAGCCTGATATTTGATTTTTCAATACAATTAGGACAGATTTGTATATTCTCAATCTTTCCTGCTTTGCTTGGTCAAAAAGAGAGAACTACTGTCTACCTAGTTATCTATAAATTGGCTCGTGCTGGATAAATGGAGAATAAAGACTTTATGTTTCCCAAATAGTTGTCCCATGCCACCTATCAAACTTTTCTTTTTTTTACATGAGGGAATTTTCAAAACAGATCATAATAATGGATAAGGATATCCTATTCAAATGAAAAAGAAAAAGAAATCATGAACACCATATATATTCAGCATACTTAAAATAATTATTTGGATTCTGGATTTGATAGGTCTTCAGCCTAATCTAACAGGGACATGTTTTTATAAGTAACATTTGAATGTTGAATAAAGTAAGGATGGCAATTACATTATTTTATTAGTGTAGACTCTCTTTTCTTTCACAGATCCTAGGGTTAATGTCCTTTGAGAGCTCTTTGGTTTGGCTAAAAAACCCACATCCTTTTAGTGTTAACTGAGCTTTTCTTCAGTTGCTAAAATACAGTGCTGTTTAAAAATGGGTTAGCATCTGCTGAGCAAGACAGAATATTGCCCTGACAAAATGGATTTAAGTGGCTCTCTATTCTTTCCATCTACAAATATATTTTTATGTAATTGTTGTAAAGATCTGATGACCCAGTTTTTGGCAAATATTGTTAGTTGGAATACAGTCTTCCTAGTTTTGATTTCCATGAGTCTACTGAAATTATTAAAACTAATAAAATGTTGGTGAGGTATTGAAACATAGTGTATATTAGTTAAGTCCAAGGGATTTCTGTTGGATTCCCTACTCTGCAGGAAGATGCTTTTAGTAGATTAAACTATTTATCTAACTAGGTCCACATTGCCTACTCTGTTCTTTAATTCACATATTCATAAATACTCTTCCCAAAATTTTTTAAAACATATTTATGACATACCGTGCTAGTTCTCAATCTAATTCAGGAATACAAATTTTTCTTTAGTGTCCTTTTCTCCTCTAAGTTTTACTTTGTTAATACAATTCAATAGATTCAAAGTATTTTATAAAACATAAATTACTTTCTTGTCCTTTCGAAAAACAAATTTTGGGAATATAAATATCTTGTATTAATAGAAATAATCCATAGCTCTGTAATAGAGAAGTAGGCAGATAACAGCACCAAGTAACTTACACTTTTGTTTATTTACTTAGAATAGTTATAAAGCATCTTTTGAAAATTAAAAGCAATTTTGAGGTCTTTAAATTGGATCTCTGGACAATGACAGCACAGCATAACACCGACCAGACTAGATTTTTATGGTCAAGGAATTTTCCAAGATTTATTAGCATTTTGTACATTTTCATGCAAATACATTTCAGTTTCATTCCCAGTGTTGCTTTCGTTTAACCAACTGTTTATCTTTTAAAAAATTTTTACATTAGTTTTGTATTTTTAGAACAAATTATAGCTTACATGAATATAGTAGAATTAAAATTTTTGAAAATATATTTCAGCATTCTTAAAAAATGATATCTCTTCAACAGAACGATTTAAATGAGCTTAATTTAGAGTTGTAGAAAGACAATAGAAAATGTAATTAGTTTAACAGATAAACCCAGGTTATTGTCATGAGATAGCTTGATATCAGATGGAGAGAATGGATTCCAAAAGATTAACGAAGAAATAAAAGGCCAATTCATCTGTGATTAATTATTATATTACTTTGGATAGGCTGTTGTCATAAGCAGAATGTACTTTTTGATAGTGCTTGAGAATCAATTTTGGTGATTAGAGCTTTGGGAGATTCAGCAGCTTGAAAGGTTGTACAAAGGAATTTTAGCAGTTTTAATCTCTTGAGCCCTGGCTCCTTCATAGTTCCATGAGTGTGGAATTTAGTTAACCTTTTTCAGTAAATTAGCTTTGCTGCCTAAGCAGAAATGGAAAACCACAGCAGAACAGAATCCATACAGGATGTTGTTTACCTACGATCTTCTGCTCAAACCTACAATTGTGAGCTTGCCATTGTAACACTGAAAAGATTGCAAATCTTTTGCAAGCCCTAACACAATACAGCTTTCACTTTGTATCTTCCTGAAGGATTATTTGGTCAGCATAATTGCATTTTATATTTTAGCTGATTTAAGATGAAAATCAACTGCTTGGCTGATACACTGATACGTACTAGCAGTGCCAGAGTCCTGTGGCAGCAATGACCTATTATTGGACTGCACAAACATTTTTTAAATGAAAAACTACAATAATTGTTTTGAAATTGTTCTTGAATCACACAATCGGGTGGGTGAGAAGACTCAAATATACAACTATTCTGTTGTACAACCCAAACCTTACAGACTTAAAAATTACAATTATAAAAAATAAAGTCTTAAATTACAGCAAAGGAACAATATCCCAGTGTCCAACTAATTGATAATCTGGGTGTGGAGAAAGTGAGTGTGGCCCTGTGGTCTGCTAGAAGTCATTGTTTTGAACAGGAAATTATTTTGGCAATGCAATCAAGTCCGTGTTTTGTAATATTTCTCGCATGCATTTTTAGTTAAAATGGCTATGATCTGTCCAACCGATCATAGAGAGAAGTGTGTCATATAAATTGAATAAATAGGTAAGCAAATTGTAATCCCAAAGGTGCTGTTTGAAAGGCAACCGCACTCTCTTGTTTTTTTCCCTTAAAAACGTTAAGCTTCTCATCCAAAAAGCTTCTTGGATTGGAAGTGAAATGCTTTCAAGGAAAAACACCAAGAAAGTCCTGTTGCCTTTTCAATGGCACCTCGAGACAACCATGAACTGGATGACTGAGAATCTCCATAGACAAACAAACTGCAGGGTAAGTGCAGTAGAAATTTTGCCTGACCCTTAAACTGACATGGCTTGAATTCTTTTACATATGAAGAGTAAATGAAAAGTGATGCTTCCACCACATAACTTTAGATACAATTGGCATATTTTAATACATGAACCAGGAAAATAATCCTGAAGGTATCCCTTTTTGTTACCTGTATTTACTTATCATAATTTTTACCATTAATTATACACTTCTGTGAATCACAGATAAGCTTCTAAAGCCTGGATGAGAAAACTTTGTCTCTTCAATCAGATCCTGAAAGTCCTTTTTGCTTATTTGAGATAAACATATGCCCTCTCCAAAGTATTCCTTTTCTTTTGAGAAAAGATGGGAAGTTGCACGTAGTAGAATGTAAATTGCATGGAATGACTGTAGTTGTCTGTTAGAATACATGTGAGATATAGTGTTGCCACGTGGCAGCAAAATTTCCTCTTGTGCTACTGATCACAGCTTATTTTTATTTTGAGTGTTGCAGTCTAACAGTTAATAGTGGTGCCAGGTTTAATTCCATGCAAATAACACCATATATCTATAAAAACCCTATAATGATAACATTTCTTGCCAAAGCCAGACTATTGCATATTTTTTCCTCAAATTTATTTGTTTGTTTGTTTGTTTAAAACATTGATGTAGACTCCCATCTTCTAATCAACATTGGGTGGCTCCCAATCAAAGTTAAAACAACATACAAAACCATATTAAAACTATAAAACTAAACAGAAACTGCCATGCCAAACTCTCTTCCCAAAGGACTGTGCTGGGGTGGCTGGCCATGATGCAAACCTTGACGCAGCACTAGAGAGTGGCAGCGCCAGTGCCGCTTGGATTGAAGTAGAGGTTGGGGTAGAAGCAGCCGGTTGAGACTGCTGTGGATGGGTGGAGTTCAAGAGGAGTCAGTCCCGTACTTTACTAAAGCTTGGATCTGGGAGGACTAGGTCAGAATTGATTTGGATTGGGCTGGGTCCCTACCTAGCCAACTGATGGTGATTCGGCTAACAATGGCAACTGGGACTGCCAGGATTGCTGTTGCTAAGCAGTATGGTCACATGAATTGTGCTTGCATCACTTCTGGGGTGGGGGGGGGAGAATGTAATATATAGTGTTTTGGACTAGGACTATAGAGATCTAGATTTATGGTCAATTTCAGGCATGGAAGCCTAGTGGGTCATTCTGGATCATTCATTATCTTTTAGTCCAACTTATCTATGCAGTTACTTTTGGTTTAATTGTGGAAATATACATAACGCATCTTAATGCCCCTGGGAAATATCTATGCAGTATGTATATCTATAGGAGCAAAGATCTTGAAATCTGATTCTTGCTTACATGAAAAATATGTAGCCATGCTATTATTCATGTTTTATATGTGAATGTCCTGAGGGTAATATCACTTAAGATAAAAAATAAAGTTAATTGAGAGTGTTTGTATGATGAATATTTCTGGTCTGTGAATGCCTGAACCAAATTCTTGGCAGCTTTGTGTAATATAATACCAAGTATTAGGTCAAGATTGCTTAAGATGGCTTGTTTGGTTGACCTGGAATTATAGGATGAAAACTTCAGTTTTCTGACATTTATGAGTAGAATCTGCACTATCTTAAGATAGCTGTAAAGAAGACAGAAGTATTTGTCTTCCGTAAAAATATGTCAACATGTACTTCTGATTAGCTTCGGAATGTAAATGCTGTTTCTATTTTTTTCGGCAGACAATTCCTGTTTAGGTCAGTTTGGACACATCCTTATAAAAGGTTATACAATTTAGCAAACATCTTTCATTTCAAATGTGTGATATTTTCTTACTAAGATAACATAAAACATAGAAATAATAAATTGGCCTTTTATTTTGACCACTTAAATATTATTTATTTCAAAGTTTGAATTCCAGGGCAATTGAGAGAAAAGCAAAGGAAGTTAACAGTCCCTGACTTGTTATGGGAAATTTGACTGCTGCTGTCAAAAAGAGAGCTGCCAGAAAGATTAATTCCAGATTCACATAACATGCTAGAAATGAACTATTCTAGAATGATACACTAGGGAGACATTTATCATGACTAATTCATGCCCTACTAAACTAAGCTAATCAAGGCAAAATGCAAAGAAGTTAGTTGTGAATTATATCAAAACAGTGAAGACCTGCTATAATGCTTGTGATTGGTATGATTTACATTACTAAAACACGAAGAGAGATGATTCCTGGAAACTTGTCATATACACTGTATAATTACGATTTAGCTTTGGGAACACCCAAAGTATTCTGTATGAATCCATTTTCCATTATATCTTAGAATCTATTTTGTAAGAAAATGCAAAGAAGATGCAATTCTGTTATTTACTGTGAACTGAACTAATTCTTCATGCTTTCACATCTCAATAGATGTTTTTTTAACTAACCTATGATCTTGTAGTTAGTATACAGTATGCTTTTATTAAAGCTGTAATGCACTTCCTTATGAACCTATTCAACTAAATATTTCCTTTTTCACATCAACAATTTGATTCTCATCTCTCATATAAAAAATAGTTTTTATATAATACAATTTAATTTAATTACCTTAGATAATATGAAAATGGTGCAACATATAGAATCTATAAATGTAAGGAGAAGTACTGAAAAGGACACATATACTTCTTTGGAAGTGTGTCTTATTTTTTGTGCTAAAAATTTGTACTCCAATGTTTTTAAAAGCTCCATTTTCAGAGTCATTAGATCAATTTTGCAATGGTAAAAAAAAGCAGTTAAAGATAATAAACATACAAAATGTTTAGAATAATACTGATTATTTTTCTTTATTTTTATTATCCATGCTTTTACTGTTCGGCTGTTTAGAATTGTGTCTATACATGAAATCACTGGGATATTATTATTTTAGTTATAAATAAACATTCAGAGATCGTACCTCAGTAGAGAAACCATAAAACGTATTTCTGTCATCAGCAGTCTGGAGCCAAAGTACAAAAACTGCTGTAGACTAAATAGTATTTATTGGTCTTGAAAGGCTAATTACATAATCTTTTTATTACACGGTTTTAGCATAGGATGAAATACTAAAGAGTCTTCTGAGAACTGTGACCCTTTTCAGGGCCTTGTAATTCATTCAGTAATGTTTTATTATCATATGTTGTGTTTATTACTCTTGCACAGTGAAGTTGCTGAACAATGTTGATAAATTCTCGCCTTAGAAAATTTTGGAATATTAATGAATACTTTTATCTAAAAAAGTGAGAATTTTCTTGATAGTCAAAAATGTAAATTTAAGATTGCTTTCTTCATACCAGATCAAACTTGTAGTTGGAAGGTGTGTTCTGAATTGAATGAACCTAAAACTCCTAATCTTTTTCATTCAGGTTTTGCGGCCAATCAGAAATGAAAACCATAAGTAACTGTAGTTAATTATTTCCAACCAGTCTGTCTAGGTTAATTTTCAGAATTTATATTAAAGAACTAAAATGTTCCTATACGGTAAATTATAGTTGTAATAATTGCATTGCCTGGCTATGAATTTTGTTCTTTTTGGATTTTGTTCTAAATCAAGAATTTATGGGACTTGTTCTTAGCTCGTTACCTGTTCTTACCTGTTACCTAAGATAAGTTGTTCTTCTTACCTATTACCTAAATGGATAATGTTACCTACTTGGGTAATGAAATGTCTACAACCAAACAAATAAGCTCACAGAACATCAAGGATTTCACAGTTCAACCCTAAGCTACATATATTCTCTTCTATGGGAATTGTATTGAGTTCATGCATATACGCCTGAGAATTCACTCCTGCAGTTAAATATGCATCTATAATGAATGAATTATTTATTTTTTATACAGAGAATAATAATCGGCAACCAATTTTTGGCTCTCCTTTGTTCTGTGCTGATTTTCTAATGTAGAAAATATGTTTCTGTCACTAGAAAATCAGTGTCAGATAACGTAAAATATATTAAAAGATGCTTTAAGTTGCATACAATTAGAGGATATTTGGAAAAATACAATCACCATTATAAGAATGGTAGTTCTTGTACTGTTCAGTTAAAAATAGGGATTTTTACAGATTGCTAAACAAATGGTCTGCACATCTTGCAGTGCCATTTGATTGACAATAAAAGAACCCCTATGTTTTAATCTGCCCTATTTCTTTTTGGGGGAGGGCACAAGTTTGTTAGGGTCTCTAAAAAACCAGTTTAATGTAGTGGTTAAGGGTGTGAGTTTTACCCCTGCCTTGGGCACAAAACCAGCTGGGTGATCTTGGATCTCAGCCCTAGGAAGCAGGCAATGGCAAAACCACTTTTGAAAGCTTGCCAAAAAAATTGCAGGGAATTGCATAAGCAGTCTCTGAGAATCAGACACAAATGAATGGATGAAAACAAAACACACACAGAGAGAGAATCTACTGAGCTATTGAAAAGAGAAAATGAGAATTTCATTATCACATTTCTGTCAATAAGAGTTCAGTTTGACCGAATCAAAATTAATAGCATCTTCGTCAGAATAATAGTTAATCAGTGCTGGGAGCAGAGTGTACCTTTAAATATTTACATCCTTAAGCAGATTAAAGGAATTGAAGGATGTACAATAATTTCTCTGGTTCCCAATTGGTAGCATCTCCACTAACATAACCCATTTACAATATTATATTTAGTATACTATTTTCGTTTTTCTTTTTTTTAAAAAAAATCTGGAATTATATATTTTCAATCTACCCCTTTCAGCATCTGTAAATATAATCCTTTATCAACTCACTGCTGCTATAACAAAATTTTTAAAATACGTTTGACTGATTTCTGGGTTATTAAGTGGATATATGGGTTAGAGTGGATTTTTAAAAGTAAATTATCTGAGTAAGGCAAGATTGTAATGTAATATTGAACAAATGTAATATTAATTGTGATAAGTTTATTTCACATTAAACTATACTTTATGTGTGGAATTATTTTTAACAATAGTTTATTGTACAACTGCATAGATTTCCATTTCCAGCAGATCAGATTTGATAATTTGCCAGAACCACATTCTGAGCCTTTGTACTCATTGCATGAAGTATGAAAGAAAACTTAATCAAGGAGAGCAGGGGGTTGGACTAGAAGACCTCTGTTATTCTGTTATATCTGTTATAACTGTTAGAGACTAGAAATAGCCTGGAAGAGAATAGGCTGAATATTTTTGTCTGCCACTTTCAGGCTTCCATTCACTTGTGTAGACTAGGAGCCATCTGACAACTTGAATTATTCATGCTTTAAAAAGAACTTACCACTTAAAATATTTGAGGTTTTTGAAACAGGAGCTTGGAAAATACCAGAATGTACCAGAAACCTGATTTGTATGTTGATGAAGTAGGAATATAATCCAAGTTGGCTATTTGGAACTATACAAAGGACTTTCTTCTCTTCCCCTGCAAATTTCTCCTTTTCTTCTTTAGTCAATTATATGAATTCAGACATTAATGTTAACCAAAGATTAAAGATGGTTTAATCATTAAAGATGGGCCTGAAAAGGAACACAAATACCTGGGGGAGAAGAAAAAAAAGGTTTCCGATAGATTTCACCTATCATTTTTAACAAATGTTGATCAATAAGATTTTACAATAAAGAGGCATGAAAGTTTGTATCATATCCAGTTGTTCTGAAGAATTGAATTAGTTGGTCCTATAAGCACTACATAATCAAAATAAAGAAAATGTTTATACACGCTTTTAACAGAGATTGGCAAAATGGTAGCAATGCCACAATAATCTCAGGATACCTACATGGGGCTCAGAGAAATCTTTGGTAAGCAAACCAATACCACTGTCAGTATAGAAGTTGGTTTTTAGTGACTTGTTGCCAAGCTCCCTCTTTGAAGTAGCTGTTGGCCTCTGTCTTAATCACAAGTATGTATCTGTGCATATACATTTGTATAGAAGTCTAGTCTGAAATATTTCACTAGAATGAATGTAGTGCTAGCTTTCCAAATAAAAAATGATCAGCAAAAGGATCTGTTCTCATTCCTGATATTTTGAAACAATAAAAACATCCTAAGTCATCAAAATAGAAATATTAGACAGGGTTTTTTTTTTTGTTGTTCTAGGCCCAAGTTTAAGTGTGGCCGGGCTTTCCAAAAATATAAGTTCTGGAATGTTGAATGTGAAGCCAGATACTGTAGCTCTTTTGCCCCTTGACATGTGAGAATAAATTATATGTAAAAAGAGGCTGCAGAATCATACTAGGCCTTGTCCTTAAGACTGCCTAGCACTATTTCCTAGCGTCACTGTATAAGGTATGGGCATCCACAAAGAAGATCCAATGCATGGAAACTCTCCCTGCACTCTGGAACTTTGACCATGCAACAGCCAAGATACACCCCAAATAGTTGGGTTTTTTCCCTTCCTACTTCAGCATTGCTTTATCCTGTGTGATGCTATCTAAACAGAGTTTGTGAAAACAGAGTAGCTGAACTTAGTTGCAAAGACCTCTCTTGGAGTGGATAATGCATATCTCTGTTTATGTAATTAAATCAGGGAGCAAGGGTCTGCTGTTGTATTGGGCTGATGGGATTCTGCTGGTGTCCTCTTTCAAGGAAAAGACTGAATTTAATAAACCTTTGGATTGGCTCACATTTTCTCATGCCTTTGCCTTAATACATTGCTGTTGATAATTTTAGGGTATTTTGTTTATGTAATGTTAAAATTCCTTTATAAAGCAGCTGTCTGGAAACTGAGATGAACGCTTTAATTCACTTTTAATAAAAGATCAATGGGTTTATTGTGGAAAAATAGAACACAGATGTACACTGTACCTGATAAAAGAATTAAATGTGTGTTTAACCTTCTCTGTTTGTTTTGTGCTACTGGTACTTGACCTCCTTTGTTTTTTTGGAACTATTATCTTTCTCTGGAGCTTTTACTTTTCATATTTGGCTTAGTCTGTAAAAACAAACCCCACTAACATACCCTCATCTCAAATACTCACCAAATCCTTTAGATTTTCCAAAATATTTTAAAAGTAAATCTTCAGACTTAAGTTTCATTAAAATCTTTGGCCTTGTATTGGAACAGAAGTCCAGAGATGCTTTTAGCGCAGGAACTAGAATACAAAGGCTGGCAAAGTGAGAATACTTCAATTAAAGACACCTTAAGGCAGAACTGCCAAGTTTGCTTCCAGAAGTTTCCAATTAAATATCCAGCCATGCCTGAATGAATGTCATATGTAAGGTTTTCTTTCAGTGTATCTTTTACAAGAGGAAACTAGTGACGAGAGGTTGGTTGAATGTCTTTTTGGCTGAAGACTAAAAAAGAGAAATAAAGAAGAGACAAAATAATTAATACAGCTAAAATTTGCCTCTAGAATAAATCTGTGTGAGATATTCTTCCTCTTCATCGGGAATATTTTGTCGTCTTTGTCTCCTCATAGTGGAATGTGTGGGATGAAACAAAAACTAATGCAAATGTTTTGCATACTTCAAAAAAGCCATTTAGAAAGAGACAATTTTATAGTCAGAGGATATCTCATAAACAGTAAGATGCACACATTATGCCAGATAATTGTGGAGACATGGTGTTCTGTTTCCATTCTGCTGCTTGGCCACATGATAAGCTGTTCCGTCTGCCAAAAGCAGAATTGTGATTTGGTGCACCACTATGATTTTCTCTAAGTGAACACATATGGACCGAGTGGCACATAAAGAGGAGTTTTATGATTGTCATCATAAATTGAAACCGTGGCAATGGGCCTTCAATGTAACATGACTTTATTTTCTATCATGAGAGAAAAGAACAGCTGAACTGTGGTTAGCAAGGCTTCTACCCCAGCCTCTTCCTCCAACTTGGTTCAGAGAAGGGGTTTAATACCTATAAAAATTACAGTTCATTATTGCTGAATGTAAGGCAAACTAATTTTTACTAACTGTGGTTTGTTGAAATAAGCCAGCTGCATAAGCTACATTGTTACATCATAGCTAGATGTAATAAGGAGCTGTGGTTAAAAGTATGAATGAAAATTTTCATACCCATTATGATTTTGTGGGGCTAATGAAAATAGCTTGTTTTTTTAATAGTATAAACATTGTTTAAATGTTAGTCTTCATGTGAAACCACCTGAAAAAAATTCCTAAAATGTAGAAAGCAAAATTTTCATTGATCAGATAAAAATGTAATAAATATGTTACTGATATTTTTCTTTGAAAAAATAATTTAACAGTTTAATGGGACTTAAAGTATCTCATGTGTTAAGTCCACATGTTCTTAATATGAAAATCTTAATATTAAAATATGATGATTGGCAGGTGATAGTTTCCTTCAATTCTTTTTCTTGTTTCTTTCCTTCCCCACTAGATATGTGGATATGGAATTCAAACCATATGTAAGGTCATTGCTTAGTATTTGTTTGCATCTGCTGTAAAAATAGCCAGCTCTCCAGGGCCAAACTTAAATTAAAACTATTATAAAATACAGACAGTACTTGACTTATCATTATAATGGAGCCTGGAATTTTGGTCACAAGTCATTGTAATCAGTAGTTGGGTCATCACGTGGCCAGATTCAATTCTGCAACACTTTTTACAATGGTTGCTTTCGTAAAGTGAATTGTAATCATTAAATGAATATATCCAATGGGCATTTCTTGCCAGAAAATGACAAAACAGTTGCAAATCATGGTTACATAACTGCAGAACTCTGCAACTGATCATAAATGCAAGTTGGTTGCCAAATGCCTGAAATGCAATTGTGTGAGAGCGTTGAGGTGGCAGACAAATCTTTTTAAAGAGTCCATTGTAATTCCAAACACTCATAAAGTGACTACTCATAAATAAAGGATTACCTGTCAATAGAAGTTGTCTTTGATTCACTATACAATAATGAAGTTAATATTTATTCCATATTTAGTTCTTGCTGCACTTAAGTTTGTTTGCTTGATTTGCCTAGCCTCAGCATCTGTTAGATTTGTCTGTGCCTAAAGTTGAAATCTTCTGTGCTGAAAGGATATATATATCACCTAAAATTTGGCATTGTAGTTTGATTTTCTTCAAAATATTTTTTTCATAGATTCTGTATAAATGATTATCCTGAAGATATTTATTTGGCTCAGAGATTTTCTCCTCCAGATTTAATGACTAACTTGATTGGTAAAATATGGGCTATTTCAGATTTTATTTTATACAAAGAAAAATGTTCCAAATGTTTAACGTTGAGGTGGCATTGTAGAAAGAGAGCCATCCTAATCCTGGTAGGAAAAAAAAATCAAGAGCAGAAGCTTCTTTTCCAGATAACAAATTTTATTAAAAGGCATAAGCTTTCATGAGCTTCACCTTGCTTCATCTACTACATGGAATGGCTAATACAGCTTTTATACAATATAATGTGTTAAAGTCAGAAAAGCTGCTACCAACCTCATTTCCATTAAAGTGGCAATGTCTGTGATCTGTCAGAAAAGACTTAATTTTACAGAACTGCTTTAAGATTTACTTTCATTAACAGATTATGTATCACTGAAGATGTTGGTTTCTAGAGAAGTTTGGAGCTTTAGTTTTGAAGGGACACAGTGGGTTTGGAGCAAGTAGTAGTCCAGATGTAGCATCTCTCCTTTTAAAGAAGCTGCATCTTTTCCTAAGATCGCACTGTTGCAGCACCATCCTCAGAAAAGACTCATTTGGTTTAAGAACTTGTCTATAGGTGCTAAGCCTGCACCCTCGGCACTCCAAAACACCCTTTTGTCTTTGAATCCAAACCTGTGCCCAGTCCTATTAATTTCATTACCTTTACTCATCTTGCAGATGACTATGTGGTTGAAGTATATGTTGTTGATATAGGTGATTGCTATTTTTATTTTATATACATACCCTGATTTTTTGTTTGTTTTAAGACCTTCAGCTAGAATTAGTTTCCATTTGGTTAAGACAGGTGATGTAAAGGAGCAGACTTGATTGTTCATTCATTCTCCAGATTTTCTTTCCCCAACTTGGTACCCACCAGTTGGGTTGGAGTTGCAGATGCTAAAATTCCCAGCCAGCATGGTGAAGCTGGCAGACATTCTGTGACTTGTAGGTGAGGGCTCAATGTGTATTTTATTTAGTATTGGGTTTAATTCCGTTTTATCTTCTCAAAACAATAAACTGTCAGACAAATTGTTCTTAATGTGCAATATCTCTTTGCTTACAGCAGTTGCCAGTCAAATTAAGATAATTGTAATTAATGTTACCGTTGTAATACTAATTGTTTTTAAAAAGGAGATGCAGTAAAAGATAAAGAGATCATCCAGTGTTCATATAGATATTTTCATTTTGTCTTCTTTCAAATGCACATGCCATTCTTCGTAAATGTCTTCAAACTTCCTGGGTGATTCTTGGCACTTTCATATCCAAGAATAAACCAAATATTGGTTTTGGGTTTTTTTAGATTGGCCAAAGCTGGACATCCCACAGAAAATCTACATACTTAGAGAAATTTACATTGGTCTATACATACTGTAGCAGGATTGTTTTATTTCATATCTATATTAGGCAGGAGGCATTTTGGACAAAGAGATATTTGAATTTGATAAATGGCATGCTGTTATTTTCTTTACTTTGCAGGGACAGTATAGACCTTCTGATTTACTATGTCCAGAGACATATACTTGGATACCCCTTGAGCAGTGTCTACCTTCTCTTGAGCGTTCAAAATATTCTCGCCTCAATCAAGACTTAAAAATAGGTAGGTACTTAACTTAAGTTCATTGGAACTTTTGCAGACACCTTCAGAGTGTCTATTATCAGTCTATAATGTTTAAAATTCCTTTAGAATTTTTCACAAGCTTTTATGTTACTTAAGAAAAAATCCTGTGGTCCATTTCATGTATTCACCGGTGTCAAGTGCTCAAATAACATGATGGTAATGAAGTAATGGAAACATATACATATAGTCTCGGCGAGCAAACCCTTCCATAGGAATGCCCTGTGAAATATTTGTATCCTATGCAATGTGACATTTTGTGTAAAGATAAAATATTTGTAAGAGGTAGTGTGAGGAAGTGGGAAGAATTTATGCTTTCCACTATTGCACTATTTCATTATCTGTTCCTGAGGAATATATGAATTAGGGTACAGTCTCACATTATATGGTATTATAGATCTAAAGAAAAATAGGCTTCTCTTTGAAAGGCCCTGTTTGTGTCCTACACAATAGTTTTATGCTTCTTTAAAATGTGAGGCTTTTCCTGGCATTGATCTTTAGGCAAAAACCTATTGCTTTCTAGATTATTTTGTTATAGAAGTAAATGGTTCTTTTTATAAATATAAAAGTGCTTATTTGTGTCCGAATACTTTATCCAGAACAAAGTAAATCAATTTATAATTGGTCAGAGTTGTTTTTCATGCTGTTTTCCTTGAACAGTACAGCATGTTATGAGGAGCTTTCTGACTTTGGCTGATCTGTAAAGCCTGAATTGAGTCTGAGATTAAAACAATGCCAAAATACGCCTTGCATGTAAGAAGAAGATTACACTGCTTTATAAATTGAATTCAAACAAAACCATCTGACTATGAGACAGACAAAATGCTGCTTTGAATAGGTGCTCTAGAAAAGATTGCTAAAATGAAGGAACTAATACCCAAATAACAATAGTGACCTTAGTTTAAAGAATTTGAATGTTTGTACCAATTCCACTTCAATATAATAAATATAAAAGTCTGCCTCTTTATCCATAGTGAATACATAAATCCAGATACAATATGAATTCAAGCTTGGGTCCTGTGGCTTAAGGAAATTAAAATATAATGCCTGCTGTGAATGAGAGTCATCAAGGTTTGTGCAGCTACTAGCATGAAGGAAGCAGTTCACCATTCCAGAGCTTGTTTCCTGCAGAATACCTTCTTTACAGACATCAGTTTTTAAAAAAGGCCTTTAATTACAATTTAATGAATATTGGCTTAGACAGACAGTGATATGCTCTGTTTCACATGCTATAGTTTGCTATAACAATTTGTGTTATGCAATTGAGTTTGCATAACAGAGTTCGCTAGACCACCCAATTCATAAAATAGTTGCCAGAATTGAACAATGTAAGAGGACAGAGTTCATATGTTCCTATTATCAATAGCTGTAAATGTAAATGACCACCAGCTTACTTTGTTTCAAAAATAATGTATCTGTCAGCACTGGAAGAGAGCCTAATTTGGAACGCTGACATCTTTTACTGAATCTGGTGAGATAAAAATATTATTTATTCTAATAGTGATACTTGTTAGCTACCTTTGGAAGAATTCTTTAGCAATATTCATTTATTGGTGATCATTTCTTCAGACCTATCACACCATAATCTATCATGCAAAAACTTGATTTTATGAATGTGTATCAGTAGAGCAGATAGTGATGAAAATCTATTGCTGTAATGGCTAGCACGGATCTTCTCACTTTTTTCAGATTGGAAATTGATTTGGCTTTTTAGTGGGACATAAGAGCTAGTGAGTGAAGCCAAGGACTGGCTGGCTGGCTGGCTGACTGACTGTCTCTCTTTCTTTCTCTCTCTCTTTAATTAAACTTTTTAAAAATTAAAGATAATTAATATGATAACTCGCTTAAGTTCATGTTGAATAATTGGCTCCTTCTATCAACCTAAAACCAACCATCTCGAAATACATTTTAGAGAGTTCTACTGCCTTATAATTTTCAGAGGTATCATGCAACTAGAGATAGTAGACTTCTTGTTTAAGCAGTTCACATACACTTCCTTGTTCTAGTATTAAAATACCTTTTAAACAGCTACGTGCTGGGAAAAAATGAAAGGATTCTCTCTATAACACAAAGCAAACATCATCCTCACTAGTTTGGATTTAAACACCAGTTATTTTAACATAAATGTAGCCAATTGGTACTAATTGTATTTTGCTTTTTACTTTGCAAATTGCAAGACATATATGCATAGAAGCCAAATAAATAAAATAATTTTGTAGTCCCAGCTAGTACTGAACAGACTGTGCAATGTTTCTCAGACTTTTAAGATGAAAATAATTATCATATAGTGGTACTTAACCTTTTAAAGCTTATGTGATTGTGAAGCAGACATGAGCATAATGCAGGAATAAGATCTACAGAACAAATAGTTCTATATGCTTGTAAAAGATTGGTTATGATTTTCTAGCATTGTTTTATTTGCTTCTCTTTTATAAAGAAGCAAATTACAGTTGTCCATTGAAAAGATAATATAGGCTGCATGATTGTTACTATAGTTATAATATAATAATAAAACATATATGTTCATATATATTGATGTAACCAGCAAGATTTTACACGCCCTTTAATAAGCCAAGGTATATCCCAAAGTACTTAAGAATTTATTGTAAATAAATTTTATTTTTAATAAACAAATTTTAATAAACAATATATTGATACTGTATTTGTAATGGATAGGTTTGAAGCAACGCTTTGAAAGTTATGAAGCAGACTTATTTTCTCATAGTTGTTAACAAAACGTAGAAGGTTATTGTTCCATGAGTTACAGAAGACAGAAAATGTGTTGATTTATTCCCAGAATTGCTTTAGCTTCTTACATTTTGGATCTTGCATCTGTTCTTAATTAACTTTATAAACACTTGAAGGCATTTGAAGTTCACAGTCCAACATGATTCTTGATCATAAAATATGTTTAAACAGTACAGATAGTGCTAATGAGCTGTATCCAAATTTGTCAACTGAATTTTAGTATATGCAAGGAAACCCTAATAAGTAGATGAATCACTGATGTTCAATAATTCTAGCTATGCTGTGATATTAAAAAAAGAAAACATTTTTATCTGAACAAAGAATGTTTGTTATGTAAGCAGAAACATGTTAATCTTTGCTAATAGATAATTCTTCTCCAAATAAATGGAAGCATGTTTATGATGATTATAATTTTGTAAGATTTCAGTTTCCCATCAACTAGAAGGGTGGGGGGGGGAATGGAATTAGTTTTAGAGTAACATTTATTGTGTTCATAGGATGAAGTCTAAAACCATTTCTTAGGAAACAAAACTATATCGAAAGTCTAAATGCCACTTCAACATTACAATGCTATATATTCCACGGGATGATAGATGACTGACTTTAGCCTAATGCTCCTAATGTATATTCTTGAAAAGGCATTCTTTAAAGACGTATTACACAAAAGTGGTGCTGGAACTACCTATATTGTGTTTTGCATATACAGTACTGATCGTGCAGGATGGGTTTCTCAACAGTGCTCTATATTTTGCTCCTTGCTGACTTGTCATGAGCCTCATAATCTGCTATCCAGAAGCTATATTCAATAATGTAGTACCATGTTTCTCTTTAAACATAACCCACCCCAAAAAGAAGGGCCAGCACTGTTTTGTGCCCATGCATTAAAATTAAGCCCTACCCCCAAAATTTGGCCCTAATTAAGTGCATGCGTGGTCAGGCTTGCCGGAGTGGATGACGGCAGGGGTTTTCGTGTAGACGGTAGCTAGAGTGACCGTTACAGGTAGGCAAGGGTGTGTGAGGCGTGTGTCGCGTTGTTTGCTCTTTTCGGCCGCGAAAGAAGTGGCCAGACGAGCGCATGGGAAAAAATGTAAGACATCCCTTGAAAGAAGGTCTAGCCATTTTTTCGGGGGTCAAAAGAAAATAATACCCAGTTGTATTTTTGAAGAAAAACAGTACTTATTACATATCCATATCCAGCCCACGGGGCGCTTAGATCTGGCCTGCAGGGACACCCTGGACACAGCAAAGGACTGGCCCGTGGTGCCTCTGCCAGTGAAAACGGAGCTTTGAAGGGCCATGTGTGGCCCTTGCAAGCTCCGTTTTTGCTGGCAGAAGGTTGCAGAAGGCCATTCAAAAATGGAGCTTGGGAGCTCGTTTTCTGGCAGAGCGCTCGGGCCACCAAAGGTGCCCCTGACACAAGTTATGTCGAGCTGGCCACACCCACTCTGGCCATGCCTACCCTGACCCCCCAAGGTCAAACACAACCCTGATGTGGCCCTCAATGAAATCGAGTTTTACACCCCTGGTCTAAAGCATATTATCCTATCCTGAGTCCACATAGTAAGGCAAAAGGAATGAACCAACAACTCAGATTAAAAAATCAGCCAATAATGCTTAAAAGCAGACAACAGCATAGCTTAGAGTTCAGTCAACAAAGTGCAATATACAAACTAGTCAGGCTCAGAGAAGAGTCAAGAGTTTGCAACAATTTTAAGTAAGGTTTGGAATAAAATAACAAAATTGTTTCAGGATTTGACTGCTTCCAGACAGAGGCCTAATTGTTGCAAGTTCAAATATTGGACTCTTCATTAGTTATATTCTATAGTACCTTCATCCAAAGGGGTTCTTCCAAGCAGTTAAGTATTTCTTTGTTTCTATCCTTTGCTCTATATGCCGTAGTGTCAAAGTTCCCCCAAATTTAAGAAACCATCTTTTACTGTCCCAGCTTGTTAACCTTGAACTTCTCCGGGATTGGACAGATGAGGACAGTGGAAGATAAATTACTGATGTCTCAAGGTTAGGCTTTGGTGCCACCAGATCTTAACATTCCTTACTCTTTCCCTGTTCTAACTCTTTTTCCCTGGACAGAGATTTATCCAGACAATGTTAACTTTCATATTATTAAAATATATATATTGTACAAAACATCTATTATGAAAAATGATTAATCTGAATTTAAAAAGTAGTATAGTATGCTGTATATATACTTCATGGTATGTACTTGTAAAATTGATCCTGACAGATCAGTATTATTGCCTGGAAATGCCAGAACCATTTATACAGTAATCAAGAATTATATCATTTTGATGTGTCATTCTTTAACAGCTGTAAAGGGTTTTTAGATTCCGTTATATTCAGTTAAAGCCATTCTGTTTAAGGGTTACAATAAAGTGATTTTTTTTCTTTCGACTGGTTCTTGGCATTAAAACAATAACTGAATTCAAACTGACTAAATAACTAGTACTGTTGCTGTGACAGGAACTCTTATTTGGTTTTTTGAGATTAGTTTATACATAAATCTATATTAAAAGAGTGTGGTAGCATTATTTAACTTGAGGGGGGTGGTTTAGTACTTTTTGATTGCTTTTTATTCTGAAATGTATAGTTTTTTAAAGACGAGCTAGATAGCAGTCTTTTAAAAAGGGAATAATCTGTTAAAATTCTGGATTAAAATTATTACTTTTGTATATATGTATATATGTTATCTACTAATTGCAGATGTTCCAAAACCTTCGACATGATTTCTATTAGTCTGTTTTTTATTATTATGGATCTACTTGGTTCTTTTCCTGGAATTTCAAGATCCAATAATTAAATTCCAAATGTAACACCACATGACTGTGCCTGATTTTACCACTCTTTTTTTTTTTTCCAGTAATGGTTAAATGAAATAGGCAGTCATTAAATGAATCAATTGTATCCAAAGAGTTTTTTTTTTTTTGCCAGAAAACAAAAGTAAATGTCAAAAACCTGTAAAAAATGTATAAATCACAATCATGTAACTGCAGGATGCTGCAAAAGGCCATAAATGAGAGCAAATTATCACATGGACAATATGTGATCACATGACCATAGGAAGTATGCAGCCATTGAAACTTCAAAATTGGGTTTTAAGTAACCCGGGGAGTGGGGTTGTATACTTTATACAATCGCTAAGTGACTGGTTGTTAAACTAGAACTACCTGTAAGTGATATACATACATAAACAAACAAATAAATGTTGCACTGGGTATGTTGAATGGAGAACACAAATTACTTCTTGAAATGCACATATGACTCCTGGAACAATTCAAGGAGAGCAGAATGATCTGGCACTAAATAGTTAAAGCACAAAATGTTTTGTACATCTCTATTTTTAATGTTTATTTTAGTATTTTAACTATTCACCTATTACAATTGCGGCTTTAACAAAGGATATCTTTGTGAGAACAGCATAAAACATTTTTTTAAAGAATGAACTGGCACTAAATAGTTAAAGCACAAAATGTTTTATACATCTCTATTTTTAATGTTTATTTCAACTATTATTCACCTATTACAATTGCGGCTTTAACAAAGGATAATTTTGTGAGAGCAGCATAAAACATTTTTTGAAAAAATGAAGCCAGAGGCTATCACTGAGGACCTTCTAGTGTGAACTATTTGTGGTCTTAGCTACTATCTGTATGATCTTTATTAAGTGATGGTATTATACTCAGAGTGGCTGCATTTACCCATAATGCTGACATAATCCTTTAAATTATGGTTGCTGGAACAAATCGTTTATGCTAATAGTGCAAACATAATGCAAAGCCACAATGGGGAGTTAATCCATTATTTTAACTAAACCCAAATAAATTACATAATATAGAAATGGGTTGTGTTATAATACTGACTCTTTGTGTAGTCAGCCAGTCTCAACTTGAATGGACTTTGCATTTCAGTTCTAGAATTTAAAAAGTGTATCCTGTGGGCATATATAGCCTGCCAGTGGCTATTGTGTGATTATCGGAGCTCCCATATAATGTTGAGTTTTCCTACTGTATATATTTGGATTGGACGTCAAGTGTATTTTATTCTTGAAAAACACACAAAAATGAGTAATATTTTAAAGTGTGGCTCTTGACATAGTATGCAATCTCGTGCAACCCTCCGGGGTAGTGTTCTGACTCCCTTCTCAGATAGTTTCTTATGAGGTAGCAAGCCTGATGATTAGTTAGTTGCTTAAGTATGGCTAATGAGGAGCCATATGGTCAAGGCTCTGGTCTAGTTACACAGTTGTGACTAAATATCTATCTTAACAATAAGAATACAAAATTATGATTAAAAGATTGAAGGAAGCAGTGGGGGGATCTACTATTAATCCATCAACCAACTCAAACGAGATGCTTGCTGTTCTTTACAGTATCTTGCTTACTTGATATAAGCTACTAGCTCATATTTATACTTCTTTCTGTCTTTGTTTGCCATATAAATCCTGGTGATGAAGTATTAAGGCGATAATTAATTACTTTCAGAAAAGCATTTTCTGGCAAAGTCTTGCATGGACAAATTTAAATAAGTAATACTTCCTTCATGCGGTTAATGTATATTTGTAATTACCTTGTACATGATCCATAAATAATTAAGACACCTGAACCTGAATTGAAATTATAATTTGTGCAATTTTAATTTGACACAGTCTGTTCTTTAGAGGTTGTAACACACGAGAGAGGGGGGGGAAGAGGGAGAAAGAGAGAGAGAACACTACCTGCATCAAAAACAATTTCTTAAGGATTTGGAGCGTATAAGCCAATTTATACTGATATTAACTGAGTATAACATAAATTTAATTAATAAATAAATAAAAATAACATTTACACCAGAAAATAGTGGAAACTAAAAAAAAATAGGCAGGTGGAATTGGGATTAGAGTTTTTGCAACTGGATAGATGTGGATTGCAGATTTAGCAATCTCATTTTCATTTTATCTTTGTTCATTTCAATGGTTTTTGTTTGTTTTCTTAATTTATTTGATAATACTTATTTAAAAGATTTCTACTTATTATTCAGAGAGGTATCCAGAATTCAATTAAAGACAACTATGAAAATTGTATGACATACAGACCATAGTTAAATCAGATTTTATTGTAGTAGACATAATTTCTCTTGCTTCTGATGAAAGGCAGACATGCAAGTTTGAAGAACACGGGCAAATTCTAAAAAATAGTTATATGGCAGAATCTAATAAAGTCAACAAAATCTGGATCAAGGAGCAGTTAAAATAAGAAAGAAATGCTTCTCCAATCTCCAATTTCAATGTTTGGTAAAAGTAGTAGGATTGGAAAATATGAGTCTTGAATTAGGGTGGGACTTTGTGGGTGTACCAGAAGTATTCAGGTTGCAGCTCATATTTTACCTAAGGTTAAATAACTCTTCTGATTCTTTCTAAGAACTTAAACTCATTCTATGATGAACCTATATTCCAGAATTGAACTTGAAACTGAAATTCTTTGCAGAATGTCCCCCAAAATTTTTAACCAAAGGAGTAGAAATACATAAACCTGATAGAACATTAGAAAAATATTGTCTTCACAAATGGCTAATGGTTCAAAAAGCCACTAACAAGTAGAGTCACTGTTGAGGATTTGATTGCATTGGTCAATATTAAAGAAAAAGTAAATTTGGACTTGTTGAACAACACACAACATGGAGCCTTATGTTCCTTTATGTTTTGTTATGTTTGAAACAAAATGAATAAGTAGTGATTAAAGGATGCTGTGCTTTGCACATATATATCCATATCCTGAAGCATTCTCAAGGAGAAAGGAGTCTCAATTCTAGTGCTATAATGAAGAGGCTAGAGAAAGTTGGCATTGTTTTGAGACAAAACTTTTCCTACTGATATAGGCTGCCAGTTTCCCATAACAAACTTGTACAATAACTTGAGATTATCAAGTGTTTGGATTCAGTCCACTTTCTGTTGATTTGTGTGGTTTTATAAAAACATGGCTTAAAAGTAGGAGGCCTTTCCATTCATGCTTTATATTATTGCATCAATTCAGCCTATTTTATAAAAATGTCTCCAGATAAATTGTGCAATGAGTTTCAAAGGTCTTAAAATCCTAGTTATAATTTGTTTAAAAATCTATTTTTTTCTTAATCAAATATATAAATATATCTTAGTAACAGATGTTTAGTGTTAAATTTAACAATGGAAAACATCATGTTTTCGGTTATTGCTTGTTTCTTTAAATCTCTTATACAACTATTTAAATTTTGTTCTGCATTATAATCCATTTTATAAACAATTGTAAAATGGCACTGATACTATAATTACTTTATTCAGTAATAATAAATAATGTTTTGACATAAAAAGTGCAAGCCTACTATGGTTTTATAGTAAAGGTAAAATAAGACTAACTCCAAATGGGAAGGTTTTATGTCACAGGGTAATGGGATATCACCAGTAGTGGGCTCCAAATTTTTTAACAACCAGTTCTCTGCCCTAATGACTGACTGGGTGTGGCTGGGCGGGGTGGGGTCATGTGACTGAGTGGGCATGGCCACCTCTACGGCACTTGTGTGGGTGATACCTGTATGGGACAGGCAGGATTGGGGAGGGAATCCAGGAGTCTCCGGTGGGGGGTGAGGAAAGAAAAAACCAACCTTCTTGTGTGTGTGCATATGTGTGAATGTGTGTGTGTGAGAGAGAGAAACTGCATCAAACTAGACTGGGAAAGCTGGCTGTGAGAGGAATAGAAGCTGGGTAAGCTGGACCCAGACGCTTCCCATCTGGGTCCGGCTCACCCAGCTTCCCTTCCTCTCGCAGCCAGCTTTTTGGGGCCATTTTTTGGGCCAATTTCAAGCTTTTTGGGAGGCCATTTTCAGGCTATTTTCAGGATGTTATATGGCTTCCTATATTTAAACTATACTTTGTAACTATATAAAGTAGAGTTTAAGTATACATTACTATATTTTGTAATGTGTGTGGTTTCCTATACTTATACTGAATAGAACTAATTTTGAGAAGTCCATAAGGCTGTGATCACACTGCTTACGAAAATCAGGCTTGAAGCTGAAAACCAAGATTAATTCACAGGTCCGGTATTTTAAGTTTCTTCCATATGATGCACTTTCTAAACATAAAATTGCTGCCCTGCACAGTTTGATGTCATCTCAAAAAAAAAAAAAAAATCTAACATGTTCATTTTCATTTAGCCATTGCAGTTTGTTAATATTTCTGTTTTCTTTTTCAGCTGATGAAGGGATGATAAAGGAACTTGATCAAGTTAAGGTTCTCCATAAGAGATCAGTTATGCCTTACAGGATGTATAAGAGAAATCGAAAAGGACCAAGCGATGAAGAAACTGTACAGCAATATGCAGGTCTTGTGGGACAGGCATGTTCAGACAGGATGTTGCTTTTTCGGAGCTGAATATCATTCTGTAGATGTTCCAGAATGACTTTTTATCACACTAATGCAAGATTACATATCTCTGCTGTTTTCTGTTGTTATGCCTATTGAATACGCACTGTGTACCTTTTTCTGCCTGGGAATGAACATATTGACAAACTTTAGCATAAAACATTGATTTTGAGTCTTTATATTAAGGGTTTGTTAGAATATTACAATGACTGAGTTCATGAGATTAAAGTCCTTACATTTTCAAATAAGTGAATGGGATGAGTATAAAATTGAGTGGAACTTTTGAAGGGTGGGGGGAGTAGCATTTTGTAGGTATTTGGTAAAGATAATATTTAAAATCAACTGGGTGATGAAATATAAGTTGCTGTGAAATGTATAAATATTTCAGAAATTTTATATTTTCTTTGACTACTGTCAGATAATTAAATATTTTGTTCTAGTATTATTTCAGAATTCAGTTAACCAGATACTTGTAAGTAAGCAAATGTTTTGCACTATGCTTCAGTGGGAAAACCCAACCTCTGTCTAGTAGAGTTGGTGCCTAGGATTGCTATTATATCATATAATATAAAGCCATCTAATGTGTATCTATGCACTGCATCTTTCAAATTATTCACTGCAATCTTTTAAATGTTTGCTTTAAATAACATATAATTGTATTGAAATAACCAGGAAGTTTGATGATTTAGGGTTCTTTTTTGTAATTGATGCTTTGGGAAAGGTTGAAATTGAAATGTTTATCAAATTACCAAAGAAATTAATTTAAAAATGTAGATTAAAACTCCATTGAAGTACATCCCATTTTTTGTTTTGTTTTATATTTTTAATGTTTATATCGATTGTAGTACTCAGAGAATAAGTTTGCAATACACCATTAAAAATCCTTCATTTCACACTGAGCAATGTTTTAACTAAGTATTCAGAACTTTTGATGTTATCCATTCTGTATTTTAAGATGTAAAATAGAAGGCTATGAAATTCAACATTCTGCGCTCAGTTGATGTTTTTCAGACAACTTTGATCAATATTTGTCTCATTATCTAATACAGCAGGACAGCAGAACGTAAAAACCCAGTTATGTGCTTAGATTTTTCCTCTAGTTTGGGATGAAATAATAGTATGCATGGAAACAGCCTTCATTCAGAGATTCTTGCAAGCATGCAGTAGTGAATGCTGTATGTTTACTGAAATGCATACATGTTTAGTTAAATATACTGATAACTTGTCAGGTTGTAGTTTTAACATTATCAGCCATTATTTTGGGAAGGAGAAATATCACACATTTTCTTAATTTTATTTCTGCATCCACACAAGGTTTGGCATGATCATTGAACCTAGTACCAGCCAGTAGCAGTGTGATCCATGAAAGTATGGATGCCCTATATGATTATTCTTTCCTTTGAAAGTAACATTTCTTTTTTTCCCTACATAGTTATTTTTATACATGCAGATTTTACCCAGAACAAATTATTTGTCTCTTATAATTATTTTGAATGCTTTTCAGCTGTGTCTAAAATAAGATCTATTTTTTTTTGAAGTTCAGTCAGACTTAGTCATATGTAGAATAAATTTACTGAAATCAATACAACATTAATCTCATTGCTGTTTTATTTTACAGATCACAGAATACAATCTGATAGTATTTGATCAGTGGTGGGATTCTACTAGTTCGCACCAGTTCGGGTGAACCATTAGCTCTGACTTTCAGCCATGAGCGAACCGCTTCGCTCCGACTTTGAAGTGGGCCCACCTGCCCACCCCTGCGTTATACTCACCTATATTTCCGTTTCCGAAGCCCAGCTGATTGGCGCGGCAGAGTGGATTGCCGCGCCTCATCTGTTTTCCTCTCCGGCTGCAATGCAGAAGGTGACTTTTCTTGAAACTGTGCACGCATGCACAGTGCATGTCTGGCGCATGCGCGCTCAGCGAACCAGTTGTTAAACTGGTAGGATTCCACCACTGGTATTTGATCTAGCATATAGAGTTTAAATAACATACCTAAATGTAAAATATGGGAAGCAAAATACGTATTATTAAGGTAACATGTAATCTGACCTGGATTAATCTTGCATGGATATCATACTCAGAATTTCTGGTAGGAAGATTTGACTGTCCCTTTATTTCTCCCCAAACAACCAAAGGACCCATGCTTTGGAGCAATTAGATAATTACAGTTAGGCTGTGTATTTTTTATCCAATAAAAATAATTAACTACATATTCAATTGCCACTAGGGGGCATATTCCAACTTGAAAATCAGTAATATATTGTTTGCCATTTCAACAGTATTCATTATTATTCTACATCTGGTTTCCCGCCACTTTTTTTTTTTTTTTATCCTGGAAATCTTGATAAAGAAACCATTATTGGAGTCAACATGTACAGTCATAAAATAGTGGAGAGTCAGTAGAATAAAAATATGTAATTGATATAAAAGCTAAATATTATTTTGTTTGAACAAAACAACAAAAATGTTTGAGCCACCAAAAGAACACTGAATAAAGCATGTCAAATGTATCTAGGATTCAATGAATATAGTACTTCCATTCTCTTGCTTTTGTTTATGCTTGTTCATTCAAGTATTTCAGTTTTGTGCCACAGTAGTTCCCATTGATAAAAAGGAAAGCTGGTTATTTTTTTTTTATTTTTTTTGGTGACATCTCTCTTCTGCAACTAGAGGAGTAACACTGAAATGGAAAAAGAGTATTCTCAATAGTATCTTTATAAACAGAGATTATACATTAATGTGGTGTTTTGGGTTATTGTTGGCAAACTGGAATTGCTTCTGTGAACATGGTGTGATGATTTAAAAAACTGCTCCTTACCTAAATGAGGGATTCATGCTGGCTGGGGGTGATAGAGGCTAGTTATAAAGCCATAATATAGAACAAAATTGTTCTGTTCCAAAAAATAGGCCTGAGGGATTATTTCCACCACTAAACTGCTGACAACACATATGTTTACATCTTGTACTATTTGAAAAGTAAAATGAAATAACTGCTTAATAAACAGGAGTATGTTGGATAGGGGCCAGAATATCTGAAAGACTGCTAATTCTTGTATGAGCCTGCTTGTAAAGTATGTAACAGGATTATGATTCTGCTACTATGAAACTCCCAAGAAAAAAAGTCAGACTTCCTTTTTCCAATATGTGGTAGACATGTTGCTTTACTCCCTTCCCAAAATCAAATTTTATTAGTTGGTGAGGGTCTTTAATTATTACTGTTCCATGTTTTAATTAAAATTTTATTCTACTTTAAGTCTATTATAGAGTTATACTTAAAAGTGTGTGAGAGATGTATGTTTAGTGAAGAGAGTGTGTGCTTGACGACTAGCTTAAATAGAATATCTATTTTTATCTAATGTTAACAAAAGATACAGGACCTGTCAAGACATTTAAATAGAAGCTATTATTTATTTTTACTTCACTTGAACAGAAAGATGAGAACTGTCAGCTAAATTGTAATTTAATATGTGAGGTTCCCATTAAATGTTATTTTCGAAAAAGAACTTTGAAGGTGAAGACTTGTAAATATCATTTGTGGTTCATCATTTCCATTAATGTTTTTCAAACAATATGGGTTACACATTACCTATTAATCAAAGCTGTTGCTCAAGTTGCAATATAACCTTTGTCCACTCTTGGTCTTAAACAGAAAGATATCAAGTATACTCAGTATTTTGGTAAATTCCAAATATTAAAAAGCCATCAATTTGAAATTTTGCATAAACATTTAATGTGGGTAGGTGTTAAATATCAAACGCTTTTCCACTAAATCTAGTCAAAAATTGCACACAGCTAATATAACATAGCGTAATATGTTTTTAATCTCTAAATCTCATCTCACAAATATCAAACTCAAACTGTATAGTCAGTACTCACTCTCAATGTAAAGCATTTATCAAACAATCAGAAATATTTTAAGATATGGATTTTAAACAATTTTTGTGAAAACACATGTCAAAAGGAAATGTTTCAAGTAAATGTGCTTGGGGACTCCCTCCATACCAACAATAGTCATAAATATATACTATTTGCACTTTTTTCTGGTTCCTTGGAGATTATTCTTATACATCTGTAATTACCTAGTGAGATTTGAAATTGTCCCAGTAAAGAAAAATCGGAACTGAAAACACTCATAAATGGATTGATATATATTTTATTGTCTACTATCATTATGTATACTTATAGAGAATTGTAATATGCTAAATCATGACAAATGTCCAAAACAAGGATACTTAAGAAAATCCATTAGATAGCAAGCTGTGCTATTTTGAGTAAAATGTTCTAATGGTGACTAGCAACTTTCTCTGGAACTTGAAAGTGTGAAAATGTTTTCTGTGAACTTGAAATCATAACTGGGACTGATAATAAAGTACATCATATCCCCAACTTCTAAACGCCGAGTAAATACAATTGTTTACATTTTTTCTTCATCTTTCCTCTAAAACTTATTTGTTTGAAGAACTGTGAGTGTAAAGCAAGATTCAATAATAAAATATGCTTTACACGCTAATTGAGCAAAACAAGAAATCAAAAAGAAAAACCTCAAACAGTTCAGTAAGAATTGAGCAAATGCTAACAATTATGTAGCATTTGTATGTGGCATTATATACCACAAACAAGAAATATGCTATAATAGTTCCTGAAAGCACCATTTGCAAATTAGGAAAATGTAGGAATTAGGAAAAATTAGGAATTTGGAATATTAAAAGAATTTTCGATGAAAGGTCCTTCTGGGATACTCAATCAAAAACCTGAAGCAATGGGGGGTATTTTGCTACTTTTCTTACATAATATTATGAATCATACATTTCCAAAAATAAAGATATTTCTGTGAATTATCTGATGTTCAGGAATAAATAATGATACTTTAAAATAAGGGATGCAGTTTCACATGAGGAAAGATTGGAATGCTGAGGCCTGGTGATATTAAAACTGGTACGTTTTATGGCATTTGACAGAGTAATGTACACAGCAAGACTGAAATTATTTTAATATAACTGTTACCATTGGATGAAATAACAGATGGAAGAAAAAGCAGAAAAGCAACCATGAATGGATGTATCTTGCAGTAGACCTATAGCCTGTAGGGAATTAGTTAGAATTGTTTTGCAGGTGAAAAGAATACTGCAAATTATTTAACGGGAAGAGGAGATTGTCTCATTTGTGTCAGATGAAAATGGGGGCATCTGGGACTCCTGTTTTTTATTGTTCATGCTGAGATCTCATAGCTTATAATTGGAAATCTATTCTTTATCACAATTCATACTGAGAAAGGTCTTGAATTTACATTCTGCAATTCTGTGCCATCAGTGACTGAAGTCTTCTTCAGGCACTCAAAAAGTAAAAAGATTATATAAAAACAAGCATTTTCTATCCACACTACAATCCTCATTGTTTATTTTACATATGTAACAACTGAAACTGAGAGACTCTGACCCTGGAGACTCAGCAAAAACAAATTTTGTTACTTAAAAATAAGCTGTTGGAATCTAAATCTTTCTCTCTACAGGACCAAATTATTCATGTAATGGTACTTCGTAGCATTTCCTGTCTAGATGGCCTCCTTTTTCTATATTTATAGTCCTAGATCAATAAAACAGTTATAAATATTAAAAATACAGAAAAACCAAAGCCAAAATGAAGAGGGTGCAGACTGATTTCTGCATGCCATAGCTATTGATAAAAAATCCTTAGATTTCTCAACAATTTTAGTTGGAATTATTCATTATTCATTTTCTCTTTCTCCTTATTTATATATAGTGATCTTATAGATGAATGACAAGATCAATAGTTCCTTTTTAGAAACTATGGCTAACACCAAGTTTCTACTGCTTCAGGGAGCTATCGGTACTTCATTATGTTAGAAATTATTATACCAATGCTCAGACTTATTTGCCTGAAAAAAAGAAAAAGTGACATTTTTAGCAGGGATTTGAAGACTGTCCAGCAGGGATTTGAAGACTGTCCATGTATTGTGTACGATATTATAGATTCCATGAGATATGATAGGCAAAGAATCCTACATTTTAGTTACTATCACAGTGGCAAAATAGTCTTTATCAGCAGAACCTCGAATAGCTCAAAATTAAAACGCTTTAGAAAAATATTTCATCCAGGTTAAGTTTATTTGTTAGAATTTATGAATTATTTGCAAAATTAAGCCCCGCCAACCTCTTACCATCTCTGTAAAACATGACTCCTTTTGCTGAAAACAGATTAGCATATTAGATTATCTATAGATCTAAATGTTAGCAGACCAAATCCAATATGTCCACCATCTTTTCACTGAGGTAGTACACAAAGCTGCCAAAGTTTATGTTATCTTTTTATGGGCCACACAGTTAAAAATTATAGTTGAGCGGTACTTCATACGAAGAGATGCAACTAAAACCACAAATGGTTTGTTGATATTTATGGGCTGCTTTCCATATCCCCCCTTGGGGCAGTTCTCTAGGCTAGTCATTAAATTGAAGCCAAATGATTTCATTGCTGTGTTTACTTTTATAAACAAAGAACACATGTAATGTGTACTTGGCTGTTATCGAGACGTTCCCTCTTATTTGGAGGAGAGAGCAATTTGTATTTACAGAGCCTTTTCTTTCTAATGGCAGCTTTGGAGGATTGGCTTTAATGAAACTTTAAGAAAGATACCAAAACCTGTGCAACTAGTTACCAGTATTTTATTTTATATTATATAATTTAAAATCTTTGTATAGCTTCCCATCTTAAAATTGACTGGGTGGCTTATGATCAATAAACAATAAATACAATTGTAAAACAAAAAACAGGAAAAAAACTTGGTGCTGCACCATACTTTCCTGATACAAACACATTTTATCTTGATCGCATATATCCTAGCACCTAGGGAAAGAGTCTTGAGTGCTCTACATAAAGATAAATGGTAATGGTATATCTGATCTGGGGGGGGTAAATATAGAAAAGGGCACAAATAACACACAATGTAGAACTGTGCAAAGCCCCCACTACCCAACCATTTATTTTTATTTATTTATTTTGTTGAGTATGTATTAGATAATATAAGTATAAGCATGAATTGAATACATAAAATGAATACAATTAAAGGGAACATTAGGACAGCGACTGTAGGCACGCTGGTGCTCTTATGCACGCCCCTTACAGACCTCTTAGGAATGGGGTGAGGTCAACAGTAGACAGTCTAAGGTTAAAATATGTGGGGTTTTGAGATGAAACCACAGAGTCAGGTAGTGCATTCCAGGCATTGACCACTCTGTTGCTGAAGTCATATTTTCTGCAATCAAGTTTGGAGCGGTTCACTTTAAGTTTGTATCTATTGTGTGCTACCTTCTCATCAAGCAATAGCAGTGAGTCCAGGAAGAGCCCAGATTTCACACCATTTCTTTCTTGGAGGTACAGTCACATCCAGAGTCAAAGATGGCATATCACCAGGGCCAAAACCCCCAAGCCCCCAGCTACTGTGTCTTGCCAGGGTTGAATTGAATTTGATACCTCGCCATCCAGACCCTCACAATCTCCAGGCACTTGGTCAGTCAGACCAAATGCTTGGTCATTTGGGATAGCATCACATGACCAGTCAGGGTTGGCGATATATAAGGGCATCATCAGCACATTGATTGGTACCACAACCCATATTGGTAAATAACCTCATTTGGTAGTTTCATATAAATGCTAAAGAGGAAAGAAAAGAGACCGAGCCCTCAGGCAGTATTTAACTTTTCTTCTCTCACCAGGAGGAAGGTATGTTGGATAATTTGTTGCCTTGAGTTATTTGTAAAAATAGAAAAGATGGGATACAAATAAATAAGCAAAGCAAAACATGAGAAGATGAGTTTCTACTTTAGTGTAAGGCTACATTAACAGAGTTTTGTAAGTGCGATGGCACAGACTTCCTGCTGTCACTTTTAATTGTTTGATCCATTAGATTCTATTACCATGGTATTGAAAGCTGCTGAGAGATGCAAGAAGGCAAAACACTAGCACCACTCCACACTCAAACTCCCCAAGGTCACCTGCAAAGGCAACCAGTGCTGCCACACTATTGTACCCTGTCTTGAATCCAGATTAAAAAGGGTTCAGTAGATGGCACTTAAGAATTAGGTTTCTGTATGTCATTGCTTCCATGTCGTGCTGGCCAAGTCTAGTAGTCCTACCTTTTTTATATTAAGACAATACGTATGTTAACCCTTGTACAAATGTATTAAAGCTACATCTTATGATGCTATGTAAATAAAATGATAATGGTGACAACATGTTTAAACATGTTGGATTGGCTTTTGATGACTTGGTAGGATCTGGGAGGTACCCACCATCTATTGTTGCTTCTAGCTGCTCAGAACATGCCATCTCTTCTCTAATTGTGTTGACTTCTTCCATGGGCAATTTGGCTTGGTCAGTAGGAATGATCAGGCACTGAGATGTAAAGTGCCAAACACTATATGGGCTCCTTAGCTACATGTGTACATAAATGCCTTGACAATCTGTTTGATTGTCTGGCAGAGATTTCAAATTTCTTAAAATGTATAATCTTAGACCATAAATAGAAAGAACATCTATGGGTTTAGTGGAAGCTACAGTTCCTGATATCTCTCCAATCAAATTTTGACCAATGGTTAAAACCCTCAATCAAAACTCTCTTCCTCAAGCCTTAGCCCCACCTTCTTTATTAGGAGATTGATTGGCAGGTGCTTTTTTGATGGCATGGAATCTTGTCATTAAAACTGGCAGGACAGCACCACTTATTGGATTCATTACTGAAGCAGGATAGAAATAGGCTACAGGGGCAGAACAAATTATGCAGCACACTTTGGTGCTGTATCATGAGTAATAGGGAAAGGACAACCTTTGTTTAAAGGTTGAACCATGGCAACCTGAAACTCAGATTAACAAAGTTTGGTGTTGCCATGATTAAACCTTTTAATCATCTTTGGCCTGGGTAATTGAGTCTTCATTGACATATTGCAAGCCATTTGGGAAGAAACCACTGAAGTTGGTTTGGCAAGAGTTGGTATATTCCAATGACTCTCTGACTTTGCCTAACTAAATTTTGCTTTGATTGATGAAGTTGCTTGGATGAGCAACGAAATGTCTCAGATTAACAAAGTTTGGTCCAGTTGCCATGATTCAATCTTTAAACACCTTTGGCCTGGATGATTGAGTTTTCATTGACATGTGACATAGAGTTTGGTCTGAAGGTGCCTAAACCATATCCAAAACATTGCTAACAGCCATGCAAATCCTAAGGAATGACAGAGTTCATTTATATATTATAAACTAGCAGAGCAATATTTATTTATTTATTTATTTATTTATTTATTTATTTATTTATTTATTTATTTAATATAACTTATATGCCGCCCTATCTCCATAGGATTCAGGGCGGCTCACAACAATTAAAACAAACCAATAAAAACATAAAATACATACATAAACAAATATTAAAACCCGTTAAAATAATCGAAACCCCCCTCAGTCCAGGCTAGGCACCGTGAACAGCCATGTTTTTAATTCACGGCAAAAGGTGCGGAGGTCAGGAGCCAGCTGGAGCCCCAGGGGGAGTTGATTCCAAAGGGTGGGCGTGGCCACAGAGAAAGCTCTACCCCTGGGGGATGCCAGCCGACATTGTCTAGCTGACGGTACCCGGAGCAGGCCCTTCCTGTGGGAACTCACCAGGCGATGCGAAGCTGTTGCTCGTTCCAGATGGTCCGCCAAGTATCCTGGGCCTAAGCCATGTAGAGCTTTATAGGTCATTACCAGCACCTTGAATCTCACCCGGAGGGCAACTGGCAACCAATGCAAGCCGCGCAGGAGAGGTATTACATGGGAGTATCGGGATTCTCCCATCACAACCCGCTATATGTTATAGCATTCTGCATAGTTTTGCACAATTGCATTTAACTCTCCATTTATTTATGTTGAGAACTTTTCCTCTATGTATCTGCACATATATTTTTGGCATGCTCTCTATAGGTCTTTAGATCTCTGGTATTTCATTGGGTCAAATGCAGTGGTGGTGCAGTGGTTAGAATGCAGTATTTCAGGCTAACTCTGCCCACAGCCAGGAATTTGATCCTAACCGGCTCAAGGTTGATTCAGCCTTCCATCCTTCCGAAGTCAATAAAAAGAGGACCCAGATCACTGGGGCAATAGGCAGACATTGTAAATTGCCCAGAGAGTGCTATAAAGCACTATGGAGCAGTATACAAATAATTATCAACTTACAACAATTCAAAGTTACAACTGCACTGAAAAAAGTGACTTATGACCATTTTTCACACATGACCATTGCAGCATCCCCATGGTCACATGATTGAAATTCAGATGCTTGACAACTGACTCATATTTATGACATTTGCAGTGTCCCTGGGTCATGAGATCAGCTTTTGCAATCTTCTGACAAGCAAAGACAATGGAGAAGCCAGATTCACTTCACAAGTTCAGTGATTCACTTAACAAATGTGGCAAGAAAAGTCGTAAAATGGGGTAAAACTCCCTTAACAAATTTCTCACTTAACCACAGAAATGTTGGGCTCAATTGTAGAAATAAGTTGAGGACCACCTGTATAAACCTAAGTGCTGTTGCTATTGCTAAGTGCACATTTGCTTTCATATGCAGTGCTCTATGGTCTTATCACATTTGAGCTTCTAACTTCTTTCTTTCTAAGTTTTGTCTATGAGAGAGGAGAACTCACAAGCATCCTTGGACTAGATACAAATGTACAAATGAGAGATTAGTCTCCAAGGCAAAGAGTGTGCCTATTTCTGCCAAGCCAAAGAATAAGGGAAAGTGCAATGTGAAATGTGAAATGTTTGCAACGGGTCCCTCATGCCAAAATAACCAAACCCAAATCAAAATAACAATGCAAAAATAAGTCAATCCAATAAATTCTTAAGTCTGTTAAGAAAACATGAGATCCATTTTTGGCTTTGTATCAATATTTATTGTGGTCTGAGATTGAAACTATAAATTAGGGAATGGGAGAGAATAGGAAAATACACTGCAATGGTTTTACACCTTAAGGTTAGAAGCCAAAAATAATAGGATTAATTTATGTTTTCTCTCTCATCATTCTTCTCTGCAGACTTTTATTAATATCATGTCTATTCTTTCTTATTCTTCCTATCCAATGCTTTCTCTACCTCTGCCCTCATTTCTTCCTTCAACAGTCCCAAATTTCTTTCATGAAAGACTTTGTCCCTAACATTTGTTCTCTTGAAAGTTTGGGAAATGCAAAGGTAAAACTATAAATAAGCAAATGTTATGAGAGCATAGTTTTCTAAACGTACAGTAATGCTTTCCTTATGTTCTACAAACTATTTTACACATTATTTTACATCTTAAGGCTGAATTAATTCTGAATGTATCCACTTGCAATCTGTAGCTACTAGCTGAGTGATGCTAGTTTGTTTAGGATTAACTACATTGTCTGAATATAGGACACTGGCTATAACTACTCATAACTTACCGAAAAACATAGCATGACTTGTTTTGGTTTGGTTTATGGTTTGGTTTGGTTTATGATTATATTTTTCCGTCCTTCCCTCTAGAATAGCCTGCATCTTGCATTCAGGAAGCATAATTAATACTTTTTTTTTCCAGAATAGAAGTGAATTTGAGATAAATTTTCATGGATGGAATGTGGGATGCCTGCACTTACTTAGATAAAAAGATATAGGACACTTATGGGCAGTTATTTGTTGTGGTCTGCAGTTCCCTGGCTACCCTCATTTCAATTAAATCCCATGAGAAGGAGAGGACAACTGTCTTTCATGATGATGCTACTGTCACTACTAAGTATAGGTAGTCCTCAATTGATGACAACAATTGAGCTCAAAATTTGTATTGCTAAGTGGGAAATTTGTTAAGTGAGTTTTGCTCCATTTGATGACTTTTCTTGCCATTTGTTAAGTGAATCACTGGAGTTGTTAATTTAGTGACATGGTTAAGTGAATCTGGCTTCCTCATTGACTTTGCTTGTCAGAAGATTGCAAAAGGGGATCACATGACCCCGGAACACTGCAACTGTCATAAATATGAACCAGTTGTCAAGCATCCAAATGTAAATCACATGACCATGGCGATGCTGCTATGGTCATAACTGAAAAACGGTCATAAGTCACTTTTTTTCAGTCCCATTGTATCTTCGAACAGTCACTAAACGAATTGTTGTACGTCAAGTACTACTGTAGAACACAAATCACTATTGGAGTATTTTTAATTTCAGTGAGCTAAAAAAAATGTTCCAGAAAAGAATTCATTTGTTAAATCTATCCTTGAATGTCATTGAAATGTACTGAATTAGTGAGAACATTTGTGACTAAGATTAAGTGCAAGAAACCTGACATTTTCTTTTCTGGCATGAAAAACTGGCAGCAAGATCTTTTAAAGCAGTTTTTCTTTTGGAAAAAAGCACTATTTTTCATAAGAATGTTTGCTTTTCATAGCATTCTCCTGTTTCTATCGCT
Organism: Pituophis catenifer annectens; assembly: GCF_029215685.1. Lineage (NCBI taxonomy): Eukaryota > Metazoa > Chordata > Lepidosauria > Squamata > Colubridae > Pituophis > Pituophis catenifer. The sequence goes on along the minus strand of NW_027256886.1, from coordinate 55,547,832 downwards.
ACCTGTCAAATTCATTTGACAATATGTACAGAAAAGGTGTGTTCATCATACCAAACCAGCAGAAGGCTCCATCCTGTGCTGGAAAATGTGATTAAAACCCAAGTGATGGAATTTATCTAGTTTAAGCAGGATACCAAATTGATCAAATGAAATACTTCATCTTTCTTTGGTGAAACATGTAGCGCATCTCGAGCTTTTTAAGAGTGATGCCCGGAACTGCCCTACTGTAGAGATGTCACCATGGCAACAGGCAGCTGGTCTGTTGAAAATCCCTGTGTGATGCAGGGGGTGGGGGTTGGGGGGCAGCCAACATGACTAGTGGGGATGTGTTTGAGTTTCCCCCTTCATTGTTTTGCTGGCATTAATATTCTCAATAGGATTAGCATCCTGAAGAGGCTAAAAACTTTGTGGGAAAACATTTTTGGGCCACATTTATCTTTCTTGCTCCTCTCTCGGTGCTTCCACTGGCCAAAAGAATGGCAAAGGAGAAAAAAGTAAAATAAAGCAGCTTTTGGCGAGCATGGTGTGTGTGCATTGTGAGAAGATACAAATGTAAGATTCTACTGACTGGTTTTTCCTCAGCCGCACTACTCTTTATTTAACAGGGTAGGTTGGTGAGCAAGAAAAAAAAAGAAAACAAAAACCAAGTTAAAAACCTGGGAGGGATATTAAGGCCTCATTAAGTGATCTTCTTGACAACTGACAAAGCAGCAAGGAGATTTTCATGCCTGCTTGCACACAACCCCCAGAAAAACAAGTTTCTACTTGAGGCCACCTTGCGGGAAGAAAAGTTTTCTCGTTCCTCTTTTTCTTACTCTCTCTTTTAATTACTCCCAAGTTTGGCTGATTTTATCCCATTCCCTGATTATCTCCTCTTGGCTTGGTTTGGTTTTCATGCACTGTTTGTTTAAACAGCATCCATAGAATAATCCTGCACTCAGCTTAGCCTTTCATGCTTTTCTTAGATTGCAGATTTTTGAACCTGCCTGTCATGAAGAGAGGGAGGGAGAATGCTGACATGGCTAGCTTAACCAAATCATTTAGATGCTGAACTGTCAGTGGAAGTGCCTCAAACCTTTCCTGGCTCTCATTCTGCCCCAAGGCTTGTACCTGTCACTGGTTCAACTCTCCCCTGTCCTATTGAAGAAGGGAAGGGAAATGATCCATCAAAATATCAGTCTCATGAAGTCATTTCATCAATTTAGGAGGGACTGGATTTCAAAAAATACAAAAGTAACACCCGGGCATGCCTTTACCACCCACTATGGCACCAGGAAATTTACAGAAAGGGTTGAGGTTAAGACCCCAAGAATAAATCTAAGTTATGCCACCAATAGGTTAGTTCACCTGCCCAGAGAAAAATAATCTTGATTCATAGGCATTGCCCTTGCTATAGGATCCTGAATTCAAAACTTTGATACACTTGGAAAATTAGTGCCATTTATAATATTAATATGCTTACTGCATTGTAATGTTAATTAATTAATTATTATTTTTTTAAAAATCTTCATTCATTCTAAAAGAAGATTTTACTTATATCCTAATGGATATAATAGAATTATATAATTCTTATAAAAGAATTATAATTCTTAAAAGAATTCAATCCCTGGAAAACATATATATATTATATATTCCTAATAAACTGCAAAAATAGGATAACTTATATTTGATAGTATAGATTTGTCTATATTTTTTCTGAATTACTACTCATGGAAGTGCATAAGTAAAGTTTGTATATTAGTTTTTGATAGTTTGCTGCAGAGAATAGAAAAAAAAATTAGTACGACCATAGGGTTGGCATTTATAGTTCAGAAAATATGCAATCCATATTTATAGTTGTTAATAAGAAGAATATTTTCTTTTACAGATTTAATCATTAATACAGTTCCAGTATTGATTATGAGAGCGAGTTTGGTGTAGTAGTTAAGACAGTAAATTTTAGTCCTGCCTTAGGCATGAAGCCAATTTGGTGAATTCGAGCCAGTCACTTTCTCTCAGCCCTAAGAAGGAGGCAATGGCAAGCCACTTCTGAACAATCTTGCCAAGAAAACTGCAGAGTCCAGGCAGTCTCTGAAAACACACATGACTGAAGGGAAGTGAGGAAAAAAGTTCCTAGATGACATTTTCTATGTGTAAGAAATGTGTTCATCAAATAAATTGGCTGTGTCAAATCCTCTTGAAGTGAATAGCTGTTGTGACATCCCAGATTTAAAGTAATGGGATTTGGAGGGAAGATGAAAAACAGGCTGTATGTGCAACATTTTCTGCACATTTCCAGCCAAATTTTATTTTACATGGCTATGGGAAAATGGCAAGAATTTGTGTATTTTTAAAACACAATTGTGAGATTCCACGGTATGTATTGAATGCTCTTCGGATAAAAAAGAGAATAATTTTTTTCTTTAAAATATTATACTTTTAATACAATTTAAAGTCCTTACTGATTTTTGTGCATTTCAATGTATTATATTAATGTTTGGTTACTTTTGTGCAGGTTTTACCATATTTGTCTTGATCCATAGTCAAAATAATAAATAAACAGATTGATTGTTAAATACAGTTTAGGTGCTTAAAATAATGGCAACTAAATTTCACACTGTAATTCACATTTTTGAAAGAAGAGGAATTACAGACATGGAATAGAGTATGCATTGTATGCATTGTATAACAATAGACTTCATTCCTGCAGTAGACTAAAACCACATTCACTATGTACTAATAACTTATAGCATGATAGATAATTAAACTTTAATCAGTAGCCAGGAAACAACAGATGCCAATTACTACCAAATTGAACAACTATGCTCCAAAATGAGCTACTATGCAGCATATTACTTTACTCATCATTCTAGTTTCAAAAACTTCAGAAAAGAAATTATTATGACCTCATGGCTTACTCTCTAATTGACAACTCAGAGTCTAAAATTTTCCTCTAAAATATTGCCAAGGAAAAGTAGTCATAATTTTTTCCAAAGATCACATTTTGAGCATTTCCTGATGAATAGATTCAAATACTAGTTCAGCAAAAAAAATAATAATACTGAAATCTGCCTAAAAAGTATCGTGTCATAAACATCTAGAAATAAATCCTCTAAGAGAAGTCAGCAATTTTAAATATCTCATCTTCCTCATCCATCTTTGAACATTGTTTCCAGGTAACACCACTGAAAATCAATTTGTGTTGTCATGTATTTTTGTGTAATTGTTCTGGCCTAGGCTTCCTGAGACAGTGAAAAGCACACCATTAGTCCCAAAGACCCTCTTTTTATTTCAATGGCTGTGAATTATGTTCATTCCCAGCCCATAATGAGTCACCAATAGTTTGTAAAGATCTGACAGAATCTGCCATAGTAATTCGGGATAAGGCTGATAAGCATCCACCTTTATTTCCCTTGACATGCTGCCAAAGACTTGATTGGCAATTAGCTTTGCAAGGCCACATGTAGCATAGAGTCAAAACAGAGCTTCAGAATTTAAACCGACCAGAACAAACAAAGTTGCTTCCTGCAAAGGTTCATGTGTCTTTGTTCCGTCTTTATGTCTTATGGGAGGGGCCAATCATCTCCAAGCCCTACTTCCAAGTCGTCCCTTTTGTCTTAACTGTTCTTGCCTTCTGGCAGCTCTGCGCATGCACGCACTGGGAACAGGTGCCCCCTGTTCCTCTGCCTCATTGATGTCTGACTCTGGAGGCTCCGGAGGCAGCACATAACTCCCAGATGGCCTTGGCCCCCTCTCTGCCTCTGATGCAGAGCCCTCATCTGAGCCTTCCCCAGACTCCAGGACTGGCCCATGTTCCTCCCCAACCTCCTCACTGTCCAACTCTGCTGCCAGCTCCGCAGGCTGACGGCGGACCACAACAGTAATCTCTGACTATGCTACTTCCGCAAAATAACCTACTCATTGTAAATAGAATACCAGAACAAGATGGTTATCATTAGTCTGTTGTCTTTCATACTCTAATGAAGCAAAGGCTGTACAATTTCCTATTCAGCACCCAAAACCACAATCAATAGATTTAAAGAAAGAAAAGATTGGCTAGAGTAACCAGTATTGGATATGTAGTCTTTCCCACTTCTCTTCCAATTTATAAACCCTGCTTTCCTCCATGGAAGGTGGCCAGCGAATTAAAGTGAAAGGAACCTATTATTCAATTAATTAATTATTTCTACCCTCCTGATACATAAATGCTAACTGGGGTATCTGTCACCACACCTGCTAGAGTTGATTCTGCTCTCCTCCTTTCATTTGTTTTTCTTACTTTCTAAAGCTCAAGGATCTAAAAGTCTTGGAATCTTTTAAATATTGAAATATGAAATATTCTCAGCTTCCATGATGGAGAACGTATGACACACCAGCTGTCGCCCTAGCCCAATTCCACCATGTAAGTATGAGTGCCTCCTGCCAGCCAGCTGGGGGGGGGGGTTCAGGTTGGTGCAGGAGGCTTTCCAGGCCCAAAACAGGGCACGGGGGGGGGTGGTCTCACGCAGTGCCCCTGTGCCCCATTTTGGCTTCCAGGTTGGTTCAGGAGACTTTCCAGGGCCAAAATGGGGTGCCGTGGTGCCATGAGAGGCCCAAAACAGGGCATGGGGGGCCGGGGTACATGTGTGGGGTGGTGCTCACATTGTATTTGGGGAGTTTGTTAACTGTTAAGCATTTGATAATATCATAACTTCAATAATTAAATAGCCACCTCAAACTAAGATGTTTACATGATACAAAAAGTAAAGCTTCAGTTTAAAGAAAGGAATGGCTTAATTTGTACAGTAATTCTTTTTTATCTTATGAAAGCCTTATTGGGGAATTATATTCACAAGTACATACTTTTTTTGGGGGGGGAAGGAAACTTGCTCGTGGATAATTGATTTTAAGCAGAAGTGGGCTTCTAGGCTCAAGCTAACAACTCATCTGAACTTTGAAAAAAAGGAATAAATATGGAACTACATACAATGTAAATTTTCACCTTTAAAATTGGTAATCTTGTTGTGATGAATTAAAATAGTCAGAATCTTATATTGTATGAATCAATATGCAACATGCTTCCTAGAACTTTAAGTGATACAATCCATTTAAAAACACATAATAAAGTAAGCATAATATTCACATAAAATAGCATTAGCACATATATTTTATGGACGATTGTAATATACTTGTAAAATGGAAACATACAAAATTAAATGAATAATATGCAAAGGAAATTAGATGGAAGACATGTTAACTTTACCATCCCTGTTGGTTGATCTTACAGAGCTCTATGATCAGATCTGGTGAGACTTTCAAGAAAAATCAGATCTGTAACTCAGATATGGAGGTTAGAAAAATCCAAAAAGTGGCAATGACAAACTATCACACTACTGTTGCCAACAAAAGTTCATGAACTTGTCTATGACATCATCAAGGGTGGAAAGCAACTTGAGGGGGTCTTTGTTTTGCTTATCTGGTGCAGAACACACAGAGATTTAGCATCATATATATCCAAGTTTTCTATGTAGATTCCAACTATATACTGGCAAGATTAGAGCTATCCACTATGATGTTTTCCCTCTAAATTTGTGGAGAATATGAGGAGAAATTGGATGAAGAATTGTTCAGAGATTTGTTCTGCTTCTGAGAAAGCAGAAATTTTCAAAGAGTTTCTGAAAAATGGCAGCAATGGCAGGAATTGCCTTAAGGTATCTTCTTTGAGGATCTAAGGGAATTTAAATACTTGCTGGAGACATTATTGTACAATGAAAGCAGTGGTGGGATTCAAAACTTTTTACTACTGGTTCTGTGAGCATGGCATAATGGGTATGGCTTGGTGGGCGTGGCAGGGGAAAAATACTGCAAAATCTCCATTCCCTCCCCATTCCAGGGGAAGGTTACTGCAAAATCCCCATTCCCTCCCGATCAGCTGGGACATGGGAGGCAGAGAATAGATGGGAGCAGGGCCAGTCAGAAGTGGTGTATACCGGTTCTCCGAACTACTCAAAATTTCCACTGCTGGTTCTCCAGAACTGGTCAGAACCTGCTGAAACCCACCACTGAATGAAAGGCAGGAAACCTATTACCATTTTTGGCCGTTCTATTTGTGAAAATTTCTCTGAAATTCTTTTGTTATTTCAAATAGTGTTGAAACAAATTCTCTATTTTAAAAAAATGAAAGAAAAATATATAGAATTTTAACAAAGCACTCAAGAAGACTAATGATTTAGGGATGACCAAGAGTTGAGCTAAGATTCCTTGTAAAAGCCAGAATCTAAGAAATAAATAGGTAAGATATAATTTAAGAGTTTCATATTCTGCTGCTAATATGCAACCATTATTCTGGGCTAAGCATAAAAACAAATTAACAAAATAAAGCAATAAATAACAGAATCAAATACAAATTAAGAACAAAAGTAAAACATTTCTTTCCAGTGTTTAACATCTTTTCAAGATTTCAATGCCCACGAGATTTGTTCAAGAAAACACTTAACCGGATGTCCTCTGCACTAGTTACACCTATGCCAATAAGTCTTCTTGACATACTCTTACATCACTTGTGGGTTCACTTAACTGTAGTTGTGTTTAGAATCACTGGAAATCCAGCAGAATCATGTTTGGAAATACAGTTAGAGTGCATTAATCTGAACACATTAATCTTGTTAAATAGCATTGTTTCGGGAAATTTGTTCGGTTGTTCTTGTTGTTATAAATTCAGAAACATATATATTCAGAATTCAAACTTGTCTATAATACAGAAATGCATTAGGAATTAATCATTTGTAAAGACTATTTAAGCAGCTGGAAGAAATGTGACTTGTCAAAGAAATTGGATAATCCAGTCTAGACAAGACCAGTGCCTACATACACTTTCCAATTCCAGGCAAGGAAACAGTTATTGTCACTTAGAAATATTCCTTAGATGCATATAGGTGCTTTCATTCCAGATCCTTAATAAGAAAAGCTATTCTTTAATAATGTTAAGGAGCCAATGTAGAAATTATGGGCTTCTCTGAAGTCCAAACATTAATTTCCTACTCATTTAAACATTTTATTTTCTATGTCACTTTTTTTTAAAAAAAAAAGCAAAATGAAAAGAAATTCAGATTTGCATTAGAAAAAAACGAATAGTAAACAGATATCACCTCATTAGGTTTTACATAAGCAGACAGACTGAGCTAAAGGATGGACTATATAAAAATAACCATCAAAGTCAGTTAAATTATCTTTGGGTTTATTTATTTTTTTTCCTCACTATTTTTTAAAATGAAATCATTCCCCCTGACAAGGTCAATGGAAGAGCCTCTGGGAGAGTTTTAAGATACCACATTTATTATCTCAGGCTGTCATCCATATTCTTAGGGTCAATACAGCTAAAAAGGAGGCTCACTGCTTAGATTTGTGGAATACTCTCTGGAAAAAGTTCAGTTCCTTAGCTGTATTTTATTTACAATAAGGTATCCTCTAAAATTAGGTATATCTGTGCATGCGTCTATAAAGTCTTTATCTTTTTTAATGCTTGCCTTATGAGCCAAGTGAAATAATATTATTCTTGGTGAAGACATAATGGATGGTTAATACTTGACTGTAACTTTGACATTGTGTGTGAAGCTATCAGAGATTTTAACTTAGTTGGATTTAACTGGATGGAAATATTACAGACTTTGGGGTCCTTATATAAACATAGAGCAAACCCCACTCCTTTCTAGCACTGATGATGTTACCTAGTTCGGTAATGAAATGTGTGCAAGAACACAACCAAATTCAGAGAACACCAAGGACACCTCATTTCAACCCTGAGATACAAATATTGTGTTCTATCAATATTACATACTTTAATAATATGAAGTTTGATAATCTCAAAAAATTATGACTCTCCCTGATGATACAGTGTATAGATTCACTAAGTTTATATTACCAAAATAAATATACAGAATTAATATAAGGGCAACATTATTTGATTAAAATAGTTATTTTGACAATATTGGGAATATTTCCATGTTCTTATAAGTTTAGTTAAAATAATCATATGATAATGTCTCACTTAAATGATTTTAAAATATTTTACGATACTATATGCTTTCATATGGTATTTTTATTAGATATAATTTTATGCAACTGATCCAATACTTAAAATTACAGTTTACAAATTGTAATTGTTGATTTTTCAAGTTATAGTCAATATAAAAGTTAATTTGGGGCTCAGAGGAATAAGAAAGTAGGACTTTAAAACAATACAAAATGAAGGAGGGTATTTTCAATGGTTTTCACACTTAAAAAAATCATTTGGAAGATGATCATGCACAAATACAACACTTCTCTGCTACTTATTAATGCAACCCTTATTTTACTCCGATTTCTTCCCAAGATTGATATAAGGTAAGACAATTTTAAGAGTCACTTTAACTCTTTAATGAATGGATACCTCAAAGATTCGCATCATTTTAGGCTCATGTGAAAGCCTGAGGGAAAAAAGTACAGCTACTTGAATGTCTAGCAGAGGCATGCACGTATGTATGTATGTATGTATGTATGTATGTATGTATGTATGTATTTTCCTACTTTTTAACCACCCATCTCCCTCCAAGTTGGTTACATGAGATGTAAGCATCTCTTTCCAATCATTTTTGAAGCATGTACAGCTTGACTTTTTTGCACATTACTAAATTCTGAAATTTACAACATAATTCGATGGTCTTGGCATGACCCTCCAAATCTGACATCATTGTACCTATTTAGATATTAATTTGCTTGAAGTGGTAAGGTATATAAAATTGCAGTATTTATTTGAGAATTCCAATCATAAGAGGGCCACTTTAGAAAAACAGTGTTAGCCTTAAGCTTTCTTTTATCTAACTGTCCTGATTGCCATAATGAAAATCTTACACTAAAAGATGGACGATATGGACATCCCAGTTTTTGATGTTATGCCTAGCAAATGTGAATGGCAAAGCTCCAGAAGTCCAGAAGATAGCAACAGAAAGATGCAGAAAATTGTACCTTTGTCTCTAGAGGCAACCCTGATTTTACATTCCTAATTTGATAGCCATATCACTATTAAATGAGAGAGAGAGGGGGGGGGGAGGGAGGGAGGGGGAGGGAGGGAGAGAGAGAGAGAGAGAGAGAGAGAGGAGTAGATTGCATAGTTTAAAATTCCCCACAGATTGCCTTATTTCCTTGACATGTTAGCAGAACATTTTCAGGAGCTGTTTCCTGTTGTAAGAGCTTGATTCACTGCTTTGTGTCATTGCATTAACTCCCTTAATAGGATATTTTTAGATACTGAACTGAAGCCTGCATCCCCGAATAGTACTTTATTAAGAGACTATGCTAATATGAATGAAATGATAAAGGCTAATTAGTCAAGGAAGTGTAAGTAAATGTAACTTTCCTTTCTCCTAGTTAGCTTAAACTTCTGTTAAAAGATACACAACAGTCTAATTAGATGCATATGTCTTCAGATTCAGAACCAAACTTGACATTTGGCAATGCTTGATTGACATTTTCACATTTTTCTGATTGTTAACTGTGTTTGACTACAGACAGAGCAAAAGAATCTGAGTATTACAAAACTGGCCATTCTACGTTAACATACCTCAGTATTTCTGGTAGTGCAAAAACATCTTACATTGAGTTAAATACTCAGTACTTTCACCATGACTGTCATTTCAGTTTTGAAATCAACTGTGTGAATTGTACATAATGACCTTTCTTAGACCGAATGTTTAGAAACAGATGATACTAAAGGCCAAAGCACACATAACTTGGGAGGCCTGAGATAACCATCTTCCCCCCTCTCCCCCCCCCCACTAAAAGAAAAACAAAAACAGTTAATCACACTTGATTAAAATATAGGCACGATTCATTTTTGTTTTCCCATGCGACAGGGTTAACAGCAGCTCCAAGAAAGTGTTTTTGATTGGAGAAATGCCATGCACGTCTGCTCACTATTCCCATGGTACTGCTTTGGCGTCTGGAAGTAAGAAAAATAGTGTGATTTAGTCACTATGTTGTTGGATTAAAGTAGGGAGAACTTCAGCCACAGAAGCTCACTGGATGACTTTGGGCCAATCACTTCCTCTCAGTTATAAACCTCACAGGGTTACTGTTAGGGGGAAATGTTATGGACTCGGACTCCACAGAACCAGAGACTAACCCTAAGACAGGGGTGTCAAACTTGCGTCATCATGGTGGCGTCATGTGACATATTGTGACTTTCCCCACCCCCTTTGCTAAACTGGGCATGGGCATAGCTAGCACGTGACACATCTGGCCTGAGAGTTTGACAGCCCTGCCCTAAGGGCTGGTCTGTTTAGTTGCAGGTTCAGGAGTTTGCGGACAACCCACCATAGAAGGCTGATTTGGCAGAAAATCAATGGAAAGGAATCAGATGATGGTGGGGCCTAATCCTGACAGAGCATTTAGTCTAGATGTGATGTTAGCTTTGGAGGATCAAGCAGAGATGCTTGCTCTGCTCTTCAAGAAGCAGATAAATTAAAGCAGACCAAAAAATTAAAAGACAGAAATCAAACACAAATAGGTTTATCTTGGGAAAAATTCTATAGGTGGCTAGAGAAAAGGAAAATATAACCCAAATTAGAAGAGGAATTATATGTACTGAGAAATTTATATTATACAAGTAAAGTGAGGTCGGATAGATCTAATTGTTTTATAAAGATATGTAAGATGTTCTGTCTTCTCCGGATTATAATATAGATATAATATAGATATACCGTACCGAGTACTAGGTTATTAAGGTACTGTTTATAGATATGCTAGTTTTGTTGGTTTTTGTTGTGTTGTCTTGTATATTTTGTTTGTTATTTATATAATGTGTCGTTCTTCTTTTGTTTTTAATGGAAAATGTAAATAAGGATTATTAAAAAAAAAAAGAAGCAAGAGGGAGCAACAGTGGTCAATGAATTTGAACCTTCACTTGGTCTATATAGGAACTAGCACCTCAACTTGCCAGCTTGACATCTGCATTCCTGCCTGTTGCTTCCAGCTCTGCTTCCTTACTCGTGGCTCTTTAACTCACACCAGCTGACCAAACTTTTTGACCTTTGCCACTTGGACAATTGTAATCTATGTTTGTCTCTCTGAACTTGTGCTGTGTGACTTTGGATTGAACTCTTATGCAAGGCTTCATTCTTCTTTATATTTAACAGGACATGCGTGCACTTGTACACCAGCTCTCTGCCTGCAGTTGTATTGGATTCACTAGTAAAGCCTTTGTAAATCAAACTGACGTGTGGGCTTAATTTGCGATAGGACAGAAAAGATAAATTTTGCTCATTTTTTTATGAAAGAAAATACTAAAAGCAATAATTAAGAAGTGGACACTCAGTCACAGATCTTTTGCATTGTATTTGTTTTAGTTCTTTTGCTAGTTCTGAAATTCACCCCTGTGAAACATGGTGTGAGATTATTGTATAAATGGAAAAAAGGGTAGCCTACTTCAAGGATATAATGTTACAGGTCACAGAATTTTTTGAAAGCTACATCTGAGGAGAAGTTGTCACATACTTGAGAAAATAAGACTTTTTATAGATTAGTTTTTCTTCCCATTTTTCGTCCTCAATATTCCTTTCAGTTTAGCAACATTTGATACATACTTAGGTGCTTGGTTTTATATGTCAATCACACTTTAATAAAATCTGAGAAACTTAGTGTGATTGTGTTCAAGGACTGGAGTGTTTATTAAAAGGATTCCTATGAAACTAGGCAGCACTATCTAGCAGCTGGGCAAGCACTTGTGAGCCCATATGGCTTCAAAGAGTGAGATAAGCCCTGAATGTCACATGTACAAGAGCTCTCAGGCTGCTAGTTTGTGAGAGGCAAAAATTCAGAACAAAGCTAAGGAACTCCTTAGTAAGCAGAAGAACCCAGCCACCTCTATCACTTTTGGAATGAATGAATGACTATGGTAGTGGTGGCAATTGTATACTGGAGTGGGGGAAGCACTTGTGAACTTGCTGCCCTGAGAGCTCAAGTAAGTTGATGGGCTCCAGGTAGTATACACTTTGATTTGAAACGAGTAGAAGAATAGGTTGTATTTGTTCATTTGCTTTTTTTTCCCGACAAAATATCTTACTGACGCTACCCTTGAAGGGGTTGACTTCCTGGAGTTGTCTTTCTGGGACTGTCTTGTCCATCTTCATCTCAAATAACAATAAAAAAATATTTGGCACATCTAATTTATCTCTCTCTCCCTCCCTCCCTCTCCCTCCCTCCCTCCCTCTCTCTCTCTCTTTCACACACACAGTCCCCCCTTCTCTCTCTCTCTCTCTCTCTCACTCTCTCACACACACACTCTCCCCCCTTCTCTCTCTCTCTCCCTCCCTCCCTCTCTCTCTCTCTCTCAAACACACACACTCTCTCCCCCTTCTCTCTCTGTCTCACACAAACACACACACACACTCTCCCCCTTCTCTCTCTTTCTCTCTCACTGTCTCTCACACACTCTCCCCCTTCTCTCTCTCCCCCTCCCTCCCTCTCTCTCTCTCTCCTCCCTCCCTCCCTCTCTCTCTCTCTCTCTCTCTCACACACACACACACACACACACACACACACAAACACACACCACTTTTTATATTGCTACATCTTTTGCTACTTTTGCTACTAGCCAAAGGGATTTTCCCTCCGAGGAGAGTGGCTTTGCAAGTACAGTTTTGCCAAAGTAATATCCAAGGAATGTATGTGTTCAGAACTGATTGCAACAGTCAGGAACAGTAAGCCTCTTTCACGAAAAGGAGGCTTGTTAAGCGCTGCGGTGAGGAGAGTTAAAATTAAATTGACCTGCAGCCAGCTTTTCCCAGGAGGCCATTTATTTTTTAAAAAAACTGGAGTAGAGAGTGCGCATATGGCCTACACTGTAAATCTAAGCTAGTCAAGATCTCTATTTCAACTAAAGCTCTCTTTGTGCTTGCGTGTTGCTTAGTGCCCTCAAGGATAAGTGTGGCGGGGAGCTGGCTTCCCCTACTGACACATGGAATGTGTAACGTTTTCAACTTGTTTGGGCGGGAAGTAGCCTGGGGTGTATCGTTTTGCTCTGGGGGCTCAAAGCAAAGGAATGACAGTCTGAGTTGTGTTACTGAGCTCCAACTAACTGGGTTGGATATTTGCATTGCCTGTCAGTTCATCTGCTCTTCTGCTGCATATTTAACTGTCTCCACTTTTCAGTCCTTCATGAAATCAATTTTTATTAATGAGGTACAAAAGATAATACAGGTAGTCCTTAACGTACGGCCACAATTGAACCCAAAATTTATGTTGCTAAGTGAGAAATTTGTTAAGTGAGTTTTGCCCCATTTTACAACTTTTCTTACCATGTTTGTTAAGTGAATCACTTGCAGTTGTTAAGTTAGTAACACAGTTGTTAAGTGAATCTGGCTTCCCCATTGAATTTCCTCATCAGAAGGTTGCAAAAGAGGACTCCGGGATATTGCAGCGTTATAAATGTGAATCAGTTGTCAAGCATATGAATGTAAATCATGTGACCATGGGGATGCTGCAACGGTCGTAAGTGTGAAAAATGATCATAAGTCAATTTTTTCAGTGCTGTTGCCATTTCAGTCATTAAATGAATTCTTTTAAGTTGAGGACTATGTTTTGAAAGAGACAACAAAACCTACCTTCTGATAAGGCTGGGAACAATTTCAAATGCTAATAGTATTTCTGTTATTTCTGGACTGGGAGAATGGGAACCTGGAAAATTCCTCCAGCATTTTTGTAGCCTTTCAAAATCTTCCCGTTCATTATTCTCAATATCTCCTTTTCTTCCCAAATCTGCATATCTGTCATCCAGTGACATCTATAGCACCTTAGCACCTTACAATTTCTATTCAAGTATGACTCAGAAGTTTGCAGTGGATTTGTTTTTATTGGCTTACTCTAGATTGAACAAATGAGAAGATGCCATAAGGCTGGTGTTTCCACAATGCAGGATATCATGTGGAGGAGATGGAAAAGGTTACAAAAGTTCTGTTCATGTTCTTTTGACGGCAGTTGCTTGGTGTGTGTGCATTAAGTAGACTGGGAAAAAAATTCTCCATGCATTTCAACTTGCCCAGTCAAACAGTCAAACTAGAAACAGGAAATTAGTAGGATCTTGGGGATACAACTGACCCAGGTCAACTAAATACTTCCTCATACCTCTGTTTTTTTTTTTTTTCCAAAAGTCAATAGTTTATAGACTCACAGCAGTTTGGCCAGTGTAGAATGAGTTTAGTCCAAGTAATGTTCTTGGAACTTAAAGGCATGATTAATGATAGTTTGTTGAGAATGATTGTGTGAATATATACGATATGAAACTGTGACATGTTTTCAATCAATCATCTTTTTGAATTAAGAGAACCAGTTTGGTTCTCCAAGGTACTGAACTACAAACAGGGAGTTTTAGTCCGCTCTTAGTCATGAAAGCCAGCTGGGTGACTTTAGATCAGTCAGGTTCTCTCAACCAATCCACCTTATAAGATTGCTGTCATGGGGAAAATTGGAAAAAGGAAAATAATGTATATTGTCTTGAGTTGTACAAAATGAAGACAGAGTATACATATAACAAAAACTATAATAAAATAGATTAATTACTGATATATAGCCTCACATACACACAAATAATGTATAGAAGCCTTTCTTAACCTGGTGCCTTTTGATTGTACTGTATCAACAGTACATCTACAGATGTCATCAAGAGCTATGGTGACGCAGTGGTTAGAATGCAGTACTGCAGGCTCTTTCTGCTGACTGCCAGCTGCCAGCAATTCAGCAGTTCGATTCTGACTGGCTCAAGATTTACTCAGCCTCCCATCCTTCCAAATACCTTATCCTTCAGTAAAATGAGGACCCAGATTGTTGGGGACAATATGCTGATTCTGTAAACCGCCTAGAGAAGACTGTAAAGCACTGTGAAGTAGTATATAAGTCTAAGTGCTATTGCTATCATCCACAACTAGTATGTTCAGGAGATCTATCTTGTTGGTGATGTTTTGTTCTCTGAGCTTGCTGTTCAGCTTCTGAACAGTTTATCACCAGGCTAGGTGACATTGTCAGCAGGACTTCGGCTGAAGCGTCTTGTTTCAGTTCTTTCTCTCATTTCTAGATCCATCTTGCTATACAACTGGGGAAGAATAAGAGACCAATTAGTATTAAACAAGGAGGATCCAACTTTTTTTCCATCACACATTTGTTGAGCAGCTCTGCTGGGGAAATCCTGGGGAATGTGTTCCATGTTTTATTGTGTGTTTTGTATTTGTCAGCATGTAAGCCATCATAGAAAAGTGGGATTAAAACTGCTCAATAAATTTTGGTAGAACCAGTGGGAAAGGGAACATTAGTAACAACTGACTGAGATATCTTCTGTAGAGTGGATAGCAAATAGGTGTGCTGTGCTTGCAATGGAACCTATAATTTCAAGTAAGTGTTGGTATGTCTTTAGGAAGTTAAGAGTCAGAAGAAGGATAAGCTATCTGTCACACTTTTCTCCTGAGTCACATACCCAATTCATTTACCAGACCAAGGTCAATCTGAGTTAGTCTCAGTACATGGCATGGTAATATAATTTACATACTTAAATTATAAGTATGCCTTTCTCTCATCAATCTTTTGGAATTCAGCTGAGTGGTTTTCTGAAAGCATGTTAGCAATTATGTGACTATTTCCTCCAATAATATAACATAGATTAATACAATAGCTCTCAGAGTGAACAGGACAGACTTTATTAAGGTGTGTAGTAACTTTCTTTGACTGGTGTTCTCACTGTGACTACAAATTCCTAACCAACATGCTGGTTAGGAATTCCATGAGCCGCAATTCCAACACATCAATAAAAGCATTTGACCATAAAGTCTACCGTGTTTCCCCCCAAATAAGACATCCCCTGATAATAAGCCCAATTGGGCTTTTGAGCACATGGCAATAAGGCCAAGCGCTTATTTCAGTGTTCAAAAAAATATAAGACGGTCTTATTTTTTGGGAAATATGGTAATATATAGAATTTTACTAATCTGCTTTTGGAAAGTTATCAGCCTAAACACAAACTATCTTTCTTTTCACATTTGTAAGCCTTTTGCTATAGCCAAAAAAGAGGAGATTTTTATTTTTCAGTACTCTGTATTCCCTTTTAGGAAATACTGAATTTCTCACAATTGCAATTTTCCTATGTAGTTTTTTTAATTTTCATGCATTTCCCTTTTTCCCCCCTGCTCTTTCCCATGAGGTATCACAAAGAGGTTGGAAAATACATATTTTTGTTGGAAATGTCCTTTTTCTACGTTAGGAAAAAAAGTTTCACTGAGGGATGGAATATTTTTGTGGGCTTATTTCACCGTGGATATATATTATTTGTCTTTGCTAAACGTGAATTCAAATAGTACATTTTTTTTCCTTTCCCACTTAATAAGCACATGTGGTCTAGTATGAGATTCTTCCCTTTCTCCTTTCTTTGACACAAGTGTGCTTAACTACAATTGGGAGAAGCTTTGGAATGCTCAAACACTTTTCAAGGGGTTCTCTTACTCGGACGCTGAGATAAAAGTTGGCCTTTTCATTCAGTCTTAAGTTCTGCCCACTTGAGCCCTCTTACTTCAACTCTACTCAGATGGCTGCTAGGGATATCACACTGACCCCAAGATGTGAAGATAGCTTAATAATACAATGTCCTGCTGGCAGGGGCTTACATGCATTGGAATTCTAGAGTGAGGAAGGAAATCTGCATTAGAATACATTATTTGGAACAGGTTTGTGGGCTGAGGGATATAAGAAATGTAATGGAAACTCAAAATGTCAGGCATCTAATCCAATGTGGAGTCTGCTTAATCTCTTCAAAAAAGGTCTTAGAATTTCCAGTGTCTTTATTGCCTGATTCTTTGTGATGGTTTAGTAAAGATGGGAGAAAAGGATAAAGCCACAATATAATAGCTAAATCAAACTTCATTTGCCTCCACCAAAGCAATGCACCATCTTCTACCTTTTTGGAACTAGATTAACAGATAAAGCTGGATTTTATCATAAAGGCAGGCATAGAGGACTGTAGTACTTTTTTTAAAACGATGGTTTTAGAACATTTAAAAACAACCACAGTGTGTTTTAGATTCTACTTAGGGCTGGCAGATGGAAAAGAATAAAATACGTTTTATGCCTAATAGATGAAATAAAAAATGAATATTATGTTATAGAAAATTCATACTATAGCCATATTACTTATGAAACAAAACAACAAAGAAAAATAAGAATGACTTACTGTAATAAGAGCTTTGATGAGCTAGGCCTTTGGATCACTCCATTTGTGAAATTGTGAAGCAAAGTCACATATAAATTATTATGCTAGGCTTAAAAATTATTTGAAAGAAAAATGAAATAATATAGGTATGTTAAATAAACTATCTTCTAGAAATTCTGTAGGAATTGTTTTAAATACATTTTTAAAACAAATAATATTTTTCTTTTTCATTTTTTGCTTCTTACACTTTTTCTGTTTTCTTTACAATATTTTTTATACTTGTTTCTGTACCTATAATTATTTTTCATGCAGGACTGTAAATTCTGAATTTGTAAAAAATCAATAAATAAAGTGAAAATGATGTTCATTAAGGATGATGAGAAAAAGGTAGAAGTTTTGACTTGGTTACCATAAGCAGAGATTGTAATGAAACTCCATATATAGGTTATCCTAAACTTACAACCATTCATTTAGTGACTGTTTGAAGATACAATAGCACTGAAAAAAGTTACTTATGGCAGTTTTTTACACTTATGACCGTTGCAGCATCCCCATGGTCAGTTGATCAAAATTCAAATGCTTGACAATTGACTTAAATTTATGACAGTTGGTGTGTCCTGGGGTCATGTGATCACATTTTGTAACTTTCTGATAAGCAAAGTCAATGAGGAAACCAGACTCACTTAACAATTGTATTACTAATTTAAGAACTGCAGTGATTCACTTAACAACTGTGGCAAGAAATGTTGTAAAATGGGGCAAACATCATTTAACAAGTGTCTCGCTTTAGCAACATAAATCTTGGGCTCAATTGTGGCCATAAGTCAAGAAATAACTATACATATTAGCCAAACATTAAAATATTGTAAATAAATGCCAATGTAAAAGTAAATATTGTCTCTTTCCTTTATCTGAAAAGTCACTATTGCTAGTTTCAGGTAAGCCACGTTCCAGTCACACAATTTTTGCACGCTTGTATGACTTTTTATTTTCATTTTTCTAAAATGTACTAAAATCAACTGCTGGAACAAAAACATATCTTTGACATGCTCCATTTTCTTCATTTGCTTATGATAAAGTTATAACATTTACAGATCAAGTAATTTTATGTCTTCCTTGTTGCTGCAAACATATCCAGGAAGAAGTAAAATTGGCTTGATCTATAAATATTAAAACTTTATCACAAGCAATTGAAGAAAATGGAGCATGTCAAAACTATGATCCAAATGAACTAAGTAAACATATGTTGCATATTGGCAGGCTTCAGTTAGCAATAGTATTTTTCACTTTTTTTCCTGCCCTTCTATTATTACTGGGGAATTAATTGTCTCAATCTTCTGATGATCTGATAATGAGAAAGGGTGGTCAATCTGCACATAAGTCTGAAGAAGCATAAAATTGTTTTCATTTTCAAAATAATATAGAATAGACAGGATGAGCTTCAAATTTAATATCTTCCAACACCCAAATCACACATAAAATGATTATGGAGTAACTCAGCTAAAATCCACATAATGCAATAACTTTATACTGCATGACTTAAAAATATTGTATTCCAAACAGAAAATTATTCTTGTATACATTTAAAAGGGCCTCCTACACGTGCAGTTTTCAACA
The DNA here is from genome assembly GCF_029215685.1 of Pituophis catenifer annectens. Lineage (NCBI taxonomy): Eukaryota > Metazoa > Chordata > Lepidosauria > Squamata > Colubridae > Pituophis > Pituophis catenifer. The sequence goes on along the minus strand of NW_027256886.1, from coordinate 55,529,036 downwards.
TAGAACTGAATGCTGGTATATCATGATTCCTTTCCCCATTTTGAAATGCTTATGATAAAATGCTTCCTTCAAATTCAGATAGTGGTGCCTTGGTTCATTAGCATTGTTGGTTGGAGTTATTCGTTATGTTTTGTGAGACCCTTTCAGGCTTTTTCCGTGGATCATCTTTTAAGGTTTAATCACAGATCCAGAATAGCATTCCGATGTTATCCAAAGCATGTAATGGATTAATGAACACTTCCAGAATTTCGTACCACTCCTTCTATTCCATAGAAGTTCTTGATCTGTTTTGTTTTGTAAAACTCATAAAAAAAGTATTTAATGTCAAATCATTGAACTGATTGCCTTATATGAATTTAAAATAGGAGTGCTTTTTCAGAACAAAGTAGATTATACAAAAAAAAAAAAAAAAGAAAAAAGAAAAGATTGATAGAAAGTTGTCCAGTAGATACCGGTATATTTGGGATAGGATGTATATCTGAACAGATGAAAAAAATTGGATTTCATCTGAAGTAAAAGAAGTTAGCGAAACCCACGGTGCATACTGGGAATATGGTGCAGTTATTAAAAACACAGGTTGGTAAGAATACCATAATAGTTGTTTATGTGACAAGCATCTCCTCTTATGAGATTCTATGAACTAAAAATTAATGAAGAATATTGACTTAAGTAAAATGTATACTGTTTATCAGGAGAATATGTAAGCTCCAAACTAGACTTTGAATCTTCATATTCACTATCAATAGTATCTTTATATTTGTGAAGAGAGCTCATTTTATTCTAATAAAATCACAGAAAGTTAATCTTAAAAGAGAATTAACTCTATAGTTCTGATTTAATAACTTGTCATGGAGTTATATAAGGTTGAAGGCAGAAGGTTCCAGTTATTCGAAATATATTGCAGTAATCTTCAATATTTTCAAACTTTGCTTGAGAAGGTTGCGGAAAAATGTACATCTGTTAAATTAGTTTCTCTTTTTACACCAAAGCTAAAAGTTTGTATTAAGGTTGACTGAACAAAAAAAATAACTGAGTGCCAGGTGGTTTTTGATGTGAGTGATCCCAGACTCCTCTTGATTTGTTTAGACTTTGATAAAGAAGTGGCCTTTTTGAGAAATTGGGCTGAATCAAGGGCTCTTCAGAATTTTTCTTCAAATATTCTTCAGAAATACATAAGACTGCCAAATATTATCAAACTATGATAAAAGGGATATATGAAACTCCTAAAATGCTTTTATTCAAACATACTTTGAAATACAATTGATCTGAAGTTGTTTCTCCCTACTTAATTTATTTTATTTCTCAATTTTATGTGGGATATGTTTCATTAATAACTCTTGTGGTCCTGCAGTTATTGACTTAAATCAAAGGATAGGTTTTGTTTAACTTGGATGAAGCATACTTGTGCACAAATAAAGCTCATTTTAAGTAGCATGAATGAAACTAATTTTAAATAGTATGACTGAAACTATAAATCCAGTAGCCAGTAAGAATTGGTCCAGAGCCAAAATTATGTTTCTAAGGATCTTTTTCCTCAAATAAAAGCCTAAGACCAATTCTTTTAAACAGAACATACCTTATATATCAAGATTTGATATATAAGGTATGCCTGAAGATTTTGTATTCAAGATGGTAAAGTGCAATCAAATGTTTCTGGATACAACATTAAATATGTACATAAAAAGAATCCTAATTGATAAAGAAAATTCCATTTAATCATTTAGTATAATTCAATGACTGTTGGTCATCCTGTAGGCATTTATGGATGTATGGATCCTTATTCAGGAACTGTCTGTAGGTAGATCTCATTATTTCTGGGTGTGTGTTCCAAGCTAACAACTCAGAGTAACAAATGCATAGATAGCAAAATCTTGAAAAAAACTATACTTTCTTTATGCACACACACAGACACATACAAATCATCCAACCATCTTCTTCTAAACAACCCATGGGCCAAGAACTGCATCAGGCAAAATCTTTTACCATGATCTGATTAGTATTATATCCTAGTTACTCTTTTTTTTGTTATTATTATTTTTTATTGTACAATTTTTTGGGGTTGTATATAAAATTTCTATATTCACAATAACAGTGGACAGTCTGGGTACACTCTCTGTTAAGTACAGATAGTAAATCTTATGCACACAATAATTATGACTATTGTTCCCATATCCTATTCGCCATCATCTTCACTTTTCCTTATTAAAAAAATTTGCGTTATTTAGTTAAAAAAGATTTGAAGAATTAATAGCATGCAGCTCTTTTTTCTTTTTCTTTTTCGAATCAGTCGACTGCCGGAAACTTCCCGGACAAGTTCCTTGCAATTTTCTTGGCATGATTTTTCTTAAGTGCACTGTTCCATTAGCTTCTTCCTAGGACTAAGAGAGAGAACGGTTCAGGGTCATCCAGCTAGCTTTGTGCCTAAAGCAGGACTAGAACTCACGATCTCCCAGTTCCTAACCTGCTGCCTTAACCACTATACTAAACTCACTTCTTTTCGCTACTTGTAACTTTATTTGGCTTAATATTTGTTATTCCCTTTCTGTACTTTGTACAATATTGCTTATTCCAAAAGAAAGTTGCATTGTGCATGTATTTATTATGCATGTATGTTGTGTATGCATGACAGGCTTTTTAAAAATGTTTTATGTTGTGGGATCAGTTAGATCAGTGGTGGGTTGCCCCCGATTCGGACCGGTTCACAAGAACCGGTAGTAAAACTGGCGGGAGGCTCCGCCCACTGACTTGGATGTCATCAAAATTGATCTGTGCATGCGCGCGGGCACGATGCGAACTGGTAGTAAAGATAAGTAGAACCCACTCCTGAGTTAGATCATCATACACCATCAGTGCAGGCTTACTTTAATTATCTTGCATTGTATAATTGTGTTGTGTTTTGTGACTTAAGGCTATTGTTAGAAAAGAAACCTGTACTTGATAAATTCAGCTTGCTTCTTTTTTAAATTTGTAATGTTCCTTGGACAGTTTTTGATTCTAATGGCATTTTATTACATTCATTTTCTCTAAGAGGCTAAAGTGTTTCAATCATCCCATTTCAAATACACATTTAGAAAAGCTAAATGTCATTAATAGATATATGCATTTTCAGTTGACTAGTATAGTGGTCCTTAGCATACAAATTATTTGGAATGCTAAATTAATTAGTTGTTTGCAGGTACTTTCAGTGCTGGCTTAACAATCTGCTTGATAACTTTTGAAGAATAAGAAAGTTTCTTCTTGATAAGATTGTATATTGCTATTTTGTCTCTCCCATGTTGGTTGCTATTCTAGATTGTTGAAGGGTTCAAGGAAGACTGATCTAAAGCAGTGGAAAGACAGGGTCATAATCCAATAGTGAAACTGCGAATGGTAAGCAACTATGTAATCCATTCAAACCTTGAACAGATCATTGTGACAGATATTGGCTGTTGCTTACGCAAAAACAGCTGCTATGTCAGTAACATCCCGAAGGTTTCTGAGTTCTTTTGAAGGCTGGCTGGTCCTTCAAAAGGCAATAAAGAACTAAGAAAACGTCAGTAAATTTAGTGAAATTTGTGCTTTTAAGAAAGTTATTCATAGAACATTCTTAATACATGTTATCAAATCTGAACTTAGTATTCTCCTATTTGGCTTCTATTAACATTCCATATTTTGGCACTGATTCTATTCGTAGGAATTATTTGTTTATTATAGGTATGTTGACTGCTTCCAATTATTTATAAAAATAATGAAAGTGGGATAAAAATAGATCAACAAAAAGGAATAATTCCTTCTTTTCTTATTCTGTTTGCTTCATTTTCCCTTCTGGAAAAAACATTTCTTATTCAAGAACTGCTGGCAAAAGAAGCTCAAATAGCCAGAAAAGTAATATTAATCATAATGTACAGATATTTGAGATCTGAATTCACCAAAAATCCAAGTTTCCTACTGAAGCATTTTACATAATCACTGTGGAAAAATGCCACTTTTTAGTGATGTCACCAACCAAATTATCTACAGCAGATATTAGAACACTTTTACATTTTGTCTGCCAATTTAATGTTGGAGAAATATTTAAGAGGGACAGGGAGATTTTACTCTGATACTTTCTCCATTGTTATTCAGGAAGGACTTTGTTTGAGTTATACAGGTATCTGCTATGACGATGCTACAATTAAAAATCTGGCATGTTGACATCACCATACATGTTCTGCCATTTCGTACTTCTCTGCTCTGTACATTAGTGCATAATGTACAGAGCAGAGAATATGCACTGTGACAACATAATGCACCTTTTTTTTTTCATTTGTATTTTTTCTGCCTGCCCTTTATCTGGATGCCCATGATAAGTTACAATGTGAGCCAAAGTGAACCATTCAAGTATTGATACTGCTAATATCAGCAAAGGTTTGCAGATCATTTACATAATCACAGTTTCCTAAATCAGCCACAATTGGCTTTGTATAATTGCATTAAGCCAAAACCAGGCACATCACATTACAGCTTATTGTGATATACAAATGCACCGATTAAATTAAGGTGAGGGGGAAAGAAAGAAAATGAGTTTTAAAGAACTATCTCTTAGGTTCCTGTGCAAAGGATGTTGAGGGAGTGAAATGGGAAAAAGAAAAATGTAAGATCCCATAATTTTTATGCAGCTTTGTTCAATGCAGCAGTAAATTTAAGAAATATCTATGAGAAATTTGGCTCTGCAGAATTCTTGATTCGTAAGATGATTTACAGCTTCCCTTTCAGCAAATAGTGTGCCAATTTCAAATCTTCCAGTATATCTAATTTATAAACATCTTGACGCATGTCAAGCATGTAATCAAGCTTTAGTGTGATTCAGATTGTTTGCTGTTGTCAATTGTGGTTTGTGTAAGTGTGTTGTGTGTGCATTGTTCATGTGTTGGAACTGATTCTATCTCCCCCTTCCCCCCCTCCTATTTAATCTATTTATCCAAATGCTCTTGCAAAAAATTAGATATAATGAGGTTTACATACAGATTCTTTTGATGTTTTGTTTCTCTGTGGCTCCCACAAAGGCCTGGCTGACTAAATGATATGTTGTTACCATTCTCTCTCTCTCTCTCTCTCTCTCTCTCTCTCTCTCTCTCTCTCTCTCTCTCTCTCTCTCTCTCTCTCTTTTTAAATTTGATTTATATGCCGCCCTTCTCCGGAGACTCAGGCCGACTTACAATGCGTTAAGCAATAGCCTTCATACTTTTGTATATTTTATACAAAGTCAGCTTATTGCCCCCACAATCTGGATCCTCATTTTACCTATCTTAGAAAGGATGGAAGGCTGAGTCAACCTTGAGCCTGGTGAGATTCGAACTTACAGTAATTGCAGACAGCTGGTGTTAATCACAATGCTATCAGTCTGCTGAGCCACCAGGCCCGTCTTCATCTTCATTAACTTCAAAATCAGTGTGGGAGCATGAAACTTGGCAGCCTTAATAACTGGTTCATGTGTTCCATAAAATTTTAGGCTGATACCTCTAATTTTCAAAAAAAAAAAAAAGAAAAGAAAAGAAAAGAAAAGAAAAGAAAAGAAAAGAAAAAAGAAAAACTCGGGCCTTTTGAAGAGCTTTATACTACTTCCTTGAGCACAGTGCTGAAGCAGGAGAAGAACCTTGCAGAAAACTGACAAAATTTCTTTTGAACCTCAATGTGAAGTGAACTATGCAGGTTATTTCTCCTGCTCTCTGAAGTCTGCTTGCGCCTTCAGCTCAGGAAAACAAAACAACTGCCAAAGTCAGCTTTGACTCCTCCTGTGATCTACTTAGCCAAACAAAAGAAAAATAAATTGAAGGTTCTTCAGAGCGATTTAGCCAGCTTGCTGGGCACAGCAAGGAAGCCTCTGTGAAACTGGATGTATTTGCACTGTATCAGTGTATTTTTTAAAAAGTTGTGAAAAGAATGTTATGATACTGCTGGCTGACCTCAAGGGACAATTAATTGCTGCTATTTGAACAGCTGCTAAGTATGCGGACATTTTTTTTTTTTACAGGCTTCACCAAACTAAGATCGTTTCCTGGCATCTTTGTACATCTATTCAAACTTCTCCAGATTGTTTATCCCTGTATAAAGCAGATGCACATATTTAAACGATTTGTTGATTCTGGACCAAGAATGAAATTAATTCCTTCATTATGAAAGACAATGCTGTCCACCATTGGAGCTGACTTATCATCACTATTCTGATAGAAGTGAGGTAGCATTTGTAAGAGATGTCAATTCAGTTTCAACCCTTTGAAGCAAAAGTTGCTGATAAGCACCATGTGGGATGCATCAGGCAAACAGTGTGAACCTGCCTTGTTCAATATTTTAGGTTTTTGATCCAATATCTGAAGCAGCTCACAGCTCCATTAGGGCTTATTTCAGATGATGGTATCTTTTCATCTCTATCATTCAGGAAAAGACATGTCTGTCCATCTTAAAATTCTTTAAGCTCCTTAAGGCAGCTACTTAATACGGGAAGTACCCCATATGGTCTATTCATTCTAGTTGAGAGTATTGTTCTATTTAATTAATTCATGCAATTTCAAAAATGAACATACTGTAACAGTGCCTTAATTTGAGCTAGGTTATTTTTTTAAAGAACAATTCAAAGTATTGCTGCCCCAAAGCACAATAACCAATGGATGAAAATAAAACAAATTCGAATGAACACACACTATGAAGAAAGAAATTGGAAAAAATTAGGTTTAATATTTGGAGCGTCTAGCCCAGGGGTGGGTTCTAAATTTTTTTACAACCGGTTCTGTGGGTGTGGCTTATTTTGTGGGCGTGGCTTGGTGGGGGGAGTAATGTGACTGGGTGGGCATGGCCAACTTGTTTTTTTTACTTTTAAAAGCATTTTTTCTACAACTTTAAGAGATTGCAGAAAAAAAATGCTTTTAAAAGCCTCTGACGATCAGGCAACTCAGGCATTTTTTTTTCCTACAACCTCTTTGGCCGAAGAGGTTGCAAAACAAAACAAAGCTTTTAAAAGCCTCTGATGATCCCAGCTGAGCCGCACAATTATCAGAGGCTTTTTTTTTTACTTTTAAAAGCATCTTTTCAGTCGAAGAGGTTGTAGAAAAAATGCTTTTAAAAGTTAAAAAAAAAAGCCTCTGATGAGGTGGGCGGGGTAAGCGAGCGGTGACCGGGCTGGGGACCGGTTTGGGGACGTGGCCTGCCAATGTTATTACCGGTTCTCCGAACTACTACAAATTTTTACTACCTGTTCTTGCGAACTGGTGCGAACCAGGAGCAACCCACCACTGGTCTAGCTGCTGCATATACATGCACCACCATCTTGGGAAAAGGGCCACCATCAGTGATCTGTTGGACAGTATTACTTGGTCTGTTGTGTGGATGTTTAGGTGGTTTAGGGGTGGAGAATTGTGGTGGGTGGGAGTGTGTTTGGGGATTGTTATGTGTGTTGGACCTGGTCTTTGGGTGTTAAGTGAATTTCGTGTATGGGTATACTGTGTATACACGTACAATGACAATAAAGTTATTTATTTACTTATTTAAAAATATTTCACATGCCACTCTGATTCTTAAGATTAAAGCTTTCAGCACAAAGGATTCTGACTTCAATAGTTTAGAATGGTTTATATATTTATTTTCATGCATACACAATGGATGGTAATTGAATTTAATTGAATCAAATAAGCAAAGCATCTTTTAATTACCCAATTAGGCATCTTTTTATTTAAAATCCTTGGCGGACTATTTTTTTGGAATTTTATCTCAATCGCCTTAAAAAAAAACTTACTTTGCTTATACAGATAGCCCTCACTTACCAAGCCCAATTGGATTGGCAACTCCAACACTAAGTGATGTGGTAATTAAATAAAATGTCACATGACTGTGCCCAACCTATGGTATCAGTTAGAGCTACAGTTCTAGCTGTAGCCATTAAGCAAATAATCATGAATCGTTACATGCGATGTCATGTCACAGTGACTTGTGACTTCCTGCCAGCTTCCCCATTGACTCTGTTTATCAGAAGCCAACTATGAAGGTCACAAATGGCGATCATGTGACTGTGGGATGCTGCCACCATTGTAAATGTGTGCTACTTGCCAAGCATCTAAATCACATGATTGTGGGTAGACTGTGACAGCCACAACTTCATAAACTGGTCATAATTTTCAGTGTCATCATAACTTTGAATGTCACTGAAGGAGTGGTTGTTAAGCAAGAATTACCTGAAAACTGCTGGCCTTCTCCAATTTTATGGTGTTGAGGCTACAATGTCTATTTGTCTAAGATGACTGGGAATTCTGGGTGGTCAAAAAAACTCTAATTCAAGATAATTTACAAATGAAACTGCTATTGGGCATGTTCCAGAGGTGGGTTTCAGCAGGTTCTGACCAGTTCTGGAGAACCGGTAGCGGAAATTTCGAGTAGTTCGGAGAACCTGTAGTAAAAATTCTGACTGGCCCCACCCCCATCTATTCTATTCTCTGCCTCCCAAGTCCCAGCTGATCGGGAGGAAATGGGGATTTTGCAGTAACCTTCCCCTGGATTGGAGAGGGAATGGAGATTTCACAGTATCCTTCCCCTGGTGTGGTGTGGGAATGGAGATTTTACAGTATCCTTCCCCTGCCATGCCCACTAAGCCACACCCACCATGCCACACCACGCCCACCAAGCCACACCCACAGAACCAGTAGTAAAAAATTTTGAAACCCATCACTGGCATGTTCTCTTGTAGCTGAACAACAAGATTTCAAGGGATAGAAATATGCAAGCTTTTAGCACCTTCCATGATAGATCATAAATAATATCCCTGGCAGAATATTATGCTAACTGCATTCTTCTTAATATTATAGGTGTCAATTAAATACATTTTTTTAAATGGAAAATAAAAGAGATTACATTAGGTTTTAAAAATTTACAGAATTTGCCTAACCATTAGTTGCATGGCCAATATATAAATCTATTTGAATTTGAATGATTAAATTTGTGTTTTTAAGTTACTGTGTTCTCTTCCTACCAATAATGTAGAATCCTCCCTAAGTTTTTTTTTTCCTGTGAGAAATCAATTATTTAGTATCATTCTTTGAAATGTACATTGATGAATGTTTCAGTGAGAATACATTATAATCTCACCCAGAGACATAAAGAGTGCATTAACTATTGAAAAAATAAATTACTTGTGTGCAAATTATCCAAAACAGTAATTAAGCAATCAACTCAATAACAACAGCTAATCCAGCAATATTACCTTGCATAGTTTACCTCCCACACACACTGATGCAACCAGATTTTTATGAAAGAAATATTAGAATCACATCTTGTCTGTTAAAAACTGCTACAACTTGTAAACATTTGTCTGTCCATCCACCCACTCTTCTTCTTTAAAGTCGCTATAAAGATTATCCAGTCCAAATAATAAGATGCACTATGTTGGTGAAAATACCAATTTCTAATCTCTTTAATATGCAGAATAAAGTGCTCTTTATCTGACACTGTATTTTTCAAATATCAGCAAGCAATATATTGTAGAAATGGGAAAGTCTTGGGATTATTGAAGACTAATAATAATTACAATACCAACTTTCTTTCAGGTAGATTTATGGGCTGAGGTTCATCTTTACAATGCGGATGGGATTGATAAACTGGTCAATCCTAACTTTCCTAAAGTTCAAATTCTATTGTATTGCAGTCTAATTCTCTTAAACCCTAGGTCCGTGATGGCGAACCTGTGGCACACGTGCCACAGGTGGCATGCATAGCCATATTGGTGGGCATGTGAGCTCAGCTCCCATGTGCATGTGCGCGCTGGCCAGCTGATTTTCAGGCCTTCTTGGCCCACCAGAAGTAGGGAAACAGGATGTTTCCTGCCTCCGGGTGACCTAGAGGGGTGGTGGGGAAGATCTGTTTTTTGCTTTCCTCAGCCTCCAGAACCTTTCTAGGAGTCTGGGGAGGGTGAAAACGGCCTTCTCCACCTCCCTGGAGGCCCTCCAGAAGCTGAAAATGACCCATTTGCCAATTTCCGGTGGGACCAGAAGTGCCGTTTTTTGCTGGCCCCAGCTTCCAGTGACAGAAGTTGCTGTCTCCAATTTCCGGAAGTTGACAAACAGGCCATTTTCGGCCTCTGGATGGCCTCTGGGGGGGGGAGGCCATTTTTGCCCTCCCCAGACTCCTAGAAAGGGTCTGGGGAGAGCAAAGTTGGGCCTACTGTGCCATCGCTTGCCAGGAGCAGGGGTAGCGGCTCGTGCACATGCGTGGGGGCAGGGCACATAGAATTATGGGTGTGGGCACGCATGGGTGCGACCCCCCTCCTGGTACGCAATGGCAAAAAGGTTAGCCATCACTGCCCTAGGTGGTATTGAAAACCATGGAAAAAAAGATCCTCATGCCACATTTAACAGGTTGCCATTTTTACTTTCAATGATGTCTATTTTTCTGGCATGGGAAATCCTTGAGTTTAGGCAATAAGGATAAGAAAGCTACCCTAAATAATAGAGAGGGAGCTACTATGTTTCCCCGAAACTAAGACCTCTCCAGACAATAAGCCCAATCAGACTTTTCAGTAATACATTAAAATAAGCTGCCCCCAAAAATAAGCCCCCCCCAACTACTTACATGCATACATAGCCAGTCCTGCCATTTCCTCTGGTTGCTTGCTGGGCAACCAAAATGAGTTGAGGCGAGGTCAAAGAGGGGGATGGGGGGGAAGGGGAAAACATGCCCTCCCCTCCCTGTTCCTCGCCGTTGTGCCCAGGGAAACATGTTGTAAAAGAAAACCTTCTTGTGAGTTCAATCAAATTTCTCCAACTCACAAGAAGATTTTCTATTACAATGTGTTTCCCTGGACACAATGGCAAAGAAAGCGACGGAGATGGAAAGGTAAGTGTGATCCGTTTCTTGCCCGCCCCACTTGCCACCCCCAAATTGCATCCCTAAAGGAGGAGGGTGGCTAAGCAAGGGGCAGGAGCAGGGGTGAAATGGTCCCGGTTTGGACCGGATCTCCCAATCCGGTAGCGATGGAGGCGGGTGGTTCGGCAAACCAGTAACAAAAATCCCTGTCACCACCCATACTCAGCTGAGCTGCACAATTATCAGAGGCTTTTTTTTTTACTTTTAAAAGCATTTTTTCTACAATCTCTTTGGCCGAAAAAAATGCTTTTAAAAGTAAAAAAAAAAGCCTCTGATGATCGCGTGGCTCAGCTGGGATCGTCAAAGGCTTTTAAAAGCATTTTTTCTGCAACCTCTTCAGAGGTTGTAGAAAAAATGCTTTCAAAAGGCTCTGATGATCCCAGCTGAGTTGCCTGATCAGAAGAGGCTTTTTTTCTTTTAAATGCTTCTGGCGATCCAAGCTGAGTTGCCTGATTGGCAGAGGCATTTTTTCTTTTAAAAGCCTCTGATGATCCAAGCTGAGTTGCCTGATCGGCAGAGGCATTTTTTCTTTTAAAAGCCTCTGACAATCCAAGCTGAGTTGTTTGATCCGCAGCGGCATTTAAAAGAAAAAAAGCCTCTACCAATCAGGCAATTCAGCTGGGATCGTCAGAGCCTTTTGAAAGCATTTTTAACAATCTCTTTGCCGAAGAGGTTATAGAAAAAATAGTTTTAAAAGTAAAAAAAAAAATTGGCCACACCCACCCAGTCACATTACCCCCCACCAAGCTACACCCACAGAACTGGTAGTAACAAATTTTGGATTTCACCAATGGGTAGGAGCTCTGCCATGCCTGGCAAGGGGGGGGGGGAAAGAAGAGACGGCAAGGGGAGCCACATCTCGCTCTACGTGTCTTGCTTCTCCCCTGCCCCACCTTTCAGAAATGAGTCTTTGTGAGACTCATTGCAGTGGCGCCACTGCCTCATGGTGCAGGACGCTGCAAGGCTTGTGCCCTTGCACGCACAAACGATAGCACTGCTGTGAGGTTTGACATTCCAGGGCAGCCACAAGTGGCAGGACACCAGCTATACAAGTTTGATGAAGCTTGTGGCGGTGCTGCAGTTTGTGCATGCAATGGCACAACAAGCCTTTCAGAGTCCTGAACACGAGGCAGTGGCGGCAGTGGAACATGTCAGGGCAGTGGCGGCCGGCATGAAGAACAGGGAGGGGAGGCAGCAGCGACGATGGAACATCCAGTTCCACACTTGCCGTCTCCTCCACTCTCAAAATAATAAGACCGCCCCAATAATAAGACCAAGCCCTTATTTCGGGGTTCAAAAGAAAATAAGACCCTGTCTTATTTTTGGGAAAACACAGTATATTTGGAATGATTCTATTGAGCATTCATTTCAACAGATTATCTGTACACATGGCTTAATATGACATCCATATCTCTTTAGGAGTCTAATGGATCCTATGTGGTTGGTTTACGAAAGAAATCTGTTTGCCTTAGTGAAACATCTCTTTGATTGATCAGAAAATTCTGCTGATTATTTCAAAGCTACATAATGATAAATGAGCACAATGTTCATCTGTTCACCAGCTGTAACTGCGATTTTAAACCCAGTACAAGTCTAATTTTTATATCTGAATGTGACACATTGACAAGTTATTTGCTCTGGATCATGGAGTTGCTAGTTCCTTTAGATTTTCCATGGTGTTTATGGGTGCTTGTTCCTCACTGATGGTACAGTTTTAAGAATAATGTGAATGTGTAAAGTGGCTATCACAAAATAAATCAGAAAAAGATCTTTATTATGTTTTTACATGATGTTAGACTTTTTTTTAGTTCAGACAATTCCTGTCATGCATTTCAATGCATCAGTGATGAAAATTCAATATCTGTATTAATATGCTAATCTGCCCTTATTAGCTATTTAATTGTTTACAGCAGGCCTGTCTAACCCATAGCCCATGGGCAGCATATGGCCCTCGACAGCTAATAATGTGGCCCCACAAGATCATAAACTTTTAATATTATTATGTGATTTTTAGTGATAGTTACTATACCATATATTTTATATGCAGCCCAAGACAATTCCTCTTTACTCAATCTGGCCCAGGCAAGCCAAAAGTTTGGATACGCCTGGTTTAAAGCATGTTTATTGTACTGTTCCAGCTGAAATTACTCTTGGAATATTTTCCATATGATCAGTTAAAACAAGAACTTACAATTGAAAGCACTTAGTTTTAAAGGCGACAGAGAGAAAAAAAGGGTAAAAAGCAAAGCCAGTTTATTAGTAGAATTAAATGTTAGAATTAAATTCATCTAAGGAACAGCTGGAAATTGTCCAACAAGTAGTGGAGTCTACTGAAAAAATTGTTTCATAGAATGTACTCTATGGATTCCCATCTGTTTCAGTTCCAGCCTAAGGAAAATGAAGAAGGAACACTGTTTTATGGAGACAAGCTAAATATCTTGAATTTGATTTGTATACCATTTTCTGAATTTCTAAATGATTCCAGGAATTGCAGCTCTATCTAAACATAGCAGAAGTAGAATATCTGTATCCCTTTCAGTAAAAAATTGTGAGAGTTAGGTCAGACAAAGATCAGAAGCAAAAAGCCTGAGATCAAAGTCATCCAATAGAATAACAATGTCCTTGTGTCAATTGTTCCTCCTTGTCAAAAGCAAAAAGATCTCAATCATTACATCAGATGGAAGGGAGATAAAATTTGAATCTTGCTTCTGAGCTCTCTCTCTCTCTCTCTCTCTCTCTCTCTCTCTCTCTCTCTCTCTCTCTCTCTCTCTCTCTCTCTCATCTTGCATTTAACTTTTTCACTAATTCTCTTGAACAAGATCTGATGAATGGAAAGAGGTTACAAGATTTTTACAAACTGAAATATTTATCATTTATATCTAAGATACAGTATGTATGCATTCAATATATTAATATGGAGATATTCTCTTTCTAACGTGACTCAGTGAAAAGCTTAAGGCTCAATCTTTGCATAATAGTCTTCGGAATCTATCATGTGGGAACCTACAGTTTTACTCTACCTGCAAGACTTCAAATTACTGTATCAGTCTGAGAGGAGTCTGACAATAAATCTATCAGCTCCTGCTTCCATTGTTATGAGAACGAGAATGACCAGGTCATAATGACTGGCTCTCTTGTAACTTGATTGCCTATGGATCAGGTCACTAAACCCTTGGTTTAATATCAGGTGATACTGCATCATTCAAAATTAAGCAGTGGTCAGATATGCAAAAATGAACCAACTAGCTCAGGGGTCATTCAGATTTCTGCCTGTACTCAATGCCTCTTCCTGATCAAGATCCTGATGCAGCAGCAAAGGCAGTTGTCACGGCATTAATCCTTCAGCACTTTGTTTGACAGACGTGATGAAAGCCCATTTATGACCTTCATCACTCAATACTTGTTTATCTTCTTCACAGAAGGAATTTTTTTTAACAATTTTCTTTTTTCAAGTAGAATTCATAATTAGCCTTTGCACCAGAAGATTTTTGAAATGGGTGACAGAAGAAAGCAGCCTGGATGCAGACCATGTTACTAACTTTATAGATAGGCTGGTTGATTCTGCCAAATAGGTAATAGCCAACCCTAAGATATGATAAGGAAAATATACATTTGTATGAATGTGGTTGACATTCTATTGTTTCCTCAGGATGTAGCTTAGAATGAACTAACTTTAGTCAACCTGTTTAAAAGGGGCTTATCTGATGAAAATCATGGCAAGAGAATGAAAGTATTGAGCTGTTATTGAGATTTAAGATTTAGTGTACAGAAGTCCTCCCTTATACCTGATTATACCTTATATTATTACCTCATACCTCCCTTATACACCTGAGCTGAGGTGGCGCAGTGATTAGAGTGCAGTACTGCAGCTACTTCAGCTGACTGCTAGTTCAGCAGATCAGCAGATCAAATCTCACCTGCTCAAGGTTGACTCAGCCTTCCATCCTTCCGAGGTAGGTAAAATGAGGACCCAGATTGTTAGGGGGCAATATGCTATTTAGTATACTGTCTTTGGTGTGAGCTGCCCAGAGTCCTCGGAGAGTGGGCGGCATAGAAATATGACTAATAAATAAATAAATAAATACCTAGATTTTTCTATATATCACTAATTTTCAGTCGTGACATACATCATTCTTGAGAGTATATCTCTTTCAAAGTAGTATAGAAATACCTTGTGTGGTAAAGACTCCTGCAATTTATTTTTGCCACAGGCAAGGATTTCCAGTCTGTCCAGTGTTTATTTTCAATTTTTGTTGTCCTAAAACTAATGAAGTAAAGCAGTTGTTATTGAACATTCTCTCCTACTTAGCCTTCCTTAGCTTTACTTCTCTGTAATATTTTCCATTTCATAGTATGAGAAATCAAAGTAAAATATAGCCAATTTTTTTTGGTTTTTGTTCTGTAATATGAGAGCCACTGCAGCTGAAATCTACAATGACTTTTATATAATAGTTTATATATAATATTTATGTAAATATTCTGTTCACAAGAAAGGAAATATGCAGTAGAAAATAATGTGAAAGTTATCTCTGAGAGAAATTAAACTTTCAGGTGTTCCCTCTCAACATACCTGTTTAGCTTGTCTAGTTTTTCCAGAATTCCACACTGATTTGTCATCATTTGTGGGAGGACCATAATTCTGAATACACACACCCAAGCCCATACCCACCCACCTTCTCTTTCTTACTTGTATGCTAAAACAATGCTGTTAAGATCATAGCAGTTGCCAAGAATTTTTCTTTCAGGAATTCAAAACAATATTTATTGGCCAACTCCTGTTTCATCTTTACAACTGTTTTTTTTAAATATAAGACTAGGCTAAAAAATTGATCTTTGGCTGGAGATCACCTAGTAAGTAATGATGTAGCACAAATTAATATCCCACTTAATCTTAATCTGACACTGACACCATTACTTTAATAAAACCTATGGTCATATTGACCTTGACTGGCCTAAAAAAATCTATTAATATAGAAGTATTTAGGTCTTTGTGAATTTATGCTGTGTTCATCACAAAGTTGTTATGAACTTCTAAAGGGTTTGATTAATTTTAGCAGATACTCTTATTGGCTGCATAATTTTTACTCTTTTCATTTTTGGATAAAACTGTTCCAAATCTAGATTTGACCACTCAATCCAATGATGACTAATGGTAGCTGTTCATCTGAAGGAAACAACTTTACTTTAAATCAATTTCCCCCCAAATTATAAATATAGCCTCTCTCCAATTCCAGTGTAAACCAAGAGCACCTTTGAAAAAAAGAAAATGGCAGGGGGAATACAGACAAATTAAGAAACATTATTAAGGTCCCTGATAGATCAAGCCATATCTCTTCCAGCCCATGGGTAAAATTCAGCAGGTTCTAACAGGTTCTGGAAAACTGGTAGTGGAAATTTTGAATAGTTCGGAGAACCAGCAAATACCACCTCTGGCTTGCCCCAGAGTGGGGTGGGAATGGAGATTTTGCAATATCCTTTTCCTGTCACGCCCACCAAGCCACTCCCACAGAACCGGTAGGGAAAATTTTTGAATTTCACCCCTGCTCCAGCCTAATATATAATACTGGCAACGCTATCTGAAAATACACAAATATGTCTACATATCACATTTACATTGAACTTTCAATGAATCTGATCTTTGGCCAAGTCCAGTCTCTCAAACCTCTTTGTTCAAGTTACTGTAGATTTTCTGTAATTCTGCTCATCTTTTCTTTCTAAAAGATCTTTGGTCTGAGGAGCCTGTGTTGAACTGAAATTTCTAGATTCTTAGATAAACGTTCTCACAAATTGTACATTCCTTAGGAGAGATAAAGGAAGGCCTAAGGCAAGTAAATAGGATAGCAAGGCTCTCAGAGAGCATAGGAGCTGCAATAGGACATAATAAAGGTTTGTTTCTTGCAGCCTGTTTTCATGTTGAGAGAAGATGAAATATTAGATAAAAGAGAAGAACCCCAAACAAAGAGTTGGAGCCATATACCAAAAGATTTCAAGGGCTGAAAGAAAAAAAAATGGTATCATGTATTACTGCTATGGAGATCTGTAATTGTGGAAATCAATAGTAGCTTGCTAAAGAAGGCAAGATGTAACTACCAGTATATGACATGGTCTTTCAGCTTAGAAGAAGGCAAGGTCAAGATTTGTGCTGTCAGCTGTTCAAGTATACATATTTATATTAGTGGTAAATCAAACCATTAATGGTTCCACTAATTAGTGAAAAAATTCAATTGCAACTGCAATCTCAAAATTAGGTCTTCTGCAGTATATATTGCACCATCTAACAATACACTACACTTTTGCTAGCTAATATACCTCATAGACAACCTATTGAAACATCATCCATTGCACTAGTTAAGCTCTCACTCATATCTGCTAGTATTAACACAGTAACTTTTGCAGTAGTAGCAATACCCTCATATAAAGTCTCCAAAAGGAAGCTGGGGAAGCTCACACAGATAATGGAGGTGCTGAAAGTGTTGTACTAAATGTAAACTAGATATATTTGCTGGTGTATTAAGTCATAAGAATTTCTGAAACCATCCTCCAAATTAATCATGTACAATCTGAAAGATGACATGTTTGAACATGTTCACTGTAATAGCTGATGTTATTTTAGGCATATTTCAAATTTCCTGAGCTAGTAAAAATGTTTATCGTGAGTTCTCAAATACCACCCATTACAAAAGAATGTGGGACTATTTAGAGGAATGAAGTAATTTGGAAGCACTTGGAACAATCATATTACAGTTAAAGCAGCAAAGCACTCCAACCATCAACTTTTACACCGAATCAGCATGTCTTACCTCTATGGAAAAAAGCAATGCTCAAAGTAAGTGGAAAAACCAGCCAACAAATTTGTGTCTTATGGATACATATGAAGATTGATTGTAAATGCATGTATGTTTTCTGCAACAGGGGTTAGTTAATGCAATGCAGAAGTCCACATAGGACTGAGAAAGATTTCAGCATTTATCTGAAATTGCCCACAAATAATTTCTGCTTTAGCAATAGCAACAGCACTTATACTGTATACACCTCCCCATAGTGCTTTACAGTACTCTCTGAGTAGTTTACAAGTGTCAGTATATTGGCCCTGGCCAGTTGTTTGATTGTTTCTCTGGCCCTTCTGAAGTTCCTGGTTTCTCCTCCTCTTCTTGCTCATCCCCTCTTGCTCCAGAGTCTGCCGTATCTTCCAGATGCTCTGTCATGCCCCAGGCCCAAATTCCTAAAGCAGGCTCTTCCTCAAAGCCTGAGACAGCTTCAGGGACATCCATGACACTGTCCCTCTTAGCATATTCTCTTCACTAGAGATAGAGGTAATGCTACTACCTACCTTCCCACTTGACTAATTCATATCTCATAAACTTTTGTAATGGAATCATCCTTTTTAAGCATCTTGGTTTCCAACTTGTTATGAGACGGGTAGGTCATGAAAAAGGTGAAAACTATGACTATTTTATTTTTGAGATAGGTCAAAATTTGATTGGGAAGGTTCCGACATAACTAAGTTTCAGCATAACTAAGAGAGATCAAAGCAGGTAAAAAAAGAAAAAAGAAGTGGTAGATGTATTGAAGAGTAAAAACAAAATCACAGGTACAAGCAACCATTTATTAAACAGATGAACAGTTATGGGCAGGGTTGCAGAGTTGACACAAAGGATTTGTTTAAGATGGTATCCATTTCCATGGGGCCTGCAATTCGATTGCTAATGTGCCCCTACACACCACACCTGTAGGCAGTAGGTATGTGTAGCAGTGGAGTATTTACTGTGTGCCATAGACACCTCTTTCTTCCTAGAGAGGTTAATTATCAGAATATGGTAGGGGTTCATAAGAAATCCTGGCATGGCTGCCTTCCCAACATCCTGGCTTATAAAATAGATGGTTTGCTTCATTGAATTATTGCATGAACTGTTATAGGGTCTTATGCACGTACTATTATTGGCAAATTTACGGACTACTTGATATTGTGTCTATTTACCTTTGTAACATACAGATTGTATTTAAGAAAAACCTGCCCTAAACCAGCAATATCCTTATTGTCATCCATATGACCTAGAATCACTATGTTAAAGGAATGATAATTATTTTCAAAGAATCATCAAGTCCTGAGTATACTTCCTTAATGAGTAATATCATGATATACTAACTATTATAAAAAGGCTTTGTTTCTAAACCTTAAGTGTAATGTTGACCTTATCTTTTAATCTATCATATTTAATTTAGATTGTGAATTCTCTTTCAACAAGGAGTCTAGTGCACTTTTGAGGGATTGAGACTAATAAGTAACTCTTAGACATTTCAGGCAGAGAGTAGACGCTTTTACGATGTTTTTCATTTCCTCAAAGTTCTTTGTCCCGCAAACTCACTTGAAGATAAGTATTACTTAATGAAGAGTAATCTTTTGAAGGAGATTATAAGAGCAGCCACTGGAATCAGAATGGAAGTACTGTAGCTTCCTTACATTTGAAATTTACATTATAGTTATTCTATCTCAAGTGTTTGGTAGATTTATTTATGGCAGTGATAACCGTGAAAATTTAGTGATAAATAGAAATACAATCTTGTAGATTAAATCAGCAGAGGTTTTCTTTAAAAAAACAAATATTATTCAAAATAATGGGTGATTAAAACAAATGTCTGTGTTAATTTAATATTTAAACCAAATATACCTAAGTCATACAGATGGATGTTATTAATCATGCTGTCATTGAGAAAACCCTATCCTGTTTCCTGCTTTTATTAGAACCTCCCTTCCTTTTATCACAATGTAATTGTGTACTGAGGTCAATAGAAGTCCACAATATTAAGTATAACACACACATACACATACACACCCATGATATATGACAATCATATGACCCTACATATTTTTTTTAAAAAAATCTGTAGATAAAGTGAGCAGACAAATTTGAAAATGGATTGAACCTGCTAGAATTGTATTTGCTAAAAATTGGAAAAAAGAGAAAATACCTACTGAAGATGAAGTTATTAAGAAAATTATGGAATGTGCTGAAATGAGTAAAGTGACATTTGAAATTAGAGAACAGGAAGACAAACAATATTATATGATATGGGATTTATTTTATCAATGGCTAGATAATAAAGCATGGAAATGAAGTATGAAATATGAAATAAATGTAATGATAAAATATATGAAGCAATTTTTTATGGAGACAAGCCATTGTTAAATAATTGTTGAATGAGAATAATAGCATAAAGGGATATAAAAAATTGTCAAATAAGAGAAATTAAATAACTTGAAAATTTTGGATATGGGATTAAACACAAAAGAATTGTAACCGATTGACACACTTTCTGTGATTGTAATGGATGATGGCTGTTTTATGTTTTGTTATGTTCAAAAATAAAAAAAAATCAAAAAGAAAGAAAAAAAATGGACTGAATCATGGTGAGCCCAGCAGAAAGTGAGCAACTGGTTTAGCCAGGGATGCTGGCAATGGGGCAGCTAACTGATGACATTTCCATATTAGTTTGATGTATAGCAATATTTCAGCTGGGCAGGAGCAGCTAGCAAGCATCACTCAACCTCATTTGCTTGTAGAAGGTCTAGCCCTTATTTGAATTGTTGATAAGGGGTCATATGTTCCCATAAGTTTTATTTTTCCCATTTTCTCTGTGACAGGATACTAGATTGTTCTGGTAAATAGGGATAGTTGGACCATATGATCTCTTTGACATGGAGAACTGATTCTAAGCCTTGTCTATAAGTGAGAAGCTGAGGATTGGAAGGAAACAAGAAGACAGATTCTCCAAAAGCTAAATCACTTGGCCATTTTGGTTTCAGTTTGAAAGCCTTATTGTTGGTCAGCAGAAGAAGCAGCCCCTAGTACTGCTCACAATAAACAAAGTAAGACAATGGCATTTAGAAGACGGAGTGGCTTTGTACCAAGGCTAGTTGCATTTGCTGAAACAAAGGATTGCTTGAGCTCATTTGGGGGACGTTTGAAAGAATAGCTGACAAAGGCTAAGAGAATTAAAAACTAGCAGGACTGGAAGTTGGATAGAAAAGCAGAGAAGCAGAGAAGCCCTTTTGCTCTGGGTTTTTCTACCGCAGATTCATTCAACAAATCTCTGCCAGGACCAAATTAGACGTGATAAGAATAAACACATTTAAAAGGACTATCCACAAACAGATTACAGAAATGGATGGCAACAAAGCTTGCAATTTCCTGTGTTTTCATTCTCTACAGTCTGTTCCCATGACCATTTTTCTTTCGAGGATTTTTGAGATTGGAAAAGTCTCCAGCAAAGAAATATGCCTATGATATGAATCAGAAAGTGTAATTTAGGAAAGGATTTAATGCACGTCCAAAGCAGATCCCTTTGGCTCTCCAAACTCTTTTTTACTTTATCTAATGGAGCAGGTCCACATTTAGATGATGGGACTGTTGACGTTTCTTAATTTGAATATAATGATACAAGCATAGGAGGATTATTCACCCATCAAATCTAATCTACATGCCTTTTAAAACTGGAAAATAATTATTTCACTATACTATTTATTTTATTGTATTTTTGGTCCTAATATGATACAATGCTATGAAAAATGAAACTTTGGAATTCATCTGTGTCAGAAGTTGGTAATTTGTGAGATCTTGGATGTTGCTAACTCACAGTTCCCAGGAGCATTAACTAGTATGGGTAATGGAGATAGTTGCTGAGAATTGTAGTTTAGCAACATGGAAAACCCATAATTATTACCCATAAGATAAAGAGTTGTGTGGATTGTGGTGGGCAACAGATATTATCATGTGGGAACCCGGAGAGAAAATTTGTGCCAAGTTTTAATGAAACTGTCTTAGACTTTATGATGTATCCATAGCTTTTTTTCTAAATTGTAGTACTTGTTTCCATAGTTCATGATTCTGCCATCAATCTGCATTTTATTTTAAGTTGGGAATGTTAAACAAACTACACACTTAAAGGTAAAGGTAAAGGTTCCCCTCGCACATATGTACTAGTCGTTGCTGACTCTAGGGGGCGGTGCTCATCTCCATTTCAAAGCCAATGAGCCAGGGCTGTCTGAAGACGTCTCCGTGGTCATGTGGCCAGCATGACTAAACACCAAAGGTGCACCGAACGCTATTACCTTCCAACCAAAGGTGGTCCCTATTTTTCTACTTGCATTTTTTATGTGCTTTCGAACTGCTAGATTGGCAGAAGCTGGGACAAGTAACAGGAGCTCACTCTGTTATGCAGCACTAGGGATTCAAACTGCTGAACTGCGGACCTTTCGATCAACAAGCTAAGCATCTTAGCCACTGAGGCACCATAATTAAAATCTAGTCCTTACCTGCATTGCCCTATAGCTTAACCTGATTGGTTAAGTTAGTACAAAGCTTGTGGATTTTAGAGTCATACAATCAATTATTATCTTGACTCTACAAAATGTTTCTATGTGAAAAGAAGGCACAAAATTGTATAGTGTGTATTATTTACCTCCTTGTCAAAATGTCTGATAACCTTTAAGATTTTTTTTTTAAAAAATCTCATTTTGAGTTGCATAATCTAAGTTGCATAACTAGGTCTGGCAGTGCGAATTCTCATGTGAAAGATGTACATACCATTCTAAAACTATTAAGCTTTTGTTCAATAGAATGTGTGCCAAAATGTATCTTACTCTTTAATAGGCATCCACAGCTCTGTTTATAGTTCCATTTTTTTCCACAAGTCAAACTGGCATGTTATCTGATCCACATACCTCCTTATAAAAGAATTCTGTGCTTCAGTTCAGGTGAAAACATTTGTGTTTTATAAGTTTGTGTTGGCTGTTTGAACTGGGGGATTCTTCCAGGAAACAACAACAACAACAAAAGTCTGGTTCAGGCTGGATCTATTTTCACTGATCCATCTGAAAACATTTTAATAGCATCACTGTTTTGTACAGCACATTTTACCAATACAGTGCTTGATTTCACCAGGCACAGGAATAAATATTGATAAATGTAGCAATCAATAATTGCTTTGTTCTGTTTTTGAGTTGCAACACAAAGTAAAGGATGACAGGTAGGTTTTTTTTTAAAGGAATAAATATTGACTGTCCAAAAACTCAGGTTACTTTTGGTCAAAGACAGAACCGCAAACTCCAGACAAGTAGTAACTCTGCATTGCTTTACTGCAAACAAGAATGTTATCATATATATGCAGTACACAGGATTAGCATTCTCTGCGTCTCCAGGTTTTAAATGCCTCTCCTCTTTCTCCTGCCATTTTGAGTTAATGGTTTCTTCCATTCTCTCTTCTCCTCTGATAGAGACACTTCTTCCAAGATTATACAACCATTCTTTCTGGCCTGAGAGACTTTGGCTCCTGTTCTATTAGCTTTAATTCTTACATGCAGGGTTCTTTAATTGCAATCCCCTCCCCCTCAGACTACAACAAATGATAATTAAGATGAACATAAAACTCTTTCATACTTCATTGGGTGATGAGATCACTGGATGAAAGATCAAACTCATGCTGTGCTAAAAATTATCTCTGCAGTTTATGCAGTTATTTTAATCCAATTTTTATGGTAAAGAAAATGACCTTTTTTTTTAAAAAAAGGTAGAATTTTGGTGAAAACATAAGTGGTGTGTAGGTTCTTATATTTATTTACCTAGGTTTTGCAATGGCCCAGATATGGTTTGAGTGTTCTGTCTGGTATTGTCAATCATTTTTCTACTGGTTTTCAGTTTCCTTGCCCCCAAACTTCAAATTAAATTTCCAAAGAAACATAATAAATGCTGATTTCTTTATTTCTTTCTTTTAATCAGTGAAGCCCTTCCCCCCCCCCCCCCAAAATAGGAAAATTGATTCAGGAAATGAGATTTGGTAACAATGGGAAATCTAAATATCAAGAAAGTGTAGCACTCTTCTCCATTTTGCAAATAAAATAGGCTTGGAAAACCCCTAAAAAAAAAAGAATGGAAACACATTGAGAATGACGTAGAAAAACAGGAACATCTTTCTGAAGGAAAGACAACTTTGAGGAAACTGCGGAAGATTTTCAGCAGCATTAAGTATTAAATATTACACAATGCTATGCATTTCTTTCTATTTCAATATTTCAAAGTATTATGGCTTGTTCAATAAACAAAATTTTATAATATTCTAGGTTAGCAAACCCAGCCTAAACCTTTTAGCATTAGCAAGGAATGAGTAATGCCAAAGTATTTTACTTACATTGGTTATAAGACTTATATACACATTCATGCACTATTAGAATTGGTTCTCTAAAAGAATGATCTCATTTATGCACTTCCTCAGAAATAATAGGATTAAACTTTTTCCAGTTAACCAAGGCTATTCTTATTGTTTCCTGTTCCTGATTAGTCCAATACCAAGCAAATTCAAGTTACTTTCTTCTACAGATGCCTAGAATATTCTTCACAGAGGCAAACAGATGATTCTGAGAGCCATCCTTCCCTAACAACAAACGGGTTACCTGAAAAAGTGTTGCTGGATGGCTCTCGGTTGACAAGCTAAACATGCAGAGAAATAACTATGTTTTCCTTCTCTTATCATCACAAGTTGGTTAGACAGATTCACTGTTTTCTTTCAATGTCATTATAGGCATATCTGGCGAGATCCGGCCACGAATGATGTGAATGGGTTTTAATTGTTTTTAATGTTTTAATTTTTAATGTTTTTATATATGGTTTTTAAATGCATTGTAAGCCGCCTTGAGTCTTCAGAGAAAGGCGGCATACAAGTTGAACAAATAAATAAATAAATAAATAAATAAATAAATAAATAAACAAACAAACAAACAAATAAATAAATAAAGTTCTGCTTTGAGAGTGCTTTGGAAAACCAAGAAGCTCCCTCCTCCTGACCTGCCCCCTAGGGTTGATGCACCGGTCAGAACTAATGCTTCCATCCCCTCCACCATTCAGTCAAAAAGGATGAAGCTTCTTGGATGAGACTTGAAACAGCTTCAGGGAAAAACAAAGAAAGTCCAATTGCCTTTTGAAAAAGCACCTTTGGGACAACCATGACCTGGATGACTGAGAATCTCCATAGACAGATTGATGCATCATGCAATGCTTCATAGAGCAATCTGATCTAAAGTCTTTATCATCTATCCATTCCATGCCAAAAATGCTACATGTCTATGAAGTTACCAGGAATCAATCTTAAACTAACTGTAAGTTTAAAAATTGTGATATACATTAATAAAGATCAATGGCTGGGGAGTTGAAGTCTAGAGAACCCTTTTCTCTACAGCTCTACAGAGAATCATTAAAACTGCCCAGAATATTATCGGACTTCAGCTACCAGCCTGGACAACATCTTCAAATCTCACTGTTTGAGAAAGTTGCATAACATTCTCAGAGACTCTTCCCATCCTGCTTACAATCTTTTTGGGCTGTTACCTTCTGGCAGAAGACACAGAACAATTAAAACTCAGACCACACATTTTCTGAATAGTTTTTATCCCAGAGCTATAATTGCACTCAACAGTGAACTAAAGGGCCACCATCAGTGAGCCGTTGGACAGTATTACTTGGTCTGTTGTGTGGATGTTTGAGTGGTTTAGGGGTAGGGAATTGTGGTGGGTGTGAGTGTGTTTGGGGATTGTTATGTGTGTTGGACCTGGTCTTTGGGTGTTAAGTGAATTTCGTTGTATGAGTATACTGTGTATACACGTACAATGACAATAAAGTTATTATTCTGAAGAAATATTTTTGCAAATATTGGCTTTCAAAGGAAGGCAATAAATCATTCTGATTTCAGGTTCACCATTACCCTTGTTTTAGTACATTAGACATTAGACAAAGTCTCCTCTCATGTTGAGTGGTACTTATTGGAAAGGGTGTTGATGGGTTGCTATTAATATGTTGCAGAAAGAAACAGTTGTCTGAAAGAAAGAGCCACTTGCCTGAAATGGCATAGGTGGGTGTCCTGCTTGAGCAGGGGGTTGGACTAGAAGACCTCCAAGGTCCCTTCCAGCTCTATTCTGATTGATTGATTGAGTTTGAAGTACAAAAATTCTCAGACTGGGTGGAATTAAGAATGAACCTAGGATAGGGCTTTACACTAGACCTGAAATAAATTATCTTGACCTTTGAACCTGGGGCTATAAAATCATTAGAATCTCCTCTTCTGACATATAACAAAAAGGGAAGGCATGATTATCACATCATGTTTCTAGGCCATCTTTTCATCAAGTCTGCTAGAAATTAAACTTTAAGAACATATTTTTCTATTAGAAACAAAACTATCCAAGCTACCTTTTGTTCTTTACTTTGGCAAAGAACTGTACATACATATACCATACTGTTTTCATAGACTAACCCAAAACAATTAGTTCTAATTGATTTTCAGGCTTTGTAATGTTAGATCTTATGTGAGTCGGCTGTTTCCAATAACAAGAAAATCCTGTCAGTCTTAAGAATAAGAACAAGAAAATGAAAGGCAATATGAAGAATTGGAAAAATGCTACACTTATGGTCTTTTGCATAATACAACGTAACATCATTAAAAGAGAAGGAAGGGGTATTAGTTTCCCCCCATACCATAATATATCTTTTTGGAGTTTGAAGCCATTTTTGAATGAAAACATTATTAGATGTCCGGTCTGGTTTGTTTGAATTGAACTGTGATCAGGGAGACAAATGCACAGTCGAGATTCGATTTCTTTCTTACCAAGAAAGCAAAGACAATGGCAAACCACTTCTAGAAGCCTGGCACCCTGATAAATCAGCCATCAATAGACACATAGCCATTAACAATATCTATAGACTATGCAAAAGAGACAATCAACCAGCTCAAAAGAGAACAAAGACTCCATCATCTCTCCACCAGTAATCACCAACCAGATGGCATAGATTAACTCCAAGGTTAACGTCAGACCAACAATCAAATAAACAATACCCCAATCAAGAAACTACCAAAGAGCCACCAATAAACAGCCCAACCAAAGAATGGGTTAGGCCACCTCAACCCACATAGACAAGGAAGTCACCAGAATATAAACTGACAGCAAACAGCACTCCTTGCTAGCACTGATGATGTTACCTAGCTAGGGTAATGAAAGTCTGTAAAACAAAACAAAACAAAACAAAACAAAACAAAACAAAACAAAACAAAACAAAACAAAACAAAACAAAACAAAACAAAACAAAACAAAACAAAACAAAACAAAACAAAACAAAACAAAACACCCCAAGCAAGCTCAGAAGCACCAAGGACCCCTCAAACCACTTTGAAATATGTTGCAAGAAAACTGCATGGATTTTCCACCAGGAATCAAGACAAAACCACAAATTACCCTGCCATATTTTACATTAGTGCACTATATGAATTCAGCCTATATGGTTAGTTTGTGGTTCAATATTGTAGAATACTTGGTGCTCTCTGAGCTTAGTTATTTGTCTGGAGATTTTCATTCCTGACTAAGTGACATCATCAATGCAACCAAGCTGAGAGAGCACGAAGGACTCCACAGTTCAACCCCATATTCTCTTCTAATGGTTCAGTATGCTGGGTGGCCAGCCCTTGCATTGAGTTCATTGAAAAAACCATGATTGAAATAGCTATGGATATGCAATTTATACAAACACAGTCAGAGC
The DNA here is from genome assembly GCF_029215685.1 of Pituophis catenifer annectens. Lineage (NCBI taxonomy): Eukaryota > Metazoa > Chordata > Lepidosauria > Squamata > Colubridae > Pituophis > Pituophis catenifer. Next base: position 55,501,596 of record NW_027256886.1, on the reverse strand, counting down.
TGCACAAAGGACATAGAACAGGAGTGTTAAATTCGTGATATGACTTATCGCAACTTTCCCTCCCTTTGCTAAACCGGGGTGGGTGTGGCCAATGAGTGATGCATCCGGCCCATGGACTACAAGTTTGACACCCCTGACATAGACCATAAAATTTGGCTTTTAAAATCTATTAATGGCCCCTTTGCCTTCCCTGATGGCTATCCTTGATGCCTTTTTCCTTCTTACTCAACTGATCTTCATATAATAGAAAAGCTAGTATTTACTTCTCAAGCATGTACATCTTATTAACTGGCTATTCTACGAGGGTAATTTAAATGATTTATTCTGAAAGGTTGTGCAATTTCCATAGCTGCTTATGTTCAGTATCTGCTATGTTCTGTTTTTGAGTTGCAACACAAAGAAAAAAAATGACAGGTAGGAAACCATTAAAAACAACAACAACAAATCTATAGTATTGGAATTTGAACAATCATATGGAAAGTATGTATTCTTTTCCTGTCTGCTTGGGGTTACCAGATGTACCAAACCTGTTATTATTATTTTAATTAACAGGGAAAAAAATAGATAAAATGCTATACTATCCTTGGCATTAGAATTTCAGTTAAAACTGATCTTGAACCCTTTAATAACAATTCCCTAAATCATTTTGAAAAGAACATATAGCAAATTTTAATTTGGCATTCATTTTGATGATGCAATTATTATTTTTTTAAAAAAAACTTGTTTTTTTTTAAAAAAAATTATTATTATCTTTATTGTTTCAATGTCATACTTACAAAGATGTATTTCTGATACTGTTTTAGCACATTTCCCCTCTGGATTATGCTGCTTGTTTCTATATGCTTCTCCCACTCTTAAAACCCTTTTTCATTTATGCGCCACAATAGACTTTAAAGTTTTTCCCCCTTCATATTAATTATTAAGGCAGCCATTCATTGCTTTCCTCTGGACCTGCTTCTGCTTGTACATATGTTATTTATTTATATTTTTTTAAAAAATTCACTATGTTTATTTATATCCCACCTTTATTGCTTTTATAAATAACTCAAGGCAGCAAACATATCTAGTACTTCTTCCTCTTCCCATTTTCCCCACACCAATAATCCTGTGAGATAAACTGGACTGAGAGAGAGTGACAGGCCCAAAGTCACTCAGTCGGTTTTCATGCCTAAGGCAGGACTAGAAATTGCAGCCTTCTGGTTTCTAGCCTGGAGCCTTAACTTCTAGTTATAGTTAAGAAAGTTAAAGTTATAGTTAAGAAAGTTATATAATGCATATAACTTTCTACTGTTTCATCCCTTCTAGTCAACAGTTATCTGGAGAACCTCAATGGGTAGAATGCTGGCCCTATGGGATCATACTTCTGAAGAAGTGGTAAGATTCAAAAATTTTTTATTAATAGTTCTGTGGGCGTGGCTTGGTGGGCGTGGCTTAGTGGGTGTAGCAGGGGAAGGATACTGTAAATCTCCATTCCCACCCCAGTCCAGATTACTGCAAAATCCCCATTCCCTCCTGATCAGCTGGGACTCGGGAGGCAGAGAATAGATGGGGGCGAGGCCAGTCAGAGGTGGTATTTACTGGTTCTCCAAACTACTCAAAAGTTCTCCAGAATTGGTCAGAACCTGCTGAATACCACCTCTGATACACATGTTCATGAATGATACACTATGATATACTATGTATACATGCACACACATATAAATAAAGAATTTCACAATTGTACACTGTACAACTGCATATTGAAAGTATACCTTATTTCTTAATAAACCAATCCTTCCTTCCTTACTGCGGTTCAGTAGAAAGGAATTTCGCTGAGAACCTAGCTTTGCTTATCTTTCTAATTCTGTTACCATGATAGATGAACCCAATACACAACACATTAATATATCTCTGTGCTCTAATGGTCATAAATGGGACTCTTGAGTGGGTGCCACACAGCTACTTATATGGAAGATAGGGAAAGGCAGTCATCATTTATCAGTAATTCAGAGCATTCTCTGCCTTTGTCTGTTCTTCAGGGCAGGAAACATAATTTGGCCTGACAGAATTGGTGGGATTACTTAATCTATGGAAATGAATGTTAAGTATTATAGGCTGAATCATCTGCTATATTCTGGGATAATCTCTGGGCGGTGAGGAACCTCAAGAATATTGGGAGGGGTAGAAATAGAAATAGTGAAATTAGGGAAACTCTTCTAATGACACCATTTACTATGATAATGTAGAAAAAGGTCTTCTTTCACTCTGTATTAAAAAAAATGTAATTAAAAAAGTGAACTGATCTAATAGGATGTATAAATGAGAAGCCTCTTAAAGTAGCCCTGAATCAGGATCCTGGTTTTGATGTGTTTTTGTGTTTATCATTTTGTGAGTTATCCACAGGGATATTTTACAAAATGGGTGGCCATGTAAGTCTTTCAAATACATACATACATACATACATACATACATACATACATACATACATACATACAGTTCAGCAAGCTATATACTATTCACATTGATCAGAACAGTGATGTGAAACCATTCATGCTTGGGCTCCATAGACTGCTGTGGAGTCTACTTACATATGTTATCCTCAATTGAGCATTTTGTAATAGGAAAAATCCAAAAGCTTTTAGTTAAAGGTCTACAAACTAAAGAATTTAAAGAAAATAAATTGGACGATTAATAAGCTAAGCAGTCAGTAATAAACAAACATAAATAATAATATATCCTGAGAAACATCTATTGTAAGATGACATTTAAACACTAACAATAAAATTAGAAAGTAGCTACAGCACCTTTCCACAGCAGCCAAGATCCCAGAATCCCCACTGTCAATGCCTAGCCTAGTGTTCATTGGCTATACTATTGCTGTAGTTATATCTATAATTTTAGGTGTATGTGTTTCTGTATAAAATTTCTGGCCTAAAGGATTTAATAAAAGTGTGTTGTCATTGTTAGCGTTGTGTTCCAAGAAGTTCTGAGTGGCTAGTTGTAACTGCCATTTTAATTTTCCAAATTTACTGCTACGTCAGTACAACATGGATCATTAAAATTTGGTGAGATTCAGTTATATGGAATTTCTTGTAGCCCTGCTTGGAAAGTCATTATCTGTAGATCTGAAGCATTTCTAAATCTGTCCCAAGAAATCATGGACCCTACTAGACTTCATTTTGCAAAGAGTTCCTCAAACCGAAAATAGTCCTGAGTACTCTCTAATTACCAATTAAGAAAGACACAGATGAATAGTGAGTTGTTACATCATGATAATGCTGAAAGAATGGAAAGAGAGAAAAGGTTGAAGAAATGGAGAACTTAAGGAGAGGAAAGAACAGAAAACGAGGTGATACAAAAATAAAGCTTGGGAATCTTTCACCCTAGGCCTAACCTTACCCAAGGAAACCCAAGGAAGTTGCTTCATTCAAGACATCAAAATAAGATTTGCAAGGGTTTGTTTTGCTTTCAAAAAGTTTAACTGTACTAGATGTAACCAGGAAGCGCTGTTTACAGTTTTTAAGAAGATCTGAAAAAGCCACAAATGAAAAAAAAATGGCTGAAACTGTTAGGATGCAAATTTCTAAAACTTATGAACTGTGGAAAAGATACTTATAAATGTATTGTTTGGCTCATATCTCAGACATAGACCTGACCTGTTCTGTGTCTGACTATAGAATTGTGATAGTGAACCTATGGCACGTGTGGCACAGGTGGCACGCAGAGCCTCTCTGTGGGCATGCCAGCCGTCGCCCCAGCCCAGCTCCACTGTGCATGCATGTGCACTTCCTGCTGGCCAACTGATCTTCTAATCTCTGCCGTGCATGTGTGGGGGGAGCGCGGTGCATTTGGGGGATGCTGATGCATGGGGGAGGGGCACATGCACAGAGTAGTACTCATATGTGCAGGAGACGGGGCGCATGGGGGTGCTTGTATTGCATTTTGGAGCTCGTGTGGCACCACCACATCCCGTTTTGGCTTCCAGATTGGTGCAGGATTTCCAGGGCCAAAACAGGGTGTGGGGGGGATGCACCCTGTTTTGGGCCTGGAAGGCCTCCTGAAGCAATCTGGAAGCAAAAAATAGGCAGGGGGGCACATGCGGAGGGGGTCATGCGTGCATGTGCAGGGGGCCAGGAGCATGGGGGGGTATCACACGCACATTGCATTATGGGTGTGGAGGCTGTGTTGCCTATGTGTACATGCGCTTTTGGCACGCAACAAAAAGGTTAGCCATCACTGTTATAGAAGGTCTCTCTCTCTTTTTTTTTTTAATTTGATTTATATGCCACCCTTCTCCGGAGACTCAGGGCGGCTTACAATGCATTAAGCAATAGCCTTCATACTTTTGTATATTTATACAAAGTCAGTTTATTGCCCCCACAAACTGGGTCCTCAATTTACCCACTTTAGAAAGGATGGAAGGCTGAGTCGACCTTGAGCCTGGTGAGAATTGAACTCGCAATAATGCAGGCAGCTGGATGTTAAATGCTGCCTTAGGAGGCATTAGCCTCCTACGCCAGTCAGCCTCCTTTTGTTTACTGTTTACTCTAAGGATCTCTATAAAATATTGCATGTAATATTGGAATTGGACTTTTTGATTGCATACTATCCGTCAATTTTTCAAATGCATTTCTCAGTTTTTCTGGTTAAATAATGAGGTATCATTAACCTTATGTGCATTACGTACCTGTGCTTGTTTTAATCCTCTGGGTAACAGAGAGTGTGAATGAAGAGGGAAATCAAGAACAGTTATTTAGTAAAGGTGTTTCTGCTACACTGGAATCCTTCCTTCCTTCCTTCCTTCCTTCCTTCCTTCCTTCCTTCCTTCCTTCCTTCCTTCCTTCCTTCCTTCCTTCCCTCCCTCCCTCCCTCCCTCCCTCCCTCCCTCCTTTTTTCTATGTACATACAATGCATGCATGATCAAATCAAGAATAATAGACATCCCAAGTTCTATTAGAGAAGGACATCGGATTAACATTCTTTTCATGTGGCTGCAGGATGGAAGAATAAAGACCTGCATGAAAAAAAGAACTGCCTGAAATTGTTGCTAAAAGAATTTGTTGAAAGCCACAATGCATTTTGGAAGGCAATTGGATCATATTTCAGCCTTGGAGTTCTGACACATGTTGTGACAGCCTGTGGCAGATACGCCAAGAGCTTGTTCTATAAATCACATTTTGAGAAAAGGAGGTAGCAGCAGTGGTGGCAGTTGGTGGCTCTTTTTCTTGGCCATTTCTCTTGGATGGGGGTAGCCACTTAACCTGGCATCAGTAGAAGTTAAGGAGAAACCATGTGGCTTGTGAAAATTCCAGCTCTTCTCCTCCTTGTTAACTAAGGCTCAGTGCATGTGAAGGCCTCCTTAAAAAAATAAAAAGAATTCCTGTGGTACTATGCGCGATGCAAATATGGGGATTTAATGGAATGCTGTTTTCATTTAGTTTTCTGGCAGCATTTTTTATATATATAAAAGGCAATATATATATATTCCCAGATCAGGACCATCGATGGGGATGGAAATAGCACCAGTTTAATAGAGGAGGAAAGCAAATATGATGAGAACATTAGGCTTATCATCTCATATGCTTTTTGCTGCAAGCACTTTGACAGATATGAGAGGAATAATATATTCACTGATATTTCTTTTTATGACTAGCAATTTTGTGTCTGTCTAACGGGAGAGGTTTTAAGATATTTCTATTGTTTTCTGGAAGGGTAGTTGCATTACAAAGTTACAGGCAAGAGGAGGGATTGCTTCTCCTGGGGGCTTCAGCTTATCATTAAAACTTTTCAAAGATGGAACAGATTTGGTTTTCAACCATAGATTGCCCTCAAACAAATTGCTGGAGAGATAACAGGAGAACACAATAGAATTGGTTTTACTAGAATGGTTATAAGTACAATAAAGGAGAATATTTGTAGTTCAGGATTGAAATGAGGGGCAGAGGTGGGTTTCAGCAGGTTCTGACCAGTTCTGGAAACCGGTAGTGGAAATTTTGAGTAGTTCGGAGAACCGGTAATAAAAATTCTGACTGGCCCAGACCCCATCTATTCTCTGCCTCCCAAGTTCCAGCTGATCGGGAGGAAATTGGGATTTTGCAGTATCCTTCCCCTGGAGTGGGGTGGAAATGGAGATTTTACAGTATACTTTCCCTGCCATGCCCACCAAACCATGTCCCCCAAGCCATGCCACAGCCACCAAGCCACACCCACAGAACCGATAGTAAAAAAATTTGAAACCCACCATTGATGAGGGGTCCTTGGTGCTCTCTAAGTTTGGTTGTTTTCTTGCGGGCATTACCCAAACTAGGTAACATCAGCAGTGCTAGAAGAGGAGGGGGTTTGTGGAGTGGAGGAGAAGGAGAAAGGGAAAAGAAGAGGGGAGGGAGGAGGAGGAGGATTGCGGGGTCCTTGGTGCTCTCTGAGCTTGCTTGTTTTCTTGTAGATGTTTCATTACCAAACTAGCACTGATGATGTTACCTAGTTGGGTAAGGAAATGTCTGCAATAAAATAATCAAGCTCAGAGAGCACCAAGGGCCCCTCATGTTTATAATTGTCTGGCAAAATTTTGGAACAAAAGGCTTGATAAATTATCATTCTGTGTTGAATATGAGTGAAGGGAAGAATAGACCATCTCAGCAAGTATCCTTCCGCTGAAAGTTTTATTCAGTCACAACAGCAAGTTGAAAAATGGGTTTTTTTCCTGACTTACTCACTCAAAGATATTTTCCATCTCCTAATCCAGGAAAGATCAATATGTGTTAGTTTAAATAATTAAATGAATGTGTGTCTTTATAAAAAGTAATAAAATTAATATGTGTGAGATTAGATGTGATTTAAGACAGATTTATGATTTCCACCAAAGCCATGAAAATTTGAGTGTTTCAGACAGGGTAACTTCATCATTATGCTAGCTGGCCCAAGATCCAAGGTTGTGGGCTTTTCATATTATCTCTATTTTATTAGGTAATAAGATTGGTCACATATTGTATATGATAGCTGAACAAAGAGATGGAGTTTCTATAGATTGTATTGTTTTATTAGCTCCCTTTACACTTGAGCCATGAAAGAAAGAAAGAAAGAAAGAAAGGAAGGAAGGAAGGAAGGAAGGAAGGAAGGAAGGAAGGAAAGAAAGAAAGAAAGAAAGAAAGAAAGAAAGAAAGAAAGAAATTAAGTTATGTATTGCACAAATGGGAAATGGAGTTGCTATTATTGATCAAAAAATGCTTAATGAGAATCTTATGCAGGTTGGGATCAACAAAGTAGTATGTACTTTTTCCTCTTCCTCCTCCTCCTCCTTGACATAATGTTATAGTTCTCATAAGTGATGATAGTAAGACACTGAGTCCATCTCCTGTTAAAGCCATGACTCATAGCATGGATAATTACCCAAGGGGCATAATTTTTGCATGTCCTGGGAGTAATTGCAAAATAATTCGTAATTGTTTGTGAGTCAAGGATCCAGTTTTGGACTGCTGCTGCTGATAATCCTTGTGTAAAACAACGAAGTCTGGGTTTTTTGGGTGCATAATAGCATTATTTGAGATAGAAAAATGGGGTCACTATTACAATTGGAAACCACTGAGTTAAATCATTAAATGCTTATAAGATCTAGGTGACCACATAACCATCCAAACATTGGAATAAAAGGTGCCTGAGCCCCAGCTTGCTGATTTGCTTTGTCATAAACTTCTGTCATTGAAAGGAGTCCCTTTGGGGAAAAACCTTGGATCCCTGAAAATTAAACGAGTAGCAGTTTTTCGGATTAGAGAAAAGAGAAGCCTCTGTCTCACGTATGATGTGATTGAGCTCTCTGTACCTTCAAGGCATGCAGTGAGTTAACTTTGCCTTGTGATACCATTTTCTGACTTACAAGTCTGTGCCTCTGCCTCTCTGTATGAATGCCACCCACACAAAAGGGGAACGATGTCAAGCCGCAACTTGCAGAAGGTAGTGTAAGACACACCTATGCAATCACAGCTTTGCTACTCTAGCAAACTCTCATGTTCCCGAAGTCTCTGCATGAACTGAGTGAACAAATAGAGGCCAGGTACTATTGAAGCTTCATTCTTTTTCAAATTGTACTTATATGATTTTCTTTTCTTTTCTTTTTTTACTGCTGGATATATGGGAATACAGAGAGGGCATTTTAATCAATGAATTCTCTCTGTGTTCCTTGAATGGATTGAGTGGAAAAAGGACTCACGTGTTTATTAGGAACAACGCGGCTACTGGCAAGGATTGGACTGGTTGATGCCTCTCTGTTTGGGCTTGGTTGTTTTCAAGACAAAATACTGCTACATTTTGTTTTCTGCTTAGTTTTATTTACAAGGATGTGGACAGTGCAAGGATCATGTGAATTTCTTAGTGAGCTGTTGCTTGGGTAAGATACAGAGGAAAAATTGTCTGTAGCTGACAGAGCACTTTAGATGTGAAACTATGAACAAAGCATCGCCTAATTTTCATCCTAGCTTGGTTTCTGCTTGGCTTTAAAAATGTCCCTTCTGTAAAATGCTTTTTGTGTGTGCGTGTATGTCTATGGGAACAAACAGTGATGGGTATCACCAGAAGAAATCAAATCTAATTGAAAAGATCTATAAAGTGAAACAAGGCATAGATAGATAGTGGCAAACATTCATTCTCTGTCAGTTAAAAGCAAAGTCATGTTATTTATAATATTTAGGAGGGAAAACCTTCAATAGGCATGCAACAACAAGAAAATATATCTGATTGCACATGCACATGCAAATACATATACATATTTGTAGGTGCGAACACATTTATTTTTCAACTCTATTCTTTGCCATTGAATTAGACAGTTCAGCATTAACTGTGGTACCACTCAATTGCTTTGGGTAAGATAAATAAGCATCCATGCATGTTTTCTGGTATACAGATTTTCACAGAGCTCTTTATCTGGGTTTTATGTCTGCTTATATTGCACTAGGGTGCAAATACATTGTATGCTTTATTAGGTCTAGCTTAATTGTTAGTATTTTTGGTTAGCAGAGCTTGGAAGTATCTTTATCCAAGATCTGCAACATATTCAAGTGGATTACTATAATAAATGTGAAGCAGTGTAAATGTAATCTAGGTAATTCATACTCTGGTTTAATCTAGGGCTGATCATGCAATGAGAGGGATTGGGAAGCACTTTTAAAGTTAAATCAAAGTTGACATCCTAGTAAAGACACCAGGATGTTTTTGCTAGCCCTTTCTGACAAGAATTTAAATGGTGGTGTTTAATGTTTATCTGTAAAACCTTGTGGATTAACAGACCTAAGATTAGCCCTTGAAGGAATACCTGCTTTTGTATCTATCTGTCTGCCTTATTTTTTTCTCCCAAAGACTTTCCTCCAGGTATCTTTGCAATTCGATATAAAATTCACATAACTGCCTGGAGAAAGACAAGCTTTTCATTTGAAGAATCCTGATCACGAGACACCAATGGCACCAAGATTCTTTCAACACTTTTTATCCTCCTACGCAAGTTTATGTAATGCTCTAACATGCTTTTATTTATTTTATTTATTTTATTTATTTATCAAATTTAGGTACCGCCCATCTCTCAGATGTTAGCCTCAGATATGTTCAGGACTGTACAGTTAATCCAGTTCTTTAAGCTGAAAATATAAATGTACAAATAGTTCATGAAAAGGCTGTTGTGTTATCTTTTCATCTAGTTGCAACCTGAACATAGAAAGGTACTTTGTAAGGCTGTTGTGCTAAAGTTCTGTTTGCATATCTTTATTTTTGTAACTGCAGCATGCTACTGAAAGTGTGCAGTTCCTGCCTTGAAATATTTTATGAATTTGAACTGAAGAGTGGGTTCTAAGTGGAAGAAAGACATACAAGTAATCCTGCATTACAACAGTTCATTTAGTAACTGTTTGAAGTTACAAAGGTACTGAAAAAAGTGATTAATGACCATTTCTCACATTTACGACCAGTGGTGGGATTCAGCCAGTTCGCACCCCTTTGGGAAAACCAGTTTTTAACTTTCTGAGTGGTTTGGCAAACTGGTTGTTGGAAGAAATCATTAGGGAAGAGAACAGGTTGTTAAATTACTTGAATCCCACCCCTGCTTACGACCATTACAGCATCCCCATGGTTACATGATTTACATTTGGATGCTTGGCAACTGTTTTGTATTTATGACAATCACAGTGTCCTGGGGTCATGTGATCACTTTTTGTAACCTTCTGACAAGCAAAGTCAACCAGGAAGCCAGAGTCACTTAACAACCGTGTTACTAACTGAATAATTGCAGTGATTTACTTTAAAAAATGTGGCAAGAAAAGTTGCAAAATGAGGCAAAACCCTCTTAACAAATGTTTCACTTAGCCACATATATTTTGAGCTTGATTGTGGTTGTAAATCAAGGACTACCTGTAGTCATAATTAATAATAGGGAAGCCTATCTTCTTGCTGTATCTCTTCAATGCATTCCTTCTTCCGCAGAAGATTTCCATCTGATTTTCATAAGTATCTGTCCAATGCAATTTCAGATAAATTACTGAGAAGACCATCAGGTCTGGTGTGATTTTCTGTATATGGTCAAGATGGAAGCAAATGAGCTACGTGCAGAGAAGGTCTCATAGATCAATTTCACCCAAGGAGAAATGCAATGAACAAAAAAACAAAAAAACCCCACCATGAAGATGACTTATCTGTTTATTTATTGCATGCATATAATCACCAACCTCAAGTTGGTGACTTTAGGCCATTCACCATACATACATACATGATATCATTCAAGAAAAGGCAAGACCCTTATTTGAGATCATCAGTGCTGGATGGGTAGAGTAGTCCATCTGTGATCTATGGACTTGAGATTGTCTACCTTTGACATTACATCTTTAAAACATTTGTTCAGAGCATACGTTTTCTTTCCATCTCTCATTATCCCTTGAAATGGGAGAAAAATTGTTTCTTGGGAAACTCCTCCCTCCACTGACTTATGAAATGAAGCCAGCAAAAGAGCAGTAATTTGACAGAGGAATGAGAACTCCTGTCTACATCAGGAGCTATTTCCTGGGCATAGCAATAAATGCCTCTTTAGGAACACATACATAAGATTAGCAGAAGATTTAGGCATAAGACTTGGACAGGTAACTAATTTTATTGCATAAACTTAATTACAACTAAGAACCACTTTCAATTATGAGGAAGATATACTGGCCTAAGAATCTAGATTTCTAGATCTACATAAGATCCAATGTTTAAATACTTTTTCCTTTTGTTGCAAAGGAATAGTTGCCATCCATTTTTCATCAGGGCCTGTAGATGGTGTTCAGCATGTCTTTTACAAAATATAGTATTTTGTTTTTTGGGTCTATGCTCACCCCCTCATATATCAGCCTGCCAGCTCTGGTCTTCAGACTTTTAATATTTCACATCTTACATCTGAGCAAAAACCTGCAGGTTTCAATTTGATGACTGATTGATGTGATTTAATAATATACTAAGAGTATTAGAGGCTTGTTAAATGACACAGGTTATTCAAAGGAGAGCTAACTATGATTCGCTTCTGGAATATTCCAGAATTATAAATTGGCTGAGGAACAAGAAAGGTTAATGAGTTAGAAAGCTTGCATAACATAAGACAAAAAAATTGCTGAATGCACTTTTATGCTGCATAAAACTATATAGGTGATATGCTGCCTGGAGAACTAAATAGTAGGTCTTTTCATTTAAAATAATTGTGGAATGATCTGAATGGGAAAGGCTGTTGAAAAATCAGGGAAGATCTTTTTTAAGATTTGCCTATATTTATGCTCAGTCTTTCAATCTGTAAAGAAAGGTTAATAGCACAAAACTTTAAGTAGCCTCCGGGGATTGTACTGCAAAGTCATTGATGTTACACATCAAGAAGATCTCACCATTCTAAGTGCTAGAGGGAACATAATTGTATTCTGAACCTACAACAGAACAAAATAATTTTGTGTGGGCTTGTATCTCCGAATAATTAGCAATATTTTTTTTTCTAATGGGATTGATTGCACCGTTGCAGATGGTAAAAGATTTGTCTGTCAATCTTTCCAATTATGCATGGTTTTTTTAATGCTGGGGCAGCTAGTTAAGTGGTCAGACCACCCTACTGTTTTTAAAAGATACTTTGAGATCTAAAATTAACTTATTTTCTTAAATTAAAAATAAGCAGACACTGAATTTTTCCACAAACACATCCACAACCAGTTAGTATACATCTGGAGGAGGGCGGTCCTATGTTTGGTTTTCAATGTATTATGCATATTCCAAAATGTTAAACAATTAGTAGCTGTAGAATAACACTTTTAAATAAAGTTTATGTACTGTTCAAGCATGCAAACTGACTTGCAGCTTGGCTTCAGCACCATAAACTTACTTCTATTTATATTATAGAGGGACATTTTAGCAAGTGAAAATGAAGTGAAGACATTCCACAAGTTGCTTAGAAGTGTTAGAATAGCCTTTTTTATTTTTTTAAGAGTAAAAAGAGCTGTGTATATGTTTCTCTGTGTGTGTTAAAATGTGCTGATGAGTAGACCTTTCTGGCTTTCTTATAAAGAAGAATCCCTGAAAAATTATTTATTTTACTTGTAGAAAATATGGCATAGTTTAATTCCACTGTAGGATTGGCTTCACTCCAAAAGCAAGCAGGATGTGGGTTTTATAAGTCTTTTAACGGAGAGTCTACTGTTTAGAATGGACTTGGATTTCGACTTTATGTTATCATTTGCTAGTGTTTGTTTATGAAATATACTATCTGAATTTCCGTGGTGGGATCTGGAGGTACTATAATTTCAGTTCAGCCTAAACATAAAAGTTTAGCCTAAAGAAAAGATTGCAGCACTCTGGCATATTTTGAACAGGGAGAATAATATAGTCAGCTGCTTTGGTTACTGCTTTGGACTAGTACGTTGTATGAACCCAGCTATTGAAGATCAGTCAACAATTTGAGCCACTTGGCTAAATCAAGGCATTGCTAAATATAATGTGGGCTCATTAGCCTGAATTTGGAATGCAACTGTAAGACCGCAGTGGTGAAATCTTCCACTGGAAAGCTTCTCCCAGGTTGCTATCCTGCTTTATCATGAGCAGCATATATTTTCTTCTTGCAACAGATCAGTGGAAGAGAAATTTGATTTAATTCATGACTTACTTTTGGATGACTTAGGATGTATTTCTGAAACTTGGGCCAGTGAGCATGATGCCATTTAACACAAAAGTGTCTTCCAAGTTATGTATTGATGGATCAGCAGAGAGTTAAGGTTGCTTATTTTACCTTAGTAAGTTAAGGTTAATTATTTTCTCAGCCTTCTAGTAGGCCTGACCAAGCGCCTGCATTTCCAGTTGTCAATCCAAGACAAAACAAGGAGTCAATGAACATATTGTTTAATCTGCCTAAACTGATGGGATTAATCTCTGGAAAAACAATTGAGTCTCCAAAACTTAAAGAAAATGATTATCTAGAATCTAGCCAGTTTTGAAATGGCAGCTGTTTTAGTCATTTTGAGGACCAATTCATTGGAATCTCTTGGATACTTTATCAAGCATTGAGATAATAGGTGTTTTGATGGAAGGAGGATTGGCAGAACTCTCTGAGCTAATTCTGTTTATTCTTGACTGACAGGACTCAGAAAAAAAGGTCCTTACGCTGCTGATTTCCCCTCTTTAGTGCTCCATGTTGATCTTATGTAATATTTCTGCACAAAACTGCTCAGTGAAGCTGACCAGCATTTCAGACTAGATCATAAGGGGGGAAAAGCAATTGGAAAGAGTTGTAATTTGGAGATTACTGTAGTTAGCAATAAAAGGTGTTTAGCAGCCTATCTTCACAATCCTCTGTTCCATACAAATTTTTTTTCATGGCCATGTTATGTGATTAAAAAGACCTTTCATGAAAAGGAAACCCATAACTTATCCAATTAATTATATCATACTTAAGATTTAGCTTTTCTCTAAATTTCCCAGCGATGTAGCTAAGTTATCAGTTATCTTGGTTGGAAGAAAAGATGGTTCCAAAATGCTGTGTAAAAGAATCACTGCTAAAGCTTGAAGACAGATTTATTTATTGGTATCCAATTCTTGCAATTAGATTTGAATACATTGCATCCTCATACTCTTGCCATTCTTTCTTCACCTCACAAAATATAAGAAAGGACCACTGTCCCAACTATAAAAAGGGCAGAGGAAAGGAAAGAATGTCCTCAAGACAAGCTCAATTCCTGATTACAGAAATTCCTGATGGCAGTTTTCCTGACAAGACTATGGAAATGGTTAACCACTGCATTTTGAGAGTTGCTTTTTGATTTTTCACTCTGGCCTACAGAATTGGGCTTTCGTCACAGGCTTCCACCCAGCTGCTAATTATGTCCTATGTTACTTCAGAACCCAGAAAGTTTAGAGAAAGACCTATTTGACTTTTTTTTCCTGTTTTTGCCTAACAAAAGGTTTTGTCCACCAATGAGTTTTACACTGATGTTCTTTTATTTGAATTGGCTTGTATTTGGTTTATTCAGGTTGGTTTGCATGCTTTTTTTCCTTCCAAAAGTGTTAAGATTATCAATAACTGGTTGACAGTTATCTCCATGATTTATGTCCCACACTGTAACCATTGTGATATTAAATCACTGATTAAATCTGTACTGGGCAAAAAAAATTTGAAGATGAAATTTCAGTGGTCAAAAAGGAACAAGAGTCCCATCTCCTATGAAAAAGTAGAAAGCTTGTAGCCCACTAGCATATTTTTTTAATAGTCACCTTTCTAACCTTACCCACCTTTCTACTGGGTAATAAAGAAAGCAAACAAAAAAAAAAACACATGGAGGTCCTTGTACTTTCAGATTTGTAAGGGGTAAAATGGATGCTTTAAACCTTTTTGCAAAACCTAGAACATCCATTTCACTTATTAAAACAGCTGAACCCTCTAAAAGAGGGGTGTCAAACTCAAGGCCCAGGGGCTGGATTCAATCTGGCCCACGGGGCCACCCTGAAAACGGCTGGCCCATGGTGCCTCTGCCAGTAAAAAGGGAGCTCAGGAGAGCCGCGGGCGGCCCTCCTGAGCTCCGTATTCGCTGGCAGAGTGTTGCAGGAAGCTGTTGCAGCCAAAAATGGAGCTCGGGAGCCCGGTTTTGCTGGCAGAGCGCTCAGGCCACCACAGGCACATCCAACACAAGTGAGGTCAAGCTGGCCACACCCACCCTGGCCATGTCCACCCTGCTGCCCCCGAGGTAAAACACAACCCTGATGCGGCCCTCAATGAGATCGAGTTTGACACGCCTGCTCTAAAATATAACCCTGGCTGCACTTTGAAGAGCACTTTTTAAAATGCTGTGCAAACTTGGTGTGGCTCTTGAGTCAACGGAAGTTGCATTCCTCTACAATATTGCAATGTACAGGAAAGCACACCTGCACTGCAAGTAGAATTTGTGCAGTTGTAGAGGTTAAGGAGATGTGTCATTGTAGAGGTTATGGAGATGTGTCATTTCCCCCTCTTGAAAAAACATTTTTCCACATGCCGTCACTGTTGATTGAAGGGCATATTAGAGTACTGGTCGTGTATGCTAACCATAGCTAATTTTCCAAGGCATATCTTGCAAATAAATTTTAAGAACACATGCAATTAATTCTTGTCCTTCCTCCACTAGGAAACTTGAAATAGCATCAGGAAAGATAGCCTAGTAAGCATTACTCCCTTTTCATCTCTTCTGGTGATACAGACAACACTATGGCATTCAACGGGTAGCTGGGGTGGGGGACAGGGAGTTGGTTTGAGCCAGGATGTGGTTTATTTAGTTGGCTTAAACAATGTGAGACAATTAAAGTAAGTCATTTAGTATCCCATATGTACAGTAAGCTTGTCCTTCATTTTGCATCCTGAAACTCCATTACTGTGGATATATTGAATCAAATGTTGTATTCACATTGAGAACATGATTCAATGTTTTAAATAATCATAATAGTTTAAGCCTCTCAGTAGAACACATAGACCAAAAAAATAAAGGCAGAGAATGATCAGAGATCTGCCCCTTTTTACAGGCAATACTCATAAACAGGGCAAAGCTCTGATCATTTACTGTAGCTGCCATTTTGACTGTTTGACACCTTGGAGAACATCCCTTATATCCTAACTTTTGGAACTTTTCTACCACCCAACTATATTACTGGCTTTTTCAAAGGGCTGAGGAAAATTCAAAACTTGAACTTGGTATCTCTATTGTACTCTAAAGCACGTTAATGAAACATTTTACATCCTTTATGTCAGGGGTTTTAAACTCGTGGCCCACAGGCCAGATGCATTTCATGCTGGCCACTCCCACCCCCATTTTAATGAAGGGAAAAAAAGTCACGATACATCACGTGACGACAACGTGACCCTGCGAGTTTGACACCCCTGCTTTATGTACTCTACTCAAAGTTTTCATTTACTATTGGTTGGATAATGAAGAATACTTCATAACCTCAGATGAATGCTGAGAGACAATAATAATAAAACCTGGATGTACATTGATTACATAATGTATAAGTTTAAACATTATTATGATTTTCACATACTTACTCATCCCCCATCTCCTCACCAGTTTTAAGAACATCAAAAAAAGACATACAAATTCCACAGATTGTATCTATCATGGATCTCCAAAATCATGTCTTATTTGGCTTTAGGATGTTACATACTGTTAGGATCATTCAAAAAATACTAGTAAATCAACTATTTGTTCTGGCTTCAATCTAATAATATTTCCTTGTTAGCAGTAACCAAGATTTATCAAACTTTATGCTGTTACTATGATTTTTAGGGTGATGGCATAAATAGCATAAAAGCACAATTGAATTACAACAGAGAACATATGTGCTATGGATGCTTGATGCTTTCTTAAATGTGGAAAATGGACGAAGGAAATACTGAGATTTATCAGTAATGAGCATGTCCTGGTTGCAAACTGCAGGTGATCCAATAAGGCAAGTGTTTTCTTTTGTCCCATTGTTCTTTTATATCCAAAACACCAATAATTTGTTCCCTGTTTTGATTGGGTTGGAAGGAAGGAAAGAAAGAAAGAAAGAAAGAAAGAAAGAAAGAAAGAAAGAAAGAAAGAAAGAAAAAAAGAAAGAAAGAAAGAAAGAAGGAAGGAAGGAAAGAAAGAAAGAAAGAAAGAAAGAAAGAAAGAAAGAAAGAAAAAGAAAGAAAGAAAGAAAGAAAGAAAGAAGGAAGGAAGGAAGGAAGGAAAGAAAGAAAGAAAGAAAGAAAGAAAGAAAGAAAGAAAGAAAGAAAGAAAGAAAGAAAGAAAGAAAGAAAGAAAGAAAGAAAATGATTTGTGGTACAGCGGTTTTCACAAGTAAGAATTATATATATGTTCCAGTATGGGTAAAGATATGGTACGTTTTAGGGGACAACATTATATTGAAAGAATAGCTTGTTTTTGCTGACTGAAGTCACACATCATGCTTAGCTATAATATGGCTTGCAAAATAAATAAAGTATGTGTGAACCCAATCAATGCTGGAAAACATATTTCCCCACATGTTCACCATTATTTACCTCACAGATGTTTATTATTCCTAGAATCACTTCATTAATTTTTATATACAAACTTTTAAAATAAAGCAAATAATAATGAAATGCACTTAATGATTTTGTTGTACATATAGGTGTAAAATTGAAGTAAGAAATGGGATGTGGACTTGAAAGTATAAAACTAGATCATAGGAAGTTGCAGGGAATCAATCTGGAATGTAAAATGACGTTTCATTCATCAGTGACAGGTGTAGCTAGCATGTTCCTTTTTCTTTCATTCAAGAGCTCAAGGAAAATGCATACGGTTGCCTCCAATTTACCTCACAGTACTCTGAGATACATTGGACTGAAAAAGAATGACGGAACCAAAATCACCCAGTGTGCTTCAATGGCGAAGGATGACAGATATTGTGTTTCAAGGCTTGGTCTGAAGGCACCTGATACAGCAGTGGGATGCTGAAACTAAGCACCAGCAATATTTTAGGCTTCTGGCTACAATTCAGAATATTGTTTTTGACCTTTAACACCTTATAATATGCTTGGTTCATAGGTATTTTCAGGACCATTTTCTCTAGTTTGAATTAATCTACCCTGTACTCCCATCCTGAGTGAGAATGTGGCAGGTTTTCACTCCTTGTGAAATGAGGTCAATGGGCCTTGGTAAAGCTCCCATGGGAAAGGTTATTTTTAGTAGTGGCTCCCAATACATTTCTTGTTTGAGGTCTGATCAGCAACAACTCTGGTTTCACTTAAGAAGGGAATAATGTTAGAGTTACTATAAAGGACTTTGACATCTGAGATGGCTTATGTGAACCAACACTATAAGGTGATGCCTGTGTTATAATTTTCATAGAGGTTTTTATTTGCATTTTATTTTACACATTTATTCTTGCACTTGGATTCTAATGGCATAGAAATGAGAATGACAGCTTAAAAAGATAGGTGAAACAACGGTATAGGAATTTGTCGGCTTCTAAATTGGTGTGTGTGTGAAAGTCAACAACTCCCTTTAGCCCTTATAATTGGCCATGCTGGTTCATGGGAACTAGTAGAGACCAATATTACTTGGAGCCTCACAGGCTTCCCACCTGCTAGTACAGACTGAAATTAGATGGATGCAAGCTAACTAGTTTTCATGGCAAAAATAAGATGACGATGTAAATGTGTTTGTGAACAATGATCTTGTTAATTGTTCTTTATTTCAATCCCTAAGCATAATAAATCACATGAAAATAGTCGTACAAATTTCCAGAAGCAGTTTCAAAACCTCATCTCCCCTATTGCTCCCAGTTGCGGGGGTCTCACACAATCTTGGCAATATATAATATTGCCATCATTTGGATTGTGTGGAGGCTTTGCATACAGGCTGGTACTTGCAAGTAAATTTTCTTATTCAATAATCTCTGTTCAATAATCTCTGTTCAGCATGGGAGGTCAAGGGTGGAATTCTTTCACAGAGTAAATGAGAAAGATAGAACTGAGAGTATAACCCCACTTCTGCAGCTGTGGCATAGTACCCTACATACAAGCAATGTGTGCGGTCTTAGGTAGTTCCAGCTGTAAGAATCAGTTTGTTTACAGATAATGTCAAGGTAGCTGCTTCCAATTCTCTTACACTTGACTCCCGAGCCTTCTTTTCTTAGAAGACATTTTCTGAACTCCCTAAGGCGTTGAACACAACAAATACATTTATATGAGGAATAGAGGGCCAGCATACTATATGTACCATGAACTGTGCATCCAAATTTAGACTATGTTCCAGCAGATTTTGTCCATCCTAGATCCCTATAACATGACACTGGGGGAAAAAAATATTATTTAGCACCCATACAGGTTCTCCTTCTTACTAGATAAGATGAATTAAATACAACACTTATCAAAATGCTTTATTGCATATTCCTCATTCCCAGAGCCTTGGGCTTTATAAGGCAAGGACATTCATCTAATGGTTATCTAAATTGCCTACATCAGATCTGCCCCCACATGCTTGGTATATGTTTGTTCTGTCTGATTTAGCAATCCCTTTGAAGAATTGGAAGAGGTTATCTATGTTCTCACCAGCAAACGCAGGGTGTGCCCAATGATGAAGGGTGTGTGACAGCATAGTTGAATTACAGTGGAATTTATCCCAGAGGCCATAATTGCCTTTGTACTCGGTCTGGGTATCAACAAAGAGAATAACTGGATAAGAATCCAAAAACTTTAATGAGCAGAGAGTGAGAACTGGCTAACTTTACCACAACAGTAGCTCCATTAGAAACAAGAGTTCTTTAACTTCATTATGAAAGACATTTCCTAGAGAACAACAGGGACAGTAATTCTTGAGTGACAGGATTGCACACTGCCAAACTTCCTTGTAAACATGAATTGCACATTTGATCTTATCTTGTAAAATTGTTGATCTTCATTGTCTTTTCCATCTTAGCTACCTGAACAGATACAAGGCTCAGAAGGCAACCAAATGAATTGCAAAACAAGCTATATTCTGTATAAGATTGTCTAATTGCTGCACAGGTCCATCTGGTCTGTTATGCAGCAGTTCCTACTAGCACTGATCTATGATAATTCTCTGGTTCAGGTATAACATGTACAGTAGGAACATTTCCTGGTTTGGGACTAGATCAGGATGAACCAGTCACATGTGACATAAGCTGCAAATCAAACAATATTGTTGAGCTGGCTCTGGAGAAATGGATTTCCCATTACTTAGAATGAAAAAAAAATCTCTTAATTCTAGCATAGCTTTCCTTGTTATTTCAGTGATACAACCTGTGTAAGGTGAATGCACTAACTTGAGTTTTAAAATGAATTCAGAGGTGCTACCCTGACATTTTAAAAATATTTTCTTCTCCTTCAGCTGGTTAGTGTATCACAGGGTTGTCAAACTCGCGGCCTGCGGGCTGGATGCGTTACATGCTGGCCACCCCCACCCCCATTTAAGCGAAGGGGGAAAAAGTTGTGATACATCACGTGACGACAACATGTCATTGTGAGTTTCACACCCTGGTGTATCATAACAGAGCATGCCTTCATAGAAGGCTCCTTGGGAACAAGTGAAAGAGTTCTAGATTGTACAGCTTCCAAACAAACTACAACAGAAAAAGCTGTAGTTTCTTTAGGCTTCTGCTAGACAGAAGCCAAGTAGGTATGAGGAAGATACACTAATATACTGCTTGTTTTAGTAAACCACAATTCTCAACTATTTAGGTTTACACAGAGTGCAAATCAGAGGTAAAATCCAGCAGGTTCTGACAGGTTCTGAACAATTGGTAGCGGAAATTTTGAGCAATTCGGAGAACCAGTAGCGGAAATTTTGAGTAGTTTGAAGAAGCAGCAAATACCACCTCTGGCTGGCCCCAGAGTGGGGTGGGAATGGAGATTTTGCAATATCCTTCCCCCAGGAGTGGAGAGGAATGGGGATTTTGCAATATCCTTTCCTTGGAGTGGGGTGGGAATGGAGATTTTGAAGTATCCTTCCCTGCCATGGCCACCAAGCCACACCCACCAAGCCACACCACGCCCACCAAGCCACGCCCACAGAACTGGTAGTAAAAAAAATTGGATTTTACCACTGGTGCAAATCCTCTTAAAGTAATGTATTCCTTCTCTTTCTCTGGTGAAGACAGGTTCTATGATGTAGAAACTGTTGCTATCAGCTATATGCTACTAAAACCTGCATGTGTGTTTGTTTGTAATCTTCAGTTGAGCAAAATTGAAAGGTATAAGCAACAATAAATAAGCCAAGGTAACTCCAATGAGCTAGAGAATGTTGGGATTCATGATTCCTATGGGAATGAAATTTAGGGGCATTATGGTTGTTTCAACACCTCTGTCATACCACCAGATTTAACCATAGTGATGTGGTCCTGGTTTCCATAATTTTCTGACAGTTTCCCAGAAAGCAATGGGGAAGCTAGCAGGAACTATAAAGTTGATTGTAATTGCCAATTCTCTCTGTAACCTTCTGAATTGAATGCTTTTCTTGTGGAAAGCTTACAGGAAGAAAGTAATGGGGAAGCTGGCAGGAAAGGTTGCAACTTGCTCTGATCAGTCTCCCTGCCCCTCCCTCACACTTATGCACCCTCCTGCACCCAGCAGGAGCCGCTTACCTATCTGTTGACTTTGGACTCACAACTTCCTGCTGGCTTCCACACTGATTTTCTTCCTGCAAGCTTCCCACAAGCCAATAAATGGGGAAGTGAGAAGGAAGGAAGAAGGGGAGGCAGGAAGTAACAGGGAGGAAAGAGAAGGAAAGAAGTTGGAAGGAAAGAGTGGGAAGGAAGGGAGGGACAAAGGAAGGAAGATTTCAAATGCTCCCTGCCAGCATTTGAAGTTCCCTGCAAGGGAGTCACTGTGAAAGTCAACAGGAAGTCACTATCTCACTAATTTTTTGCCTGCCTATGGTTATGTATGCCTATATCTGTTTCGACAAGGAAATATCTCTGAAATGATGACCAAAGGCATCATGGTTCCCTAGAGATGATGGCTGGCATTTTGTCAATTTTGATGGCCAAATCTGGTTCTGGGTTCTGCCTCAGCTTCTAATAAGCAACCGAGTGGGAAGATAATTTAAAAGCAATTTATTAGAGTACTTTGCTAAAGTGGTGTCCCTCTAGGAAAAGGGGGAACCAGGAAAAATGGCTTACATTTACTTTTATAGTTAGCGCAACGAAGCTCTTCAAAGCAAAAGCTGATTGGTTTAGAAATGGTCAGCTGTCCAGTCACATCACAAGAATTAAAATATCCAATAATATGTGAGCGTAGCCATAGAAAAGAGCCTTGTATTGTGAGTAAAAGTAAAAGAAACATTTTAAAAGAAAAACATCAAAATAGATTCTCAGCACTGCCCAAGGGTGAGCTTGAATATTTTCTTTGTTCGTGGAGGTTTGAGAACAGCTAAAAATAAAACTGTTATCTACAACAGAGGTCCCCAACCACCAGTCTGTGGACCGGTACTGGACCCTGGCATGCCAGAAACTGGGCCATGCAAACAAGTGAAACCCCATTCCCCATGGGGATGCAGGCAGCATGCAAAACCATGCCCCCTCCAGTCTGCAGAAAAAAACTCTCTCCATGGAACAGGTTCCTCCATGGAACAGGTGCCCAAAAGTTTTTGGGGCCGCTGATCTACAATGCAGACCTGCAATCTGGTTTCTGAAAGAGAGGCTTTTCTTGAAGCTTAAGGCATGTGGCAAATTATTAGCAATACAGATAGTCCTTAACTTACAACAATTCGCTTAGTGACAAAGTTACAAAGACATGGAAAAAAGTGTGCAGCATCCCCATGTAATTTACATTTGGAAGCTTGACAACTGACTCACATTTATGACAGCTGCAATGTCCCGGGGTCACATGATCACCTTTTGCAACCTTCTGACAAGCAAAGTCAATGGAGAAACCAGATTCACTTAACAACCAAGTTACTGATTTAATAACTGCAGTGATTCACTTAACAACTGTGGCAATAAAAGTCGTAAAATGGGGCAAAACTCACTTAACAAATTTCTCACTTGGCAACCTAAATTTTGAGCTCAATTGTGGTGGTACGTTGAGGACTACATGTCCTGTACAGTTTAAAAAGCAAATTTAAAATACAACAAAACCCACGTTGGTTAGACAGTGCAACAGTACTACAAAAACCATATTGCAAGTATTGCAAAGTCCCTCCCGTGTGGTCCTCACTAGTTTTGAACTAAGATTAGCTTGCTCTTCAACCTGACCCTTCTTAAAATATGGCCAGTCTTAAGCCGAGTTGTGGATTGCATCTAGACGTAATTAATTATAAGTTAGACTTCTGGAGTAAACTGTGACTAATTGAAATTAAAAATAAAAGCTTTGAAATTTCTCCTTGTGGTTGGATCGGGAATAGGAGTGGAAAGGAGGGAATGCCCAAGGACCGAAGGAGGGAATGAAATTTATAAAAGTATAAACCACAGCTTATAGCTGTGCCAGGCTAGTTAAATGATTTGTGATTGTGGCTAAATAACTTTTTGCATAGCTAGCAACATTTTTAGCTCTGAAATTTACCCAGGTTGCCAGGCCAGATTTATATAAAAATTTTATTCCATTTACTCCTAATAATATATTACTCATTTCCTGCTGCCATTAATAGTGGGAAAACAAAGTTCTACTTTCCACCAGTCAATTGTGTGAGAGTAGCAGGCAATGAAAACCCACTGATTCCTTTCTTACTAGGAACCATCCAATGGGAAAAGCAGGCAAAACTTTTTCCATTAATAAACTGTGGGGTGAATCGGAGCTTTACTTCAAAATGAAAATGGCCCAGTCAGAGAACAAGCTAAAAATATAGGAATTAGCATTGTTAAGAGCTTCAGAAATATCCAGCCTAGACATTTTCTTCATTTTGCATTTGATGTGGTGGAAGGAAGCAAAAGTTTAAGTACAGTTTTTCTGTTTACCTCTACAGTTCGCAAAGAACATACAGTTGTCTATTATTGTACACTTTAATCTGATTTTTCTAATCGCCAAAGAAAAAGAAAAGTTACAATGATTGAAAACTTACTAATCCCCATGAAATAGAGGAGATTTATTAAATACAAAAGAGGAGATTTATTAAAAATATTTCAATAATTAACAATACTCAGAAGAACAGAACCACAACGATTACTCAAGAGATACACTTTTAGTTAGTCAAATATTTCTAGAGGAGGAGGAGCTTTGGTCTGCTGCAGCAAAAAAATAAAGGAACTGCCATGTTTAGGCTTTTTCTCACTGTTGAGGTGGAGCATTAGCTACTCATCCTTGAGTTGGCAGGAAACTGGACTGGCATGAAACCAGCTGCTCCTCTGCTGATCCTAAATTGCCAAACAAATCAGCTAATTCTACTTTATTGTAAAGGTACAGAACTTGCAAGTCTGCTTTCCCAATGTCAACAGCCTGATCGATTAGGGTGGGTCCTTCCTAAGTTTCTCTCTGATCACTGAACAACTCCAGGCTCCTCCCTTTTCTTGTCTGCAGATCTTCCCTTCGTCCCTCAAGGTCACTCCCATATGCCATTACATCATTATGTGACAAATCTTAACAGATTTTACACACCTTGCAGCTGCCTTGGGTGGTGTAGAAGAACGAGAAAAGCACTATTTGCCCAATAGTCACGCACCACTTAAAGTTGTTTTGGCAAGGAGAGTAACTATATAAATTAAAGCAAATAAATTTATAGCAGTCATGGGTTGGGGATAAAATGAAAGTAATATCCTGGGTACAATAAAAATAAATAAATATTGCCAGGATATGACTATGGCTCAGATGTACACAGAATTAACTTGAGTAAGTATGGACAGTAATGGCTGTGTTGAAGTTAGAAAGAAGAGAACTAGAAATG
The DNA here is from genome assembly GCF_029215685.1 of Pituophis catenifer annectens. Taxonomy (NCBI): domain Eukaryota; kingdom Metazoa; phylum Chordata; class Lepidosauria; order Squamata; family Colubridae; genus Pituophis; species Pituophis catenifer. The sequence continues at coordinate 55,476,778 of NW_027256886.1, read as the reverse complement.
ACATGGGAGTCCCTGAATTGATAAGTGATTAGCACTTAAGAATGCTGATTTCTGCTTAAGACATAGATAATATTATGGGAGCTCTTTCTTAAGATACAGATAAAGAATTTCAATCTTCTACCTGAAGTGAATATGCTACAATGAAGAAAGTTACATAGTTTTGAATATCTAGTTAGGTAGTCCAGTACTCAATACTGATACACTACTTTTTAAATTATTTCTGTTGTTTCAAATATTTATTTTAAACTTTTTTTAACAAAAAAATTCAGCTCAGCAAGCATTATAGAAAAATGTCCATACTCATGTTTAGATGGTGCAAATATAAAATATTTTATAAGACTATAAAATAAGGTAAAATGCTTTTAGCTACCATGAAGCATGGTAGAGCGGCTTTATGAATAGGCCTTGCATTTCTGGCACACTTGGCTTTGAAAATTTAGCTTCGCTGAATTTTAAAACCATAGCAGGAGGAACCTCAAGGCATCAGATGAAAAGAAGATGCTAGGAACGTGTTCCAAAGTGTCCAAAAGCTGGAACAGGACTGAGTCAGTGAGAGCCAAGGCCATCAGGAAGTTCTCTAAATACTGCCTGTGGCTTACAGATCAGAGGGCAAGAACCAATAATTTAGACAAATAAATTGACCACAGCTTCACCACAGAAACCTCTCCCACATCCTTTGTAGATACCTAAAAGTGTTCACTTTCTCTCGCTGTCTTTCTTCCACACACACTCAGTATAAATGAATTCTATATTTACAGACAAGACTGTTGATACGCTGGGAAGGGGGGGGGCTATTGAGACAAGGCTATTGACAAGGCTATAGTCAACACACAAACTATACACAAAAAAGTTCAGAAAAGTTCACCCTATTTGTGATACCAAGATATTAATGCATCCAGAGAACTTTCCTTATTGAGTGGAGTGAAAATTATCAATAATAGCAGCTTTGGTTACAGTTTTGGAACATGAGGTTCCTCTAACTTGATGTGGTTTTACTGTAATTCTAATTACAAATCAGTAATTGATTATAGTAATCAACTGTAAAGTACAGTAATTGAGTGATATTTATTGACCCCCCCCAAAAAAATCTGAAACTAAGTCTATACCTTTGTTGAATTTAAGCACTTATTCATTTGGCTATTTTGCACTAAAAATTTCAAACAATTTATGGACAACTCTTTTTCAATAGCTCAGACCGTTGAAAATCAAATTAGAAGCTTATCCTTTAATTTCATGCTTTTGATCTTGGATATACTGTATATACTACTTCTGTCTTACTATCGCAGCACCATTGAGAGTGTCCTGACATACGGCATTCTTGCATGATATGGGAGCAGCTCTGTAGCAGACAAAAAAAGCTCTACAGAGAATCATTAAAACTGCCCAGAATATCATCGGACTCCAGCTACCAGCCCTGGACAACATCTTCGAATCTTGCTGTTTGAGAAAGTTGCATAACATTCTCAGAGACTCTTCCCATCCTGCTTACAATCTTTTTGGACTGTTGCCTTCTGGCAGAAGATACAGAACAATTAAAACTCAGACCACATGTTTTCTGAATAGTTTTAATCCCAGAGCTATAATTGCACTCAACAATGAACTAAAGGGCCATCATCAGTGAGCTATTGTACACAACAGTGAGTCTGTTGTGTGGATGTTTGTGGTTTAGGGTTGGGGAATTGTGGTGGGTGGGAGTGTGTTTGGGGATTGTTAGGTGTGTTGGACCTGGTCTTTGGGTGTTAAGTGAATTTCGTTGTATGGGTATACTGTTATTATATATATACATATACATACACACACACACACACCTCTTCATGGTGGGTGTCAGTCTGCTTCATGTATGGATTAGAGGGGTAACCACCACACATCCACGCAAAAAGCAGACTCAAACCCACACTGATGATGAGGCATGACCGCGGACCAGAATCCAGACCACAGCTGCATCATTAGCCCCTTTAAATCCCTCCAATCCATACATGAAGCAGACTGACACCCACCATGAAGAGGTAGCACGGCCATGAACACGAAGCCAAACAACAGCAACACAGCTCACCAGCTCAAATCCCCCTGCTACTCAGACTAACCCAAGCACAACCAAGCCCCCACCTAAACAGAACACACACTCATCCAATCAGAGCACAGCCAACCCCCCATCCAATCATAGCACAGCCAAACCCCCAACCAATCAGAACACACCTCCACCCAATCAGAACACAGCCAAGCTCCCACCCAATCAGTTCACACCCCCACTGGCAGTTAAAAGGAAGAAACAGCTGCGATCACACACATTGCTCCTAGAAGCATGAAGCCGAAGACACCAGCCTGAAGATGACGAATGAGACTTCGTCGAAACGTTGCCAAGAAACCTCCAATTTTACGTGGGAGAAAACCCGAATAACCAAAGACCTACATATATATATATATATGCATGCACACACACACACACACACATATGTAAAGAAAGAAGCAGACATACTGTGAACTCTGGAACTTAAAATTTTAAAATTTTAAAAATTAAAATTTTATTTTACTAAGCTTTTGTCAGCCATCTGCTGACATCGTCAGAGTATTAAACTACCATTACAGAGATCCCTGCCTTTATATGCCATTAATCAATTTGGCCCTTGCGTGTGTAATTGGCCCTTCCAGCCGTCTCCCACTTGTAATCAGGTGTGTTGTTTTTGCTGTCGTCATGCTGGATGATGGAGGTTTGATTTCTACTGTTTCCTCCCTCTTAGTTTTCTTATCAGTGGGGGATGATGTTAGCCTGTCAGCCACTGCAATTTGCTGCCTTGTCTGTGACCTCGTGTTCGGCCAGGTTTGTTTCCCATTAATCCTATCTGTTACAGTTTGAGACAGCCCTGCCGGGTTGCTCTGTGTTTGGTCAGGACTAACTATGCCTTCACAGGCTGAGTCTGCATGCTCAGAAGTGGGTGCCTTTGGTCTTTGCTCACTGATGGAAAGCTGTCTCTGCTCATCCTGCAGGGTCTTTCCTGGTGTCTCAAAGCCTGGTAGGCCGGTGGCAGTTCGATATGCCTGTTATTGGAGAACCAGACTTCTTTTAGTAGGCGTCCTCCTTTGGTCCTATCATGGGCAATAACCTCAGCTTCTTGAAAATCAAATGTATGGTTGTGCTCCTTCATATGCGTCCAGATCTGGGAGCGCTGTTTCTTGCATCGGACAGCCAGTTCGTGTTTGTGTACTCTGGTCTGTAACCCCTTGGCCGTTTCCCCTATGTAATTGCTTGCACAATTACTACAGTTGATGCGGTAAACTATTGAAGATGTCTCCTCCTTGGATAATGCTTCCTTTGGGCACATCACTCTCATTATCAGTGTTTGGTCCAGCTTATGCACCACTTTGACTCCATGTGCCGAGAGGATGCGTGCAGCAGTTTGGATACCCCCTGTACATATTGGAGTACCTTCCACGCAGCAGTTCCACTGGCACCTTCAATAGGCTGCCGAACCCTAGGTGTAGCACACCTTCTGATAAAGTCCATTGAGTATCTGTTGAGCTTGCAGACCTGGTAATTGTGCAAGCAATTACATAGGGAAAATGGCCAAGCTGTAAGGGCATATTACATGCGCAAGGGCCAAATTGATTAATGGCATATAAAGGCAGAGATCTCTGTAAATGGTAGTTTAATACTCTGATGATGTCAGCAGATGGCTGAAGAAAGCTTCGTAAAATAAAATTTCTTTTAAAATTTTAAAATTTTAAGTTTCTACTTCAGTAAAATGAGCACATGTGAGTTCATAGTAGCAGACATGTGACTTTTTAAAATTCATGGTATATTTTTAACTTCAAGATCCAAAACTCCCTATTTAAGACCCTGAAAATGTATAATAGTGGGAATGGCTTGCAATAAGACCCCTCCAAGAATATTTTCTTTTTCATGAATGTAAACCAGTCTAAGCTTGCCCAGAATATTTATTTTATCCAGAATTTAAGACAGCAAAGGCTCCATCTTGCCTCAAAGGTGACACAGTCAAAGTGCATTCATAATTAATCAAGAAGCACAGAACATGGCCTTCAAAATGTTAGACTGGATCGTTTCCAAAGTTAGAAGTGCCCTTGATTTCTGACACAGATTTGAACATGATATAGCAGCAAACTTTAAATCTTTGCCTTGAATAATTTGATTGCTGTGAGTTCATAATTATTATCTTTGTGATTTGCAAATTTAATAATCTTGTTGAAGACTCTTTCTGTTCTTGACAAGAACTCACTTGTTTGGTGACTCCAAGAAGTTGGTAATATAGGTAGTTGATAATGAATACCAAAAGTTCTTAACTTGTTCAGTTTGTTTATCACTGATTTGCAAGTACAAGAAAGACTGAAAACTTTTTGAGTCAAAAGCTGGTTTAGTTAACTTCTAGGTTTTCTTTGTCACAGTAGGATCCTACTATTGTTAAAGATTTATGGAATTTATTCCAACAACTTGGAATATTAGCGGGCCTATTCTTGATACCTTTCTAAGATTGGAAGCGTGATAAAATAATTTCAAATTTTAGAAAGTGAAAGGAAATTGTTGATGGTTACTCTAAATATAGCAACTATAAAATAATATTTTTTAAAATTAAGAAATCCAGAAAAATTAGGTCCCTTACAAATTCTTTAATTGGAGATTGATTAAAAGTTCTGAATTTGAAACTGCCAACCACTCAGGCATGGGGTCAAAAATCAGCAAGTTTATACTATTGTTGTTGTAATTCGACAAAGAAAATTGGTAGCAGTTGTAAGTAGCCCAGATCCCCGATAAGATTGGATTATGAGAATAGGAAGTAGGATTGCTAGAATATTTAGAACCCGAGTTAGACTAATTATAAATACTGATATGCTTTGCAGTGCATTTTTACATGATATACATATTTTAAATATATGATTGTCCTTGCACACATAGGTAATTACATCCTATATGAAAAAGTACAGTTCTTATGACATTGCTAATGTAGATATATTCGCTTTAAAAATGTATTTGCTTTGTATGTAGTGAATTCAATGCATCACAAAAAGACAGTAAGGTGAATTTAGCTAGCCTATGTGAGAAAAACACAGGTGTGATTGTGATAGGATGGATGATCAAATGGTTAAAGTGGTCTTGAGGATCAGGAAGGGAAAGAATAATTGAGCTGGGAAGGGGGAGAGGCAAAATATGAAAAAGGGATGTATTCATTGTGAGCAGCCTTATCAAAAAGGATCAAAATATGGCTGAACCCATATGATAACCCAATGTATTACTTGCTTTGCAAAACATGCATAACTCTGGCCTGTCTTGTCCTAAGGTGCTTTTTTTTTTCAAGAGGCAACTGGACTTTCTGGTTTTTCTTTGAAGATGTTTTGCTTCAGTCCAGTTGCCTCTTGGGACAACCATAACCTAGATGACTGAGAATCTCCATAGACATCTGGCCTGCCTTGATAACTCCTTCAGAAGGTAGCTAGCTATGCTGGTTGAAAAGTTTTCTAGGATCTTCAAATACAATTTGTCGAAGCTGACTTAAACTTGTCAGAAATCAAATGCAGGACCATTTCAATGTGAGCCTGAGGAGTGATATTCTTTTTCTGCTTGCAGTTTCTGTTGCTTGTGGTAATTTCAGAAAACAAACAAGCAAAAAGAAAACTATTAATCTGATTTTGTTTTGTGTCTTTGCTTTCTGATTCTGGTTTTCCTTTTTACATTGTGCTTTTCTGTCCCTTTTAAGGAATTTATCATCTCTATTCTTCTCCACTCCCTTGTGGAATGCAAGCATTTTTTACAAAGTTATGTCAGCTTCTCTTTTTAAAAATGTAATTGGCAGCTTGTTTCTACATGCTGAGTAGGTGGGAAAAATGGATTGCTGAAGATAAAGCTTCAGGGAATGTAATTCACAAGCAAGAAATTGTCCTTTTCTCGGCAACAGCTTCTCAAATGAAAAACTGAATGATTAGTGTGCCCTTTCCTATTATTCTCTTCTCTGAAGAGTAATTGGTGAAGAATAGCAATACATCAAGTGTATTTTTTTTAAATCTATTTTTAAAAAAGTATTGTGACTAGTTTAATTTACTTCTTTTTGGCCTTGGAATAGTAACAGACAGAAACAGTTTAGAAGCCCTGTGGCATTTTTATTAACAAAAATAGATTTGTATTTTTTGTGAAATGTTCAGAATCTTAATAAATGCGTTTGATAAAATACATAAATACATACAAAATAAAGGTAAAGGTAAAGTTTCCCCAGTCCAGTCATGTCTGGCTCTAGGGGGCACTGCTCATCTCTGTTTCTTAGCTGAGGGACATTTCCATGGTCATGTGGCTGGCATGACTATACACCAGAGGCACCCTGAACATAGTTACCTACCCAGTGAAGTGGTACCTATTATCTACTTTCATTTGCATGCTTTAGAACTGCTTGGGTGGATAGGAGGTGGAGGAAGTAATGGGCTCAACCCATCATGTGGTGTTTGGGTCTCAAACCCAGGCTATCAGCTTTCCAGCTGATAAGCTCAGTGTCTTTAACTGCTGAGCCATTGCATTCCCTTGTTTGGCATTGAGAAACCGTTTAAAAATGAGAAATTCTGTCATAGATTCAATATTTGCTTCTGGAAGAAGAGTTACTCTTTTCATTGATTGCATAGCAAAGTATTTGGGGAACACCAATCCATCTTAAAATCAAGGTTTTGGTTAGCAATCTTCTTATTGTTTGGGTGGTACATAACAGAAGGATGTACGAATGAATGGGATTCCATATAGGAAGAATTAGTTTGGTGTGGTGGTTAAGCTATCAGGCTTGAAACTAGGAGCACATGAGTTCTAATCCAACCTTAGGTACAATGCCAGCTGTATGACTTGGGTCAGTCACTCTCTCTTAGCCCTAAGAAACAAGCAATGGCAAACCACCATGGAAATCCTGCCAAGAAACTGCAAGGACTTGTCCAGGCAGTCATCAGAAGTCAATACTGACAAGTTCAAGAAAAAAAATGTACGTTAGTACTTCATGCATGTGAAAAGTAGGAAGAGGTTTCAGTTGTGTCCGCTATTTGGATTACTTTGACCTCTTTCTGTAGATGCTGCTGTCCTCAAACATACAGAAATGTACAACTGTCACATATGATAAAGCATGCTTGGGGAGTGGGTTGCATTCAGGTTGCTTGTTTTTTGTAGAGAGACCATACATGTGATGGAGCTAGGGGCTCTATGGCTGTATTAATATTCCAGCATAGTAACGATTTGCAAACGGGAATGCGTATTAGACTTCCATTCTCTTAAATTTAACATATATGAAACAGTTACTCAAAATTGGTTCAACTAACTTTTAACAGGAAAAAATGGTGACAGCGTATCTAACTTTCATTTTTTTAATAATTGAGGCTGATCAACAAATTTAGAAACATATTCAGTTTCTAAATGTTTTGTATTGCAGATTGATCACACTTTCACTTCATACAACTGGATCTTTCTTTACAAATGGATTCATCAGAACTTTTGGAAATGGTTACATGATGTTATATAGAATAGAATAACAGAGTTGGAAGGGACCTTGGCAGGGGTGGGATTTCTATAATTTAACAACTGGTTCTCTGCCCTAATGACAGTGGTGGGATTCAGCCAGTTCGTACCACTTCGGGAGAACCTGTTGTTAACTTTCTAAGCAGTTTGGCAAACTGGTTGTTGGAAGAAATCATTAGGGCAGAGAACTGGTTGTTAAATCACTTGAATCCCACCACTGCCTAATGACCAGGTAGGTGTGGCTTGGTGGTCATGTGACCGTGTGGGCATGGCCAACTCAATGTCACTCAGGTTGATGGGCGCTTCGCTTTAACTGTTACAATGTAACAAGGGTTAACCAGAGAGGCAGTTTCTGTAAGCAGGGCAATAAAGATTGGGCTAGAAAAAATACCAGAATGTTCCCTTCCTGCCTTCCTTACAGGATTAGCCCTGTAAAGTGGGAAAAAAAACAAAATAAGATTTCTTCCAACAACCGGTTCTCCCGAATAGGTGTGAACTGGCTGAATCCCACGACTGGATCTAGTTCAACCCCCTGCTCAGGCAGGAAACTATAAACCATTTCAGACAAAGATTGTCCAATCTCTTCTTAAAAACTTCTAGAGGCAAGTTTTTGTACTGGTTAATGGTTTTCACTGTCAGTAAATTTCTTCTTAGTTCTAGGTTGCTTCTCTTCCTGATTAGTTTCCACCCATTGCTTCTTGCCCTGTCCTCAGGTGCTTTGGAGAGTAGCTTGACTCCCTTTTCTTTGTGGCAGCCCTTCAGATATCGGAACACTGCTATCATGTCACCCATGGTCCTTCTTTTCAATAAACTACACATATCCAATTCCAACAACCGTTCTTTATATGTTTTAGCCTCCAGTCTCCTAATCATCTTTGTTGCTCTTCTCTGCACTCTTTATTGTCTGCATTATATATTCTCATACCATATGGCTTAGAATCCAATCTATGAAAAAATAAAGTTACAGGCTATGCAGCATAAGTTTTTACATTGCGCTAAATGAGAGACTAACATAACACATTCAAGCTTAAAAAAAGGTGGCCCTCTTGAAGAATCGCACATAGCTTTCCATCCTCCTGTTCGTTGACCACAGACCTCTCTTAGTTGCACTGTTGAAATACAGTTGGAGATCCTAAATATAAATGGTGTGATTTCCTCCCACTTGTTTTGGTGGAAGATGAAATTTTAAGAAGTGTGTAAAGCCGCCACTAGGCTTACTGGATCTATAAAATACATTTTAAATTTAAAAGACACCAAAAACATTGTGTCTATGTAGTTTTCAAGATCTAAATAGGATACAGTGATTTTCCTGCAGATTTTTGTCATGTAGAATATTCAAAAGTTATTCCCATAATCCAGTTACCATTTAGCAATCTAAAATTTGTCACAGAGTTTGACCAGAACTTGAGTGCTGTGTGATCTGATAAGTCTTTTATTTGACTTCCCTCCAATATCCCCTCCCCCTTTTTTTTATCTACTCAACCAGTTGAAAAGTAAGTCCACTTGGCCATAGTTTCCTCCTGAATTGAAAGATGCCAGATCTGATAATTTTTTAATATCAGGCTGTGGCATGGACCCAAACCTCTTCTGTTATCTTGATTGTATTGATCTTATCAGTGGACTACTGTTGCTGGATTCTGTGCTGGGCATCTTGCCATTTGCAGCTACTGGAAAAAAGAACAATTAATGTAAGCTGATGTAAACATTCTGCATGGCTCACAAATCTATTGTACAATCAGGGCATGACTCTTTCTTATGAAATGCCAAGAATTTGCTGCTGAGAATTCCTTATGGTTGTCCAAAACTCTCCAGGAGGGGGGGAAAAACAAACATTTTAACTACATTAACTACATTCATTTCAAAAGGGAACATTTACAATACAAAGGCTTTTTTGTAGATTAATTTTTACAAAGTGGCAGTCTCAGATCTTTGTGAGCTGTGATGACCTTAAAAGCTGATTGTGTAAACTTGCCCCCAGTGAATTTTGTGGAATTTAAAATAGTTGTCAGATATCATGGGTACCCAGTTCTGGCTATCAGCCCTTCACTCTTAGACTGGACCCATTTATCGTGCTAAGCTAAACCTTAATGTGGTTTGTTTCTTTTTGTCTTATTGTAGCAAGTTATCTATCATAGTTAGAAAACTATGAATTATATCTATGAACTGTTGTAAACTATGAATTAAGGCTAAGTATATTCCATAATTCCAGGCAATTTGGATTTACTCAATGAATCATGATTAATTAAACCATAATAGTCATGGTCTAAGATATACATGTATTGAAGACATCCTCTCTTTAGTGAATGTTCACTCCATTTACAAAGGAAGGCAGATTAATCTCTTTATTATGCGCAAACAGAAAACACTATTTTTTTAAAGTACTGCAGCCTTTTGTATGATTGCCCTAATATTCTATCTTGAGTCACAATTTTTAGAACCAGATTTCTTGTAGGTTGTATATATTTGCATTTGTACAAGCAGCTGTATATAGAGGTAAGAAAGTAGGTGGATAAGGTAATTGCATCACTAGAAATAAGTATGTTCTTTCGTTGCTTGAATGCAACAGCTGACAAACGGCATCTTTATCATAATTACAATGCTACTTTTGCCTACAAAAATGTCATCCTAGCATCCAAGCTAGATTATATATTGCAATGGCCATATATAGATTCTCCCAAATTTTCATTGCGGTGGGTCTACTCGTGACTTCCAGCAGAAAAATTTAAAATAAATCCGGCATTGAATGGACAAATATGAACTGGCACCAATTTTGACAGTTTGGAAACTATAGGGCTCTGGGTTTCAAGTTGAGGGTTACAGATGTAGCAATTTCCTTATCATGTTTGCGTGTGGGTGTAAAGTTAATATTCAATCCTGCTTTGGGAGGATCTTCTATTTTATAAAGGAAGGAAGGAAAGAAGAAAATCCTTTGACCAAGTCAATCTATGGATTTAAAAACTTATGGAGAAGGAAGGTGAGTGTTGTTCCAGTCTCTGTCTCTTTCCATTTTTTATCCACATGCTGAGAAGAAATGTGGTTTTTTTTCACCCCCCTCCCTTTTGAACATTAGGGTGCAAAGAAGTATTCAGATCCTAATTTCCCTTATTCTGTATTGATGTATCATTACCAGATTGGGGGAAAAAGATGTCTTGGGGGCTGCTTAAGCAGCTACTCAAGACATTTTAGAAAGGGGGAAGAAGCAGAAAGACAATACCGCTCAGCTGGGCGTAGAAGGTTTCTGAATACATGCTTTGTCTGTCCTTTCTTTGGCTGGAAACCAGGAGCTGTTGTCCCTGTTTCAGTTCAAACTGTCCCCTTTAGCTCTTGATGGCTTTACTGCCCTCGCTGCTGAACCTCAACAGATTGGGCTTATTTACCTATTCACACTCTACCGTGGAACCTCATTAATAGGCTTATTAGCCACCCCATTCATGTGCAGGAGAACGGACAAAAAAGGATTGTGGCCACAATCTTTTGGCCGCTTTTAGAAGAAGATGAGAATGATGATGATGGTGATGATGATGATTAAAGAAATGTAAAGAGGCTATTCTTTTATTCAGCAATGGCAGGAAAAAGTTTTCTGAGATCACTGGAAGTTTAAATATGATAAAGTTTTGTTTTTTTTTTATCAAAAAAAACCTGTTTCTGCTTTACTTCAACTGAGAGGTGGTGGCCCAACCTGAAAATCAGCTTATTTCAATGAATAAGTGCTATTGATCAACAGAAAAAAAATGCTTCTAGATGTCATGGAAGAAAAAGATTATATTTTGTCACCTTTTATGGAATATTCCTTTTTGGAAAGAGGCAAACATATTGAATTGAGAAAAGTTACTGTTTCTTCTTGCGTTTATTTTAAGCTGAGAATGTTTTAACAATGTTTTTAAGGAATAAGAAAAGAGATTTGAAGGTGAAATTGGCATCTTGTTCCTCACAGGTCAATTTCTAAATTAGAAAATTCAGATGTTGCACTTACAGGTACAAAGATACAATTATAAAACTGCAGAAGGGCATGAATATTTCTGTGAATAGGGATGTAAAGTTTCAAATCATAAATGTAAATAGAAAACCAAGGACAAAGAATCTTAGCTTTAGTTCAATTATAAGAAAGTAAGTTTGTTTTAATTATAATAATGTCATTATATTAAAGTATATGCATATCCCTCATAAGTGAACTGAAACAAGAAAGAATAAATTTTGTTGAGAGTGCTATTTTTTAACATAGAAACTGTACATTTGTACTAACTAAGCTTAGTTTGTTTTACTTGATCCTTGACCAATATTGACATTTTTATCATTTATATTGCAGTATTTATTCAAGACTTTCTATGGCTCTAATGAAATTTAGAGTGTATTGCTGGTATTTTAATCAAAGAATAGCTTTTAAACAACAGTAAAATTTAAGTGGGTAATGACAAGATTATAAGGGCTTTTTAAAAAATGAATATTTCCTTTCATTTCTTCCTTTCATTTCAATACAAGAAGTATTTTCTCAATAATCAAGCCATACAAGGTATTTGTAATTTTCCCACCTATCTTTATTTTATATCCCATTCATTCAGCTTTGCTGCTGGATAGATATTTCAAGGTAATAAGCAATGCCAATGCATTAGAAGACTACAAGCAGCAAGAGAGTCACTAACCTGTATTTTAATATTGTTCTAAAAGACGAACAATATCAGCAACGTAAATGATGTCATTGTTCCTAATGGAAAAAACACCTCCTGTTTGGAACAGCAAAGTTTATGTGAGAAGGAATCGTTAGTAGTTCAGACTGTTAACTTGCAAACATTTCAGATCAGGATGGGAAGAAGTCAAGAGTTAATGGCTCCCGTATTACTATCCTGGGATATGAATTGGTTTCATATTGACTGCTTTTTTTCATTCTTTATGATTATTGTCAGAAGTTCTCATATTCTTATGAGTTTGAACAGGTTCAGATGAGCACATTCTGTTTCCAAATGCTAAACATTCATGTGACAATCTAAGGGAAATGTAGACCTTACAGTTCTCCATGCAATCGAAACATGTACTTGTAGAAAAATAGATAAATTTCATTAGGACAGTATTGTTTCCCCCTTCTTTTAAAGTCTTCTCTTCCCTTATCCCATTTCTTTTTTGCATCTACCATGTTTCCCCAAAAATAAGCCCTCCCCAATAAGCCCTTCCCTAAAATAACCTCTCCCCCAAAAATAAGCCCTCCCCCAAGAATAAGCCCGCTCCGAAAATATTTAAATGCATGCGCAGCCAGTCCCTGCCATTTCCTCTGCGTTTGGGTTAGGAGACAGATCTGAAAATCAGGTAAGACAGTAAGAGGAGCCCCGCCTTGCTCCACGCACCCAAAAATAATAAGACCTCCCCAAAAATAAGGCCAAGTGCTTATTTTTGGGGTTCAAAAAATATAAGACAGGGTCTTATTTTGGGGGGAACACGGGTATTTTAAATGTTAGCTTGTGTGACTTAGTTTTCTTTAAGAATTACATTAGTGCAAATTGTTTGAGTAATAGGCACAAATTCTGCTTCACTGTTTTCTTTCCATTTTATTTAAGTTTGTGAAGAAAATATATGACGATATTAATCTCAGCAATGCAATCTGGACTTTAGTAAAAAAAAAAAAGAATGGGTTAAGGTCAAGAATACAAAGAGTCAAGAATAAGAAGGGCACCCAATTATAGTTGGAGGTGTCCATGCCTTTGATTGAATGTATAAATCAGGCTTTTCCTATGCATGCCTACCCAATGTGGAGTAGCACATTATTACTGCTTTTTGAAAAATTCCCTCATCATGTTTTTCATGTATGAGGGTTATTATAGCAGTTATTATAGCAGAAAAGCAGGCAGGGCAATGTGATAAAATGTGTCATCATTTTAGAGTCTTTGCATTGTCCCAAGAGTCCCAAGTCTAGCCCCACTTGAATTCTACTGACCTTTACCTAGCACCAATTTAGTGCTGACCATTACTTGACCAGATACCTCTCTATCGGCTTCAATAAATCCCTTATGCAGCAGACTACACAAATGGTTCTGATTCTTTGTGCCTGTCAGTCATCTGCAAAGGAGGATCGACATCAAAATGATGGGCGTGACCAGGCAATCAAAACCACACCCCTTTTTAAATATCTGTGAAGTATGTGTCATACATTACAAAAGCTAGGGCTTCAACACCTAGTCACAATCCTCATTTTGATGCCATCGATCTCTCCCTGTGAGTGGCCCTGCAAGGAACATGGGTCCTTTGCTTATAAATAGAGATAATTCTCAATAAGACCTGAATTTTATATTTTGAAAGAATAAGGATAAACTGGCATTTGTTTTTTGCATCCCATCCCAAAATTCTAAGGAAAAGACCAAGCCCAACCTGAACCATTGGTAGCCCCTGAAAAGTCAAATTCCATATTTTATGTTAAGAGAGACTAAATGCAGCCTCCCTTGTTCTAACCCTAGCTATGTCTTCCTCAATCTACTCTTATTTTTTCCTCTTCTCTAATTAAGAGTTTGATTCTTCTGACAGAGAATTGTCCGTGCTACATTTTGAAACAAATGAGTCACACAATTTTGTTGATTTATAGTTCATAAGAATGGGAGGTGATTGTGAAACATGTTTTCTGAACTTGTTGATGCCTTGCATATGTTGATCAATACTGGTGGGAGGGAGGAATAGTAAGAGCTGAGTGTAGGTGTAGGAGAATGAGAATGAGAATCTTCTTAGGATTGCACACTAAGAATAGGACGATGGGAGCCCTCAACAGAATGGACTCCTCTGTCTGTTGGTCAGATTCATGTCCTGTGGGCTCCTTCAGGAAGCAGGGTAAGGTGTGGTTGTGGTTGGATCATTATTTGAGGAAAGTCAATGATTTTTTGAAAGAGGAGGTAGTACATCCTGTCTTGAAAAAAGCTAACTCCTGATCCTGCTGTTTTGAAAAGATCCACTTTGTCTTAGGAAATATTCAGTCGATGTTTGGGCATGGTCATAGGATAGTAACATTGCTATATTAGATGATATTATTTGAGTTTGAATTGGACACGAGGAGGATGTCCCTGCTGGTCATCTAGAATCTAGCAATGGCTTAAAACAAACATTGATCATGGTATTCTTCTTGTCTGCCTGAAAGCTTTGGGAGTTGGAGATAGTGTAGTACACTGTAGTTGACTGAACTGGAAATGTTGTAGATGTCTGGAGCCTATTAAAATCTAGATGGGTAGAAACCCAAACCTAAGAAGATGGAATTTACTATACATTAGTAAAGTTCATCAGTTTACATTTTCTCTGGTAGTAGCTCTTGATGGAATCATCCTCTCCCAGGAGCATTGCAGATGGAGGCAATGGCCAGGAAGTATGTTGCAGACCTTCAATGGTGCATCTATTGAGGTTTAACTGGACTAGAGTGCCCCAATTTCAGTAACTCACAATCAGATTTCCTTGCAACTGGATTACCGTAATGCACTCTAAGTGGGACTGCCTTTGAGGATGATTGAGATGCTACAGCCTGGAACAAACTGCAGTGGTAAACCATTAGTTGGGAAGATCCATAGCGTATGTGAATACTGTAGTTTTTGCACTGTTTGCCATTAAAATTCTGGGCCAATTCAAAGTGTTGATCATTACCTATAAAGTTCTACAAGAAGTGATATCCATGTACAGTTCTGCCCATCCAATTCAAATACTGAAGGAGGTCAAGGAGGCTTGAACTAGAATTCAAACTTTTTTCCTCCTATGGAGCTTGCATGCCAGGAGATATGACTATCTCCTCCTGTCCTTTCGTTCTGAAAAGCCCTCTCAGTTGAACTTTGAGACCCTATAATTAATTATTAGTGCAATATTTGCATTAAACCTTTCCTTACCCAATGCCACTCATGGGCCAGAAGGCCCTTCACCATAAAAAGATGGTACAATTTTTTTTAGCTATTTGCATGGATTTTCTATTAATTCACAAATGAAAACAATTATTTTAGCCTTTTTACATTGCCTAAGATGAAGATATAAAAACCATCTCAATAATAAATTCTCTATTTATATTTAGCTAAAATCTTTTCAGCACAATCTAGAAATAAATAAATCATCAACATCTGGTAAAATAAAATGTTAATTTGTCTTCTGTTTTTTTTTAAATAAAAAACAAATGTGTATTGTATATCCATAAAACGTTGCATTGATTTCCGTGACATTTGTGTCCTATTTCACTTTGATAATAATTTATCAGAGCAAAATTCTTTCCGGCTTTCCATATTAAAAATCTGAATTTCTTGTATATAGCTACTCTTCGGGTTTTTAAACAGTGCTCTCCAAATAAATGCATTGTTGCCCCAATGCCTTCTTTGTGTAGGTTTTTGAATGTTGTGCATATCTGTTCCTGAGTTCATTGTTGTTTTCCCTAGACAGGATAGAAATGAATAGAAAGTCAATAACGCTGGGCGTGACCCTACAGTGAGTCAGGCCCATAGGCAAGAATCACTGAAGAAAATTGGGAATTTCTCCTGAGCTTACCCAACCCCAGCTGTTCCACTTTAATTTGGGGAAATAAAAGTATGAAGGTCCCAACATGTACCCCCTATGTTGCCATCAGATGGAGAAGAACATTCAGAATACTTACATTGACTGTGTTGTTAGTCCATGTAACTTATGAACATGCAATGGAGGAAAACCTTTTTGACTCCTGCAGTTTAGGCCACTTTTATGTTAACGTTACTGACACTGTTGTGCATTCATATTTTTCCTCTGCCAGTATTTTAGCAGTGTGGAGAGAGAGAAAATATAAGTTTTTGTTTTTCCCGATTTTCTTCTGGTTCCTTCCTCTCGCCTCACTTTGTTGCAGACAGAATCAGAGAAGGAAAACGTAGAAAAGGTGAAACATCTCCCCTAATATGTCTTCAGTGACATTTGTGCTTGTTATTGCCACTTACTAAAAAGGGTTCAGATCAAACTGTCTTCCCAAAATATAGGATTGAGACCCCTTCTGTAAAGCCACTAGCTTTGCCTCCCAAATAATTGGAAGCAGTTTCAAGCTACCAGGCAGCATTCACTAAATGCCCTTTCCTTTCTTGTTTCTTTCTTGTTTGTTTGTTTGTTTGTTTGTTTGTTTATTTGATTTTTATACCGCCCTTCTCCAGCAGGACTCAGGGTGGTGAACAGCCAAGGTAAAACATAGCATACAAAATTTAAAACAATTTAAAAAGATATTAAATAATTTCGGCCCACAATTTAAAAACACCCCAATAAAATCAATTACAAATTAAAACCGAAAGATGGGATCAAGCCAGCCCGGCTAGATGAAATAAGTGAGTTTTAAGGGCCCAATGAAAAGTCCGGAGATCCAGGATCATGCATATCTCTAGGGGTAGGTCGTTCCAAACGGAGGGTGTTAGCTAGCCAATGTGGATTTTTTTCCCCCAATCATGTAGAGTGTTTTTTTTTTTAAATGATAATTAGCAAATAGATAGTCTTCACAAAACCAGATTGTGTTTGGAAGAATACAAAGCCACCTTCAGCATAACTGGAAACCCTAGCTGAAGTGACAAGCTATCTCTTTGCTTTTTATTTTAGAAAAGACTGGAGAAATTCAAGAAGAGTCAAGGTGAGTTGGGAGCCAAAGGGGAACTGACAACCTCACCATTTTAGAGGAAAAGTATGAAAATGGTATGTGAGAATGACCTTGGGAGACAGAGGGAAGACCTGTAGCCTAAGCAATAATCTGATAATAAAATATGAACCTGAAGGAGAGTAGTGGAAAGTAGAGAAAGCATCTCAGAAGAGACTCACCTAGCTTTTTGGAGCATAAAAATAAGAGGCGGAAGGGGTTCTTTCAGAATTGCAAGATTTTGTTGATGTCAACTCTGTTAAATCTGTTAAATCTTACATTAAAGATAGAGTTGATATTTACGGTTGTGCTTCTTGCCAGGGCTATCTTGAATGTTTGTCATGATCTTCTCCCCCTCTCCTCCCCCCACCTTTTGTATTACCTCTCAAACAACCATGTAGCCAACTTCTGAGTGAATTGAGTTTGCAAAGACCACTAGAAGTACATAGCATCGTGGAAATATACATGTTCCATGCCAAATGTGCATATCCTGTATACATGGCCCCAGAAGCACATTCTACTGATGTTCTCAATGCGAAAATGTTACAGATATAGAATTGGCCCTTAAAATCAGACCAATCTGCATAAGAATTTTGTTTCCTCTTGCATATTTATCTTTCCATAAGAAAACTGTAGAACTAATGTGGTAGAATAGGTAGCTAAGAATTCTGCCCAGGGACAGGGATTAATTAGTTTGCTTTATGTAAATATTTATATCATTTTTATTGATTATGTGCAATCAAGTTATTATTGACTCTTAGTCACCACATAGATTTTCTCCGTGACTTTTTGTCCCTAACCCAATCTTTCAGATCTTCTATCAGGGCATTCATTGCCATTGTAACTGTGTCCATCCAACTTGCTGCTGGTCACTCTCTTCTTCTCTTCTCTTCCCTTCCATTTTTTCCAGGATTAAAGCCTTCTCAGGAGAGCTAGATCTTAACCTAATGCCTCTGTCGTAGGATAATTTTTGCCTGGTCATTTGTGCTTTGAATGAGAATTCTAAGTTGATTTGTTCAATTATCCTTTTTTTTTCCATGGCTGTCCATGGTATTTTCTTTTCCAACACCGAAATTCAAAGTTGTCAATACTCTCCCTATCCTACTTCTTCAAAGCCTTCAACATACACTTCCAGGGAATACCATGTTTTTCATGGTTCTGCTCTTTCTAGCTCTTTTATAGAATACAAATATTTTATCTTGGTTTAGGTAATAATGAAGCTGCCTAAAATGAGAAAAAGACTGATTTCAATTTTTTTTCCGGTTCCTATGACAGATTAGACAAGGGGTGTCAAACTCATGGCCTTAATGTTATCGTCACCTGATGTATCACAACTTTTTCCCCCTTCACTAAACTGGGGGCGGGCGTGGCCTGCATGTGATGCATCCAGTCTGCAGGCTGTGAGTTTAACACCTCTGGACTAGTCCTTCACTTATCAGCTGTGTATGACTGAGTATAGATTATTGTCTAATATTTGACTGTTAAAAGTTCCAGTCTTGTTCATGGGAGATTGACAGGGCAACCAGAAAAAATTATCCAGACTGACTATTCTTGCAAACATCCCTTGCTGATACCAAACATCGTCCTAAATCGGCCAAAAAATGGAAGCATAATCATCGAAATTGTCCCCAAAGTGCTTTTTTTTCCTCAAAAGGTAGCTGGAGTTTATTTTTCCTCGAAGACATTTTGCCTCTCACCTAGGAAGCTTCTTCAGTTCTGACTGAACATCTCGTCCAAGAAACTTCTTCAACCAGAACCGAAGCCAATTGCCTTTTATTTATTTATTTATTTATTTGTTTGTTTGTTTGTTTGTTTGTTCAATTTATATGCCGCCCTTCTCCGGAGACTCAGGGCGGCTTACAATGCATTAAGCAATAGCCTTCATACTTTTGTATATACCTGCTTAGTAGGGCTTTCACCCCCCCCCCAGTGGTGTTCTTTTTTATACAAAGTCAGCTTATTGTCCCTACAATCCGGGTCCTCATTTTACCTACCTCGGAAGGATGGAAGGCTGAGTCAACCTTGAGCCTGGTGAGATTCGAACTTGCAGTAATTGCAGGCAGCTGGTGCTAGTTAACAGCACTTTAGTCTGCTGCGCCACCAAGGCTCTTTTTTGGAAAAAAGAAAGAAAAAAAAAGGCACCTTTGAGACAACCATGACCTGGATGACTGAGAATCCCTCCTAGACAAATCATCGAAATTATTCCGTGTTATTCCAGACAGGATAGAATATTGACTGTTCCCGTTTCTCCAACCCCACTATAGTTTAGTGAGGCGGTTAAGAATCGGCAAAAATTTGGGGCGTGTGTCTGCGGGAGAAAGAAACGAAAAGAAAAGAAAAGAAAAGAAAAGAAAAGAAAAGAAAAGAAAAGAAAAGAAAAGAAAAGGGCTGTTTCTGCGGGGCCGCTTGGAGGCGTTTTCCCCACGGCGCGCGCGCTCCTTTAAAATTGCGGGGAGACAACGAGAGGCGAACCCCACTTCTCTCCAACGTATATGAAGCGCGTAGTAGGGGAATTGCTGCCCCGCTCGTGATTGGTAGAAGAACCGTCCAGGAAACGGCTCAGGTTTCAACTTCGGGGGAGTGACCAAGCGAAGGAGGGGAGGAGAGGGAGAAAAAAGGGGTTTGTTGTAAGAGTTGATAAAGCTTTAGAGTTTGGCGGCGAGAGGATTCTGAATGGATCCCGAATGATCAGGACTCGAAACATCTCTATTACGTCCTGCTTTTTTTTGGAAAGAGAGACAGAGAGAAAGTTTTGGGAACGGCCGTAGTCTTTCTCCATCTGGATCCTGGAGTGAAGCGAGGAGAACAACACAAAAAAGTTTTTTTTTTTTTTTTGGATCCTCCGATTTTTGTCTCTCTCTCTCTCGTGACTGTTTTAAATTTAATTCTTTTTTTTCCCCGTCCTTTTTTTTTTTTTTTTTAAACTGAACGCTTCTACCTCCACTCCCCCTCCTCCGCCGTCTGCCCCAAGGAGTTTTGGAGCCGAGGGGAGAAAGAAGGGAAAGGGTTTGAGGCGCGGGGATGGAGGTGGTCGCCGCCGAATCCCCCCGCCCGGGTTCGTTAGGACTTCGGACCGACGTCTTTGAGCGCCCGAGCGTGGAATAAAGTCGGAGGCGATTATTGTGGGATTTTTTTTTTTTTAATTTTTGTTATTTTTGCCAAGCTTGTTTCTGTCTCCTTCTTCTCCTCCGGACAGCCTGTCTTCGTCGCTGCGTCCGGTACGCACGCCTGGGTAAGGGAATCAGCAGATCGTTTTGTCGGAGCCTTTTCATATAAGGTAATTGGACCGGGCTTGGCTTGGAGATGAGAGGCGCACAGCGGCCGGGGAAGGGGAGGCGGAGAAAAAGAGGAGTGGGGGGGGGGGGAGAGAGAAGAGAAAATCGGCTGGCCAAGACGGCGTAATCCCCCGCTTTCCAAGCTCTCAAAAAGCACGGATCCCTCCAACTCTTTCTTGCTAAGCTCCCCGCGCCCCGCTTCCCAAACGATTAACTTTGCGCTCGGCGGAATGGAGAATTTGCAACGTGCGGTTGCCGGTCAGAATTTGCAAGATGGTACATAGTTGTGTTGTTGTTGTTTTTTTTCTTCCCGAGGCGGGGAGGGAGGGGGTGGGCATCCGGAGCGGGGTCGTTCCGAAGTTTGGCAGCTTTGTCAAGCTTTGTTTTCTTTCTTTCTTTCTTTCTTTCTTTCTTTCTTTCTTTCTTTCTTTCTTTCTTTCTTTCTTTCTTTCTTTCTTTCTTTCTTTCTTTCTTTCTTTCTTTCTTTCTTTCTTTCTTTCTTTCTTCCTTCCTTCCTTCCTTTCTTTCTTTCTTTCTTTCTTTCTTTCTTTCTTTCTTTCTTTCTTTCTTTCTTTCTTTAAGCGAGTTCTGTCGTTTAAGTGGGTGGAATTGGTTAAACCAGGTGCAGCCCTACCTACCCAGACAGGGACCCTTGGGTGGGTTGAGCTGCAGCCCCCAGTTGCGATCCGTCTGACGTGATGGAGTGGAGGGGCTGCTTCTCGGGAAGAGCCGCCTGCGGCTTCTGACAGGTTCCTTCTTCTCTCTCTCTCCCCCGCCTAGTAAACCTATTTCAATCCCTTTTCTAAACGACGCTTGTCATGAGCGAGATTTCACGATGTGGTGCTTTACGTGGAAGAGTTTACGAGGGAATAAAAAAAAAAAAAAATTCCAGGCGTACTGAGTTTGACGGGAATCGAACTCAGGGTGGGGAATGAACGTCTCGGCTGCGCGCTTTTCGCTGCCTCCCCGGTTCCTATCTAGCAGATCGATCTAGAATCTTTCCTGGTTCTCTGGTTTTTCAGGATGGATCTTTCCGCCTTTGCCTTAGCAGTCCTTGAATCTGAAAAGCCCCATTATGTGAGCTCCTGATGTCCATAGTGTTAAGAGTGTTCCCCTCTTCCAAGTCTATCCTCAAAACTTGTTGTACTAATGCCTTAATTATTACAACAGGCTTAATTAAATTCCCATAACTCTTTTCCAACACTGGTTTAACAGAGAACGCTGGAAGTACAAATAAACATTTTAGCCTATGCCAAGTTTTTCCCTGCCCCCCACTCCCGATTTATGAGTTGGCTTCAAGGGACAGAATCTCAAGTTCTCCCTGGAAGAATTTTACGCTGAGGTCTTTAGCTCCAGCATCGTGTTTTTAAAATGCTGAAGACCCATCCTGATCCCTCCGATGACGTTCCAGATAATGAAATATGCACGGCATGTTGTAGTAAAAAAAAGAAAAACAAACGTTGCCAATTATCATGGTTGAAACAGGATCTGAATTGTAGAGCTCCAATTTGCTTGGCATAATGTTTAAAGGACTTTGATTTGAAGAGAAGGGATTTCAGAGGAAGAAGTGGCTGTGGCTTCAGAGGAACAAGTGGCAGCCTCAAGTTACATGAGCTCGACATATGTCATACCTACATGTTTGCAAATTCTTTTACTTATTGCACCGAAGACCCAGCTAGGAAAAATGATAACACATGGAATCCTTTAGTGACTGCTATACAGCAGTATGTGTATCAAAAGCAAAGATTTAAACGGGCTTAGTAGAAACGTGCTGTAGTACTAATGCAAACCAAAAGAATTTATCCTTGAGGATCTTTACTATTTCAGGTCTCTTCCCTTTTCAGGGTTCAGAATTTAAGGAGAGAAAGAGAGGAGAGATACACAGAGAGAGAGAGTCTCTTTCACTCCCAATTGCTGATATTTTAATATATAAAAATGTCCTTTCAAATAATGGCCCATTATTTGGTTGGTATGAAGCACCCTTCGACATTTCAAACCTCATTGTCTTCCTTGTACAAATCCCTGTAAATCTTCTACTTGCCTTTACTCATTTTCATTTGAAAAGCCTGTTTGGTTTGAATAGGCTGCAATAAGCAGCCCCAGTACTCTTTTGGAATGTCAATTAAAATGCAGATTTCTTTCTCTGATCCATAGAGGTCTTGGGAGACACACAGGCTAGTCCTGAGGGTGGAGGTGGGAAAGTGATTGAAAAGAATTTGGACAATGCAAAACTATTGAGGCTGCTGGGCTGTTTTCCCAAATAACCTTCCAGAATTAATGTTTAATAGTTGATCACTTTGAAGATTATAAAGCAGAAAGAGAGAGGGGGCCCTGGTGTCCCTTGGCAATCAGCTCCAGTGTGCCATCAATTAATTGCTACCCAGTTAATTGGTTATACGGGCACTGATACATCAATGCACATATTTATTGCATTACTTAATGCCTAATAGGATAGACAGGCTGGCATATTGATTTAGACAACATACCGGCAACAAATTCCAACCACTCGGGGGACTGATAAACATCACACACATAACAATGGGATAAGATTAAAATGAATACTTTGGCTTCAATTTAATTACTGCCAATCTAGAACAAGTACTACTTGTTTGCTTGTGTGTTTTTTTTTAAAAAAAGAAAAAAGAAAAAAATGTAGAGCTTACAGCTTGAAGAAATTCATTTTGGCTCCCAACCCTGGACTGTTTCCCTCCCCACTCCAATGCTTGTCACTTTGGAACAACACTTTGGGCAGGTATGTGAAGAGGTGAAAATTGACTTGATGAGCAGGGTGGCAAGGTGAGCCATCAATCATGGGTGGCTGACAACTCCGCCCAGTATACGGCTGAGAGGAGAGACAGAGTTCCCTTTCAGAGGGAAAAATAAACACCATGTGAGGCTTTTGCTCAGCCTAAGACTCCAAAAGGGATTATGCTATTGTAGTCAGGAAACCAGAATTGTGAGGGCCAAAAAAGCATGCTGAGGCTGTATTCCAAACATTGGGATGGGGGTCCGTAATGACTCAGCATAGGCGGTCTCACTCATAAGATCATTTAGTAGCAGTGCCAGCAAAGCAGGTTGAATAAATAGTTTGGTTTTGTTTTTTCACCTGTGTGCCTTCTTCAAGATAGGCCCATCTGCTTTAGGAGATGAGGATGGGGTTCCATAAATTGGGAGAGGGAGGTACTAATGTGTGTTGGAAGAAGAGTGATGTAGTTAAATCTGACTTTGGTATGAATTTAAGAAGGCATAATTGCTTCCAGTGCCTGGAAGAATGAAAAGCTGCTTTTGTTAAAAGAAAAAGAATAATTGAAATTGGGTTCATTGGCCCTTGTCTTAGTTGATACTGGCTCTGCTAAGGAATATTTGTAGAACTACTGAATTCAGAGTTGGAAAGGACTGTTTAGAGTAGACCATCAAGTCTCACCCCCTGTTATGGACAGCAATCCAAATCAAAGTATCCCTGACAGATGGATCTCCAACCTTGTTTCAACAAATTGCTCTAACTGATAGGGGGTTATTTCTAGCATTCAAACAGAATCTGCCTACCTGTAATTTAAATCCATTATTCAGTGTCCTTCACTGTCTGTCTGCATGTATGTTAGGGAAAAGATGTTGACTTCTTTTATATTTCCAGGAACTTGAAGAATGCTATTCTATTAGAATTATTTCTTTCATTTATACTAGACTCCATCTTTCTATTTTGACAAGTACTTAAGGCAGGTACCATATGCAGCCATTACCCTTTCCTCTTCTCAAAGCTAAACATGCCTAATTCCTTCAGTACTTCTCTTCATAGGGTATGCACGGTATGCCTTGAATATTGCTTTCTTTGTTCCTCATTTCATTCCCTGAATTTGTCCAAGTTCATTTCAAGCCCTTCTTAAAGTGTGCCCAGAACTGGACAAAGTACTTTAAGGTAAACTCACCCATCTTTTAAATTCTGCAGAACATATAACATATAGGACACTCATTTTTGCAACGACTTGCACTCTTGATTTCCACTGGGTTCAATACCTTGTTTCTTCTTAGCAAGAGCATGCTAAAGATTGCAGGTGTTGGAAGTGTTTAGAAGATTTTTACACAGAACACAACTCTGCATGTCAATTGTTGTCTATAACCAATATAGAACTCCAGAGGTTAAATTGCTTCCTATGTCCCTTTTGTAGTACAATCCATATTTCCTAAATTTCTTTATGCTTAGAGAAACTTTATGACTGGACAGACTGATTGAGTCTCACCAGGCTAGAAAGAAGACTTGAGTTCTAATCCCAGTTTAGCCATGAAAGCCAGCTGGGTGACTTTGGGCCAGTCACTGTCCCTCAGCCCAACCCACCTCATAGCATAGGAGGACGAAAGAGTCTTAGGTATGTTCAACATTCTGAGTTATTTATAAAACAATAATAAAGGCTTAATATAAAATTAATAAATGAATGACCAAATAAATATGAACAGTTCATGAAAAGGAATCCTGCCCTATCTCTGTTTACCCAAGCATATTATTGGAAAAGATAAAAAGAAGAATGGAATGCGGATACTGCTTCTGAATTATGAAGATCCACTAGCAGTATTCAGATTTAAAGTAGTACATTAGACAATCAAGACTGAATGTTTTTATTCCTTTGAGAATATAACATACCTTTTCCCCAATCTAGTGTCTTTGCAATTGCAACTCTTACCATCTGTAGCCAAACTAAGTGAATGGGGGTTATAGGCAACATCATTCAATACATCTGTAGACACCAAGCTGGGAAAGATTTGAAAAAAAACAACAACCTGATAATACAGTTTTGACCAATGTGTAGCAAACCTCAACAGGATTTTATTTCTATTTCTTTGTTCTTTCTTCTATTCCTTTGTATGCAATTGATGAAAGTTGCATGATACTTGAGTGCTTTCCTTTTGTGCCCAGAATTATTTTACAAGTGTGTCTCATTTGTAGTGTAAAAATTATTGAAAGAGAAAAAAGAGGCAAGAATGAATGAATGAATGAATGAACCTGAAAACCTGGAGAAAATAAGGAAGACCAATATTTAAATCTTCCTGGTAGCACTATGTGTGTGTGTGTGTGTGTGTGTGTGTGTGTGTGTGTGTGTGTATATAAGTGAAAAGTGACTTATGACCATTTTTCACACTTACGACCGTTGCAGCATCTCCATGGTCATGTAATCAAAATTCAGATGCTTGGCAACTGGCTCATATTTATGACGGTTGCAGTGTCCCGGGGCCATGTTATCCCCTTTTACGACCTTCTGACAAGCAAAGTCAATGGGGAAGCCAGATTCACTTAACAATTAACAATAATTTAAGAACTGCAGTGATTCACTTAACTGTGGCAAGAATGGTCCTAAAATGGGACAAAACTCACTTAACAAATGTCTCACTTAGCAGTATAAATGTTGGGCTCAATTGTGGTCGTAAGTCAAGGACTACCTGTATTTTGATTTCCATTATAAAGGCTGGGATTGAGATGGAAAGAAGTATCTAAGCTCAAACACTGAGTTCAAGGACGAAGGGATACATGTGAATCACAATCAAGGGATTGATTTTACAGCTGTTTTTGTTATCTGGTCTTCCTTCCATTCTGCTGGTATGGGGATAGAACAGTCCCTCTATACTTCTCCAGTCAGCCTGATTTGCCATACTTAAATGGAAATATAAACCTGCTAGGCAGGGACTTCATCCCTTGTATGGTCTGGGCAGCATCTACCTTGTTGAACAAGAATAGTTATAAACGTCATCGTGGCTAATCCTGAGTTCCTAATTTCAGGACTACTCCTTGTATATACAAATGGACATTCCTGCCCACAAATCATGAACTCAAGAAACAGTCTGTCATGCAATAACTTGCTCCAGAGCAGAATCCTCAGATAATTTTGCAGACGTAACTGCCTGAAAGGACACTTTATTATATACTTCCAACCAAGTAAGGCCATCTGTCCCTGAACTGAACATGGAGTTGCTCTATCTTTTATCTTGCAGTGTATGAAGGCATGAACCTTGATAAAGAGAATCCGCTCTAATTGATTCTTGGCCTCCAGCCATGCAAATTCACAGGAGAGCTGCACAGTGCAAAAATAGAATGCAGTAATTTTGCAAAATGACACATGATAAGGCTGTGCATTTCGACAGTTATATTATTTGCTAAATACAAAATTCTTTTTTTAAAAAAAAAATACTGTACTTTAAGCAACAATCAAAAATTGGGAAAAAAAATGCTATGCCGGGAAAAAAAAAACTAGTAAAATCAAATCTCTTTCAGCTTCACTTTTGATGATTTAATAGATTTTGTTTCCTTTTTTTTTTTTTTTTTTTTTGGGCAAACAAATTCCTGCAGTTTTCTTGGCACATTTTCAGAAGTGATTTGCCATTGCCTAATACCTGGGGCTGAGAAATAGTGAATGGCTGAAAGTCACCTCAATGACTTCATGCCTAAAGTGGGATTAGAACTCATAATTTTCTAGTTTCCAGCCTAGTGTATAACCACAACATAAAATAGCTTTTTAATGGATGGATGTACAAAGTTTCCTTAGTAAAATACATAATTGGCTTGCCATTGTCTTCTTCATTTACTCAATTACCCTATAGGCTTGTATTTGTTATTGGTCCTCCAGTGAGATACTAAACAGGTCTAACTGTGGTTTGTCTTTTTTGTTCAGCTCTAAGGTCAACTAAGTGTTGCCATCTGATTGGTTATCTAAAAGCATACAGAACCTTCAACATGTAGTGAAACCACACATTCCAAATTTCCCTTATCTGGAGACGTATCTTCTAGTCCAGCAATCACTGCTAGTACTTCATATTAGTTGTTTCTATTTAGTTATTTTCAGTCTTGTTAGTATCTTCCAATCAAAAGAGTCTGGATTGTGTAAAGTAAAATATGAACAGAAAACAAGCATCCCACAGTATCAGTATATCATTTGCTCATTATTTAAACATATCAGAAATTGCTAAAAAATAATCACAACAATAACCACCAAACAATAATTACTAAATGTTTTCTGTGCCTTCCTAAACATTATGGGTGAACACCTTTCCTTGACTTATTACCAGCTGCAACATATTTCCAGAATATTCAGACAGGGCAGTTCAAATTTTCCATTAAAAGATCTGACAAAATGAATAAACTGTTAAGAATACAGAAGTGCCATGAGTGATTGTGACTGTAATATATTTGTGTCTCATTAATTTAGTAATTTACAATCACTGAGAATAAAGATCCTTGATTCCAAAGATATCTGCATGTGGGATATAGGATTGCTTTTTACCTATAGAACATATATTTTCAGATACATTCAGTTAATATTGAAAATTGTAAGTGCTAAGTATTATTATGGTGTTTACATTGTTTCAGTTTAGAGGAAGATTATCTATAGTTCCACTTTACAGAAACAGCATAAAAGTAACTTTAGTAGATTACAGTGTTTCTAAACTGTATTATTGTAGGCTGAGGATGGTTAACTGTTTAAATCAACACCCATAATTTCACCACAGATAGAAAGCTAGCATATCAGTAGAATAGGCCAGGCTAAAGCTATTTATTTATTTATTTATTTATTTAATTTTTATGCCACCTATCCCACTGATATCATGGTATATTTGCTATCTATCTGTAGGAGAGGTTTTATCCCCCCCCCGTGTTTATGGAATTTGATATTTCAATAAAATCTTAAAAGTTCTGTACTGTATTATATGTTATTATGGCATCTTAACCTTGGCTCAGTGATTCATCATGGGAAGTAGAATTTAAATTCAAATGTCCCAGGTCTGTGCTTGTCTTTATCAATATAATATGGTATTTAACAATTGTAGCTATCTTTCTTAAGACTAATTTCAAAATTGGCAGAAGTTTTATTATGTGTAATCTGCTAAAAGTTTTGATGGACTCAGGATCTTTGAGAAGAGATGACTATCTTAGTCAATACTAAATTGATACTTCTTGAACTACTGCATTTATTTCTCTGATTTTCTCTCATTACTTAAATTGCCATCTCATTTCATGACATCTTGGAGTTTAAACAAAATTGGAACAGGAGAATAGTAGTTGCTTAAACTGAGGATGATTAAGGATACATATAGAGGGTGTTTCATAAGAATGTAATGTTGTCATTTTGGTGATGATCTTAGTTCACATTTTCTTTCTCCTTTTCTGTTTAGGAGAATTGGTAGAAGCTGGGAATAAGAAGATATTTACCAAGGCTTAAGTGCTGCTTTCAGCCCATGTTTGTTTAGAAGAGCTCAGATGGGATTAAAGTCCACATGGAGTTATGGAAGACAACCACAGACTGGCACTGAGAAGATGTTCAGTTGGGATTCATATTGCCGTATCTGCCTGGTGATGATCACCATGGCTGGATTTTCCTTGGCTAGGCCATCAGACAGTCTAGTTGGTGAAGAGACTACTTCAGAACCTGGAGGTAAGTCCACTTTTCTGTTTTGTTCTGAACATGATCAGGCATAGGACATTCAGATCATACAGAAGCAACTATATGTGTCCAGTTCTCAAGTGATTTTTTTCAAAGATGATCATTTATAGAGAGCTCATCAAATTTTCCATAAGTAAATTATGAATGAAGCCAGATATATGTGTCCAAGGATAATCCTGCAGGATCCAATCTGGGTCGGTCACCAGGACTAGAGGTTTTGTCTTCCAAGCTTTCAGACTCAAGCTGGAGCCCATCTTCAGGAAATTTCTCTCTACTGTAGCAGAGTGGATGGGCTCCAGCACGTTTAAAAGTTTGGAAGACAAAACCTCTGGTGCTGGTGACTGACCCAGATTGGATCCTGCTAAGTAAACTATTTTTGCTGAGATGTGTCATCATCATTGTTAGTTAGTTCTGAGGAAAACAACCATGACTATATCTATATCCTTATATCTTTTTGAGTTTCAGTAGTATGTTTAGGGATCCAGGATAGGAGACATAATACAGAAGAATAATTCAAACAAATGTTAACTGTAGATATAACTCCTGGACTACTGTTTGTGACAATTCTTCATGGTGGCACTTTCAAACCTGTAGATAGTAGTACTTTACTACTACAAACCTGTAGTACTTTAAGAAACCTTGATAACTTTTTAGTTAGAGCCATGGTGGCGCAGTGGTTAGAGTGCAGTACTGCAGGCTGACTGCTAACTGATTGCAATTGGCAGTTCAAAAAGGTTGACTCAGCCTTCCATCCTTCCGAGGTGGGTAAAATGAGGACCCAATTGTTGGGGACAATATGCTGACTCTGTAAACTGCCTAGAGAGGGTTGTAAAGCACTGTGAAGTGGTATATAAGTCTAAGTGCTATTGCTATTACCATCGAGATTTGAAGATCTAATTATTACTTTGATCTATTTACACCATTGTTTCTTTCTGACCTAAATTAGTCCTTTTACTGATGTTTAATTTTAAATTATGTGATCAATCACACTTATAAATTATTTTCTAAGGCATTCATTCTAAAACAAAGCATTTGTCATGCCTTTAAAAAAGCAAGGAAGATTTCTCAACTGTAATAGTAATAATAATAATAATAATAATAATAATAATAATAATAATAATAATAATAATAATAATAATAATAATAATAATATATGTTGGACTCTGTCCAGTATTTTACAATAATATACAGTTTAGCTTTGTATATTGTCTAACAATAATATTAACTTTTGCATATTAAAAATTCTTATTTGGAAGAGAGGGAAGTCCTGTTTATGTCCAGATTTTGGTTGATCTTTTCTCCAAATTAATGTGTTTAGTTTAATGAAAAGGAACCCATAACTCAAAATGGTTATAAATGCTATTTTACTTCTATTGATGCTGAATATTACTAAAGAGAAGTTTTTTCACAAAATATCTGTGCCATCTTCACAATAGTTAAGGATTTCTTTGTTGACCCTTCTTTTAAACTCCTTATTCTGTTGGTCTAAGGCCCAGAAAATGCAGTTTGAGGAACTTTGTGGTGAGGAAAATATATACCCCAAGAAAAAGGCATACAAAGATTCTCGTGTAGAATGGTTTTTAACTATTGAGGTTTTCATTTTAAAATTCTGTGGACTACTGTTACTTGTTTCCCTTGGACGTAATATAGCTGCTATGTTGCACAGTCTTCAGTTGAAAACAAAACCAGATTGATGGGGCCACATTTGGCCCATGGAAAATGATCTTTCTGCTGGCTTTCTAGCAAGTTTTTCTTATTCCTTCAAAGCCACAGAAAAAGCCTGTGGTGCACATGCCACAGAGTTCTGCTGAAATCTAAACAAAATCTCCATGCTTGTGCATGCCAAAAAAAATATGGATGACTGACAATACTTGATATTGTTGTAATATTTTGTATGAAGAAAGATTTTTATGGCCATAATTATTCCGAACTCACAGTTTAACAATCGTTCTGTTTTCCTGTGTTCCCCAAACTGTAGTATTTATGGAATGTTAAGATGATGTTTTTGATTATGGTGTACTTATTGAATGCACATATGTTTTTATTATTCTGTGCATAATCAACCCCCCCACACCTCCAAATCTTCTGAGCCTCTCAGGGGATCGGTGCATTTCTAATATAGTTGTTGTTATCTTGTAGTACAGTGAGCTAACACATTTATATTAACTGACCTGTCAAATAATCTTGTCAGGGTAATGTTTATGAAATGTGTCCATTCCCAGATGTTTTATGCAGGAGATGAGGCCTCTGCATATCATAACATTTCTTGACTCCCCCCTCCCCTTTCTTTTCTGCTCAGTTCATTAGAATGCAAGTATGATTGGAGTTTTTTCTTCTCATATATAACATTTAGAATTAATTCTCAGAGTCATTTAAGTGTGTGTATTGAACTATGCTTTTCTAGAAAAAGAATATTACCGTAGTATAGAAATTATGTACTACCCCAATAAAACAGTGGGTTTTTTGTGGACTTTTTATGTAGGTAATGTAGTGTAGGTTTACTATGTTTTTATGTCATTTGCCTTCTGGTGGTTTACAAATGTAAGAAGGTATTATCAGGTGAATCTCATAGTTGCTTGCTTAGAGATTATAGCAGATCTCCACATCTTGAGGTAGAGCTGTTTTTCCAGTGAAGCTTTGGGCTTGGTATCTTTTATGTCCAAAGCCTGTGCTTTTCTACTCAGCCACAGCTCTTCCTCAGGGTTGCTTCCTGCTTCCTGCAATCTGGCAGCCTTCAGAATCTTCATTCATTTCTTCACATTTCCTGTACCTAGCATTTAATACATCTGCGTATATGTTTATCATGTGTATTTCTTATGTGTATCAGCTAGAGCAGTGATGGCTAACCTTTTCCGGACCGAATGCCCAAAGCGCATGTAACCCTGAATGTAACCCCCCAAATGCAATGTGTGCACAGCCCCTGCCCATGTGCCCTGCCCCCCACACAAGTGCACATGGACCCCCGTGCATGCATGTGCAGCCCCCTATGCATGCGCATGCAGCCCCCTATGCATGCATACGCCTCAACCCGTGCATGCGTATGCACTCCCACACATGACCAATCCCCCATGTGTGCATGCACGCGCCCCCTGCACATGCATATGCACCCCCCCCACATGTGTGACAAAGACTCAAAGACCAGCTGGTCAGTGGGAGATGCGTGCACATACATGGCGGAGCTGAACTGGGGCAACGGCTCGCTTGCCCACAAAGAGGGTGCTGCGTGCCACCTCTGGCTCACATGCCATAGGTTCACCATCACAGAGCTAGAATGAAACACAGTGGAAAAAAGAGTGGAACTCACATGGAAATTAATCTAGCAAAAGGTGTGTAGAATTATTCTAATGTCCTTTGGAAAGGGACAAAAATCTATGCCAAACATCTATTTGAAATGTTTTATGATTGGATTGAAAACAATTATATCCTGGCTGAAGAACAGGCTAGATGTTTTACCAGAACCAAGTGATAATCCTACAACTCCTACTAGTGGAGAAATACACCTTTGAATCCAATTATTCCCTTTATGCAGTTTTTGTGGATTTCAAATCGCATTTGACCCCATATTGAGAGAATTATTTTGGAATGAATTGCTATCTACCAACATAGATACAGAATTACTTTTACTAATCTACTTGGTAGCAATACAAACCTGAGGGTAAGATGTGATCCCTAAGGGCAACTAACGAACTCAAATTTTAACAGCATGAGGAGTAAAGCAAGGCTGTATCCCCACTCTATTACTCCTTTCCGTCTTAAGCTCTGTTACATATCATCTCAATGAAGGCAATTTTCACACACCAAAATTAGTTTATAGAGGCCTTTTAGTCCTTCTGTATGCTGACAACATGGTTATTATGTCATGAAGTGTGGCAAAGATGCAAAAAACATTTATATCATTTGCTCAATATTGTGAATTAAGAAAAATTATTGATAAATTACCCAAAAAATCCTCCTAGTTCTGACCTTTTACAAAAGACCTAATATTTATCATTGATATAGCAATGGCAATAATATTCAGCTTTAATTACTTGGAGCTACTTTTCATTTTTTGGGATGGAGGGACCTACACTTGGCTCACCTTATAAGTTGTTCAGAGTAGTGAAACAGGTGTATTATACTTTTATTTCATTAAAGGTATCATTATATTCCAGTTGCACTAAAATGTTTTAAGGCAAAAGCTATGGCACAATTATTATATGGGATTCATTACCATAACAACACCCAAAAGATATTGTCTTCAGTTCTTAAGATCATGCAAGTTCCTAGATGTGTATTTAATTCAGCTTTAAGACTAGAGATAGGAATTACAAGGATAGAAGTCAGGATCTGGATGGTTATTTTTAATTATTGGTTAAGACTACTCTTTAATCCAACAGCCTGACATCCCTCATTAACAGAAATAGCTTCCAATCTACCTGGAAAATATCCATTACAGAAAATCTGGCAGCCTTGGTTTTTCTAATGAGGCAATAGTCATTAGAGCTGGGCTGGCCTAACTTCTCCAATTGTTTAATTTTAATTTGAATTTTAAATGGGGTATTTTAATTGTTGGGCCAAATTGTTTAATATATTTTAAATTGCTTTTAAATTTTTGTATTCTATGTTTTTTACCTTTGGCTGTTCACTGCCCTGAGTCCTTCGGGAGAAGGGCGGTATATAAATTTAAATATAAATAAATAAATAAATAAAATACATAAAATGGAATATGGCCAAGCAAAAAAAAAAATCACTGAAGGAGAGGATTTTTTATTCAGGATGGCAACTTTTAGCACCAAGGCTACATAGGTCTGGGGGACTGGCTTTTATGACTGTTACATCACTATAAAGTCACTATTATCCATCATGTTAGCAAATTTTGCCTCATGCTACAAGAGCAAGACAACACAATATTGATCCACAACTCTATATTTCTTTATATGCCTATGGAGATTCTCAGTCATCCAGGTCATGGTTGTCCCAAAGGTGCTTTTTCAAAAGCACTGGACTTTGTTTTTCTTTGAAGAGATTTCTCTTTTCATCCAAGAAGCTTCCTCAGTTCTGATGTATTTCGTTGATTCCTTTAAAACTCTTCCTCCCTCCCTTCCTTTCTTCCTTTCCAACTCATGTAACTTATTTTGGCTGCCATCTTTAACATACCTTTTGTGCATGTGTGTGTGTGTTTGTATACACACATATATTACATACACTTTTTATTTATTTAAAACAGGTATATAGCCATCCAACTTCTAACCAACTCTATGTATGTATACATACACATATTGATCAAAGACCTTGTTTGTTTGTTTATTTTATTACATTTATTTATTTTATTTCTTAAACTTATATGGTGCCCATCTCACCTAGAGATGATCCATCTAGGCAGCTTACAACCAATAAACCTTAATAAAGATTTACCTACCAATCTTTGGGAAGAGAATAAGAGGAGAATAGTCTAAGTATGGTTGGAGAAGCCACTGCATGTACTTACGCAGAAGTCAATTATGTGTTCTGGGTTCTTTCTGCCACTGCGAGGTCTAGCATCCATCCAGCCAGCCAGCACTGTCTCTAACTCTGGCTCGATCTCTAGTTCCATATTTACAAATATCTAAATGTGTGTGTGTTTTTTGGGGGGGAGGTATATAGTTCTCATATAAGTCCTCATAAGAGCCGAGGTAGCGCAGTGGTTAGAGTTCAGCACTGCAGGCTACTTTAGTTGACTGCTAGCTCCAGTTCGGCAGTTCAAATCTCACTGGCTCAAGGTTGACTCAGCCTTCCATCCTTCTGAGGTCGGTAAAATGAGAACCCAGATTGTTGGGGGCAATATGCTGACTCTGTAAAACTGCTTAGAGAGGGCTGTAAAAGCACTATGAAGCGGTATATAAGTCTAAGTGCTATTGCTATATTCTTGATTGTATAGCATGATTTATTCATGAACTGTTCCTATGCATCCTCACCACCATTAAAGCAGAATGCATGATTATATAGAATACGACAAACTATTTTAGTAAAAGGGGCAGGGGGCCATTTGTTGGCATCACAGTGGGATTATACTATTAATGTCATTTCAGGGAAGATTTATCTTCTGTTCAGAGAGTGTGCTTTCAAAGTGCATTGCCTCTGGAGTAGATATTCACTGTGCCAAATTGAGATCTTACAAGCATATGGAGTTACTGAGAAAACATCTGTTTCTTTTCCTGGGCAGAACTTATATTTGCATATAGAAAACCATTTCAGACTGGGACAATGAAGAATTACTGGAGGAGAAAAAAGTGGATGTGCGTAATGGGATAATAAGAATGTGTATGTGGCAGACGGGATGGAGTTATTGGGGGAGAGGCAGTGATAATGACATTTTGTAGAAGAGAGCTTCTTTTATTACAAATCAGATATACACAGAAGCATACAAACAGGTGGAGTCAAGCCCCATAGCCCAATCACAATATGTTTTATTAATTAATACAGTATACTGTATGCAAGTAGATATATACATACATGCTCCTATATAAACATACATATATACATACACAAATGCTTTTATTATTGCCATTTTGGGGTTTTAATGTAATAACCTGATGAAAAATATATTTATATGCTGGAGAAACTAAAGACCTTTCAGCGTTTCTTAAACCAAATTTGTTGGTTGGTTCAGCAAACCAATTTGTGGAAGATTGCAGTTTCAGACTCAGTATTATTAGAAACCAGCTAATTTATTAAAAGAATTAATGGTGGAATCTGGTGCTTTGTCCAAAGAAAGCATGTATGGGTTCGTGCCAGAGAAATAGAATTTTACAGAAGATTTAATTTGAACAGTCACAGTAATGTAATTCTTCTAAGATTATATTGGAATTGCATGCACTTTTATCTAATATACAGTTATACCCATTTAGCATCATTATATCGTTCTTATTTTTTTTTACTTATTATTTATTGCATATCTTTTAGTTCATTCAACTCCCAAACCTCTGAAAGGTTTGTACTAATCAGTGGTTTTAAACATTGTATAACTACAAGAGAGTCAAAAACAATATGAGCAATAAACAAGATCAAAAGCTCTGTGATCAAAACAAACTTAACCTAAACCCATATTGTAAAAAGGGGATGTTAATACATATCTGTTAATACAACGCATAATTTAGTTAGTGAGTGTTTAAAGGTTAAATAAGCTAACCCATCTTGGAATTGTACTTGAATTGTAAATTCAAAACATAATAAGTGAAATTGAATGTTTAGGCATTTGGTATTCTGAACCTATTACAATTAAGGAAAAGCAACTCTGAAGTTCATTTATGCCACAATTTTTAAAATAGATTTTTAACTTAATGCCAATTAAGAAAGTGCAAATATACCCAAGGTTAAAATAATTGCAAGCACCCTTTTCAGCTTGGGTTTAAACACATCTCTAGCGTTTTGAGAAAACTTGAAGATTAGAATATCTAACTACATTATATATCTTCATTCAGGAATGATTTATAGAGTCTAATTAATTCACTAAAATTGCAGATATTGCGGTATATCAAACCCGTCATGGCTAAAGATACTATGGGAGAATTTGAACCACCTTATCCATTCTTTGTTTGCTTCTTCTTTCTTTCTTTCTTTGTTTGCTTAGATTAGACATTGATGAAACCTTGTTTCAAGAGCAGCCCTCGGGCACTGCTAGCATGCACCTGATCAATCATGTTTGCACTCTGGTCCATGTTTGTTGGGAGCATGCCACTGCATTGTGAAGAGCTGAGTGTGTTGCTAGGTGTAGCCCGCATACCCTTAGTGCTATCATCACAGATTGCTCATTGTTCTGTGGGTAGCATAAATAATTGCCAAGACTGGTTACATGTCGTTTACAAATTCCCAGTTGTAGCTTTTCTTGTTGATTTTATTAGTATACCAATAATCATATTTTTCTTTTAAATTACATGCTTAATCAGTTTAATCTATTTTTCTCCCAATAGTCAACTTGCCAACTAACTTTATGCAGATTATGATTATGGGAGCGTCATGGCGCTCCCATATAACACCTCTCCTGCGCGAGCTGCACTGGCTCCCGGTAGTCCTCTGGGTGCGATTCAAGGTGTTGGTGACCACCTTTAGGGCGCTCCATAGCTTAGGACCTGGATATCTACGAGACCGCCTTCTGCCACCGAAAGCCTCCCACTAGTTCTTTAGTTCAACATAAGATATTATACTATTGGACAATATTAGGGTGCTTTGGCTCAGTAGTTAAAGAGCTGGTAGTTAA
Source organism: Pituophis catenifer annectens (assembly GCF_029215685.1). Classification (NCBI taxonomy): domain Eukaryota; kingdom Metazoa; phylum Chordata; class Lepidosauria; order Squamata; family Colubridae; genus Pituophis; species Pituophis catenifer. Next base: position 55,439,808 of record NW_027256886.1, on the reverse strand, counting down.
AGAGATGTTGAATCTCAGAAGTTGGGTTCGAGCCCCAAGCTCTACTTGATGGGGTGAGCTTCCATTACTTGCTGGCCACATGACCATGGATATGTCTTCAGACAAGCTGGGTCCCTTGACTAATAAATGGAGATGAGCACCACTCCTAGAGTTGAACATGACTGGACAGGAGAAACCCTTACCTTTATTATATTAGTAATTTCTATAACTTTTCCTTCTTAGTTCTGAGCTCCAGTATTTTCTAAAATGATTAAAGGAAAAGTTAGGATCAAATACCCACTCAATTGGGTGTCAGTTACTATTCTCAAATCAAGCGCTCATAGTGTTCTAGAAGATAAAAAGTGAAGAGTTCTCCATATATATATTTTAAAAGTGTGTGATATGTGGGTGTGTAAATGTAATAAATTAGCAAACAAATATGATAGCAAGTTATTCTCAATAAAATCCAGTCAGAGTTCTTGCCTACCCCCTCTTCTTACTATTGCAGTTTGTCATCGTGTATATTTTTCTTCTGTTTTACAATTTTGACATATACAGATATATTTTAAATAAAAAGTTGGCTAGCATAGCCATTGAACCTGGGCCTAATATTGCTATCTGGGGATAGAATAGAGGCCAAGAGATTCCATTTCGTCATTTCTCTTTTGCATGAAGCATTGTTCTTTCTGAACCAACATTTTTAAATTTATGGATTTCAGTATTAGATGTGATCACTGTTGATCAGATCACAGAGGCTAAATTTTAAGTTTGGGCAGGTTTATGATTATGAAAATCGCCTTTTAGTATCTTATTTTTTCCTTAGAGGAAATCAGAGCTACAGTTCTATATATATATATTTAAAATTCTTTAATCACTATTCTCTAGCAGTGTTATGTGCCTCGTGACTCAGGAAGAGCTTCTTAAATTTGAGCCACATTCTTGCCATTCAGAGAATACTAATGAAGTTAAACCTTAATGATGGGAGGTTTTACTGGGGTCCCAGGTTGAAAGGCAGCTGAGTTGAACTGAATAATTAGTTTGTACATATAGTTGATAAATAGCAAGCTCACTGATGACCTTTTCTCACCCATGTTGTCTGTAAGGAAACCTGCTGAGCTAGTTAATTTGGTCTCTGTTTGGCATTTAGCTTCCTTTTCTCTTTACAGCTGATGTTCAGACTAACTATCCCTTGGTTTTTAAATAATACAAACACTATTTTGAGTTCTTTCATTTTGTTAAAATGTCATTTAAAATCCTCTTCCCTGGGGACACCTTAAGCACTTAGCTTTGGATTGAGTATTGACTAATTTCAAAGAAGTAATAAGTTTATGTACTCTGAACCAAACCACCACCAAAGTTAATTGGCCATAATCCAACATGTCTTGTTTTATTATGAATGCTCTAGAAGTGAACATAGGCAAAGAGTGGATCTGAATTGTTATATTGAGGAACTGAAACCAATTAACCATTGGGCTTTAAAAGTAAATATTTGGAAATAACTTTTTTTCCTCCTGAAGAGATTGAAGCAGTGGTGGGATTCAGCCAGTTCGCACCACTTCAGGAGAACCGGTTGTTAACTTTCTGAGCAGTTTGGTGAACTGGTTGTTGGAAGAAATCATTAGGGCAGAGAACTGGTTGTTAAATTACTTGAATCCCACCACTGGATTGAAGATACTAAATTACAGGATTTTGAGGGACTCATTTGTGTACTTGTCAGATGCTGTTACAATTGAAGCATCTGTCTCTCCTTGTCCATTTTTCACTTCCTTTTTTTAGTTGCTAAGGTGTGTTGATGATTACCTGAAATTAATTTCATTGCACCTTAGTATCCTGAAAGAAATAAGGTAGGTGACCATCAGGGAGAATTTTGCCAAAAGGAAAACTATTGAATGATAGTTTCCTCATTGAAGCGTGCGGATGCTACATGTTTTTCCAGCATCACCTATCAAACTTTTTCTTCATTTAGATCTTTTAAATAACATTTGCTATCTGTATCCCACAGTTTTAAAATCAATCTTATTTCTTTAAAATAAAACAATCAGTTTTATATTTCTTATATTTGCTTTTTGTTTTTTAAATTTTACAATATCAGTTCCCCCCTCCCCCAATCAATACTGTTTTTAAAAAATTGTTTATCATATGCCAGCCAGTGAATCTAATGCTGTGAAGCAGCATACAAATATAATTGAAGAACAAATTCTGGATATAATTTCCTTTGGTTTTTTTTTCTTTATAATTCAGTGATAGATGTATGTGGGGGACCTTGAAGTCCCAGATTTCTATCCAGACATCTCTAGGCATGGTAAAAATAGAACCTAACTGAAATCTAATAACATCACCAGGTTCTATATTTCACTTTCTCAGTGAGAAAGTTTCTCACCCACCTTTCTTTTGGGTGCTGGCAGAGGCACTATAGTAAGATCACTGAATTTGGGACCCCTTTAGATTGGGAAGTTGGGAATTAATGGTAAGGTAAGTGTATTTAACTTAGTCGAAATTTTGTCCTTCTATTTTTGACTCCTTCCCTTCCTTCCATCCAGTATCAGTGATATATTAGTAGGTTTGAAAATATGTGCATGAAAAATATATAGCTTGCAAATCAGGGCTTGCTAGTAGAATTGTTAGACCATCCTTCTCAACTTTTTAGTCATTTCAGATATGTTTCTTAATTTCCATTGTACTGGGTAAAGTGGTGATATAAAATGGGGATTTTTTTAGTTCTTTTGTTAGGGGAATATATACTTAATAAGAACATTTCTAATAAGAAAGCATGATTTTTAGGTATCCTAACATGATCTGTGTTTTTTGAAAGTCATAAATAAATAAAAATAAGTACATAAATAAAAATAAGTACAAAATAGATGTTTAGCCAAGTTGATTATTGATAAGATTATCAGCATGGATGGATATTTAAAATGTGGGGTCCTTGGTGCTCTCTGAGCTTGGTTGTTTTCTTGCCGATGTTTCATTACCCAAATTAGTTAACATCAACAGGATTAGCACTGATGATGTTACCTAGTTTGGATAATAAAACATCAGCAAGAAAACAACCAAGATCAGAGAGCACTAAGGACCACACTGAGCTACAGATATTCTCCTTTATTGATACTCAGAATTCTGGAGTATTCATGGAGACAACAGATACGCCTAACTGTACAAATGTTCACTTTATTCCATGAGGTCCTGTATATCTTATTGACTCATAATCCTTTGTTCTTTACAGCAGTCGGTAATAAACTGTGATGATACCACAATGATGGCATTTGTATGGTGATACCATTGCACAAATACCCTAATTACATACTTGTGTCATCGGATGCAAGTATATATAGTAGGGCATTTAAAATGTGACGTCATTACATGTGTCCTCATTTGCCTCATCGATCCCTTAGGATTGTCATGACTCTTTATGTATTCCTGTAAACTTATGAAATTGTGGTGGCTTAGAGGTGAAGACGCTTGCCTCCCGCTTGCAAGGAAGCTTGGAAGGTTGAGAGTTCAATCCTAGGTAGCAGCAGATATTTCTCTCATAAGGTACAAACAAACAAAAAAAATTTGCTATGAGTTCCACATTGGGGTCATAAAAACAAATATTTTTTAAATCAAGAAAATGATTTTTAAAAAAGTAATAAAACTGCTTATTGTAGTTTGGAAATGTGGTGTTAGCTTTCAATAATGATTTGCAAGTAAATTTAAGCTACAGATACTGAAAATATGCTTTTCATGAAAATTCTAGCAAGAGAATGCTTTAAGAGAAGCTGTAGCTATATCAAAACTAGGCAAGAGAGAATTAAAGTAGTCCAATAATGAGTGCAATATTACAATATTTTCTAGACATTGATTTTCCAAGTTGGCTAAAAACATTTTAATCTCCTTCTATTTTTAATATTTCATTTAACTTCAAAAATGTTAAATCCCTCCTTAAATATTTTATTCCAAAATGCTTTTTGCAAAGAAATTACTTGTGTAATTTACATACTGCTAATAGAAAAAAATATCTGGAAAACTGTTGTTCTGAAAATGTTAAAAGATTGTAGACAATGTTTCTTTCTGATCTTGAAATAATGCCATGATACTATTTATGTGATCATAGGAAAGCATCCAACTTGTCCCAAAGCCAATTAATTAAAATACTTCCTTGTACTTACATTGATGTATTGAATAACATTTCAGAATAGTACAATAAAGGCCATGGTTCTGTGTACGCATATTTGGGAATAACAACATTAAACTTAAAGGAACTGTCTGAGTAAATTAGCACTGAACGTCACTGTTCAAGGATATACAATATGCATAAACACTCACAAATATGGGTTACATTTCTGTAACCAGAGTTTGCATTTCCTACGTCAGATGAGAAGAATACATTTTTCTCCTTCTGTCCTGGTTACTTTTTACAGCGGCACGATTGAGAGCATTTTAACAAACTGTATCACTGTTTGGTTTGGTGGCAGCAGTGCCTCAGATAGAAAGTCCATTAAGAGAGTGGTAAGGACAGCCGAGAAGATTATAGGAAGCTCGCTTCCCATTATTCAGGATACTGTTTATAAGCTCTGTATGCTTAGAGCTTGAAGCATTGTTAGACATCCCACATAGCCACTTCACGGTCTGTTTCTGTTGCTCCATCCTGAGAGGAGGTTTCGAAGCATTTATTGCAGGACGATTAGATTCTGTAACAAATTTGTTTCTTATGCCACCAGTCTTGTAAATTCACAGGATTCTTTTATTTTTTATTTTTGCCATTTATATATATACAATCAAACTAGACTGTGATGTTTGTCTGTGTCATGTGTGTATGTGGGTATATGCATAATGTTTATCCTTTGAGAGCTGAATGCAATGAAATTTCATTTTAATGTATGCTAATTAGTGTACATTTGAAAGGACAATAAAGTTCTACTCTACTTTATTCTTAGTGCAGAGGGACAGGTATGACTTATTTATTATAATATTTAATAGTTATTAAAACTATGAGATAAATTGCTTGTTTTCATATCTAGCAATCAAATAAATTATTAATAGATTCAGTTTTTCATACTGAAACTACATAGTTTTGGAGCTAAAACTATTTTCACCTAATCATAACTAGCCATTTTTGGCACAAGTAGTAACTTGCAACGATTTAGATAAATTGAATGAAGATTGCTTTTAACTTCAAATTCCCTAATTTGATACCATGACTAAGGAACAAGCCTCAGCATTTTTAATGTATTCATACTGGAACTAGCTGCAGTGAGTCAGATTACTGAAAAATATTTTCATATATGTTAAATAATATCTATTTTGTAACTACCAGCCCCTGCCCTATCCTCTTTCTTGGGTTATCAGCTTTTGCTCTGAGGGCTCTTCTGCTAACCATGGTGTGGAGATATCCTACTATAGGACACATCTTATAATACACTTGTGTTTCATCCACAGTTCACTATTGAGGCAACCTAATTCTGCCTTTAAGTGTTCCAATTTCAAAATAGTGTTTTAGGTTTTCTCCTGATTGATTTGTCTTGGTGTACAAATGATCTACAATGCCTCATTCACAATCTTCAGTGGCTGGCTCCCATTGGTTTATTAAGGCTACTATGGGCATGTCTGTCCCTCTGGTCTGCAGGCCTACAGTCCATGGTCATTTTGGTTTAGGCTGCAGGTTAAATTAGATCACACAGGCATAGAATCCTTGATCTTAATATCTGCAAAGTCTCATTTGCTCATTAAGTGAGCTGTTTGTACGTCCTCGTAGGCCAGTCTTCTAGTTCGGTTATGAAACATATGTTCAGAAGTGTTTCCTGTAAACTTGTCTGGTTAAAAAAAAGGGGGGGGGGTATTGCTAATCAATTTAAAGTGGGAAAAATGTAGTATGTAAGAGCTTCTTCTCATGTTGATAAAAGTGGCATCCGTTATCAAAACAGTGAACAGATGGATATTCCACTCCTTCATGAGATGGAGATATCTAGCCCTTTTCATTGAAAGTTCAGGAGGAAACAAGCAACTTTTGCCATCTTGAAACTCTTTAGATGTTTCTTTTGAAGTAGAAGAATTTTTGGAATTTCTGAGTTGCGTTATACACACACACACACACACACACACACACACACACACACACACACACACACTGTTCAACAGAGCTTGTCCCATGATTTAACTGTGAGGAACAAATACTGATGGTTCTGTCCCAAATTAATATATGAAACATTTTCTTTAGCATTTATTGAAGAGGTTTGGCAGGTTTAGATTAAATTGATTAAATTCTCCTGGTTTTCCCCTTTAGTTGAGGTGATAGAAAGATGAGTAAACCTGTTAATAGTTTTCTGGAAGACAGATCGGTGGACTAGGGCAGTGGTGGGCAAATGTGACTCTTTTACAACCTGTGGACTTCAACTCCCAGAATTCCTGAGACTAGAGGACAGATGATGATGAATGGGAGGGAGGTGTATCAACACTCTATGCACATTTCTTCCCTCTTCCCTCTCCATTCTTGTGTCCAACTACAGGTAGTCCTCAAATTACAACAGTTCATTTAGTGACCATTCGAAGTTACAACGGCACTGAAAAAAGTGAGTTATGACCGCTTTTCACACTTATGACTGTTGCAGCATCCCTATGGTTACGTGATCAAAATTCAGACACTTGGCAATTGTCTCATATTTATGACCATTGCAGTGTTCTGGAGTCATGTGATCCCTTTTGCAAACTTCGAAGAGCAAAGTCAGTGGGAGAGCCAGATATACTCAATAACCGTGGTATTAACTTATCAACTGTAGCAATTCACTTTAACAACTGTGGCAGGAAAAGTCATAAAGTGGGGCAAAATTCACTTAACAAATGTCTCATTTGCAGCAGAAATGTTGGGCTCAATTGTGAACGTCAGTCAAGGATTTACCTTTGATTTGTGTTACTTTTTGAAATAGGACTACTTCCAATGTTGAGAAATAGCCTAAATGACAGGTGACCTCTAGAGTATTTTAGAAATGGGTCCTTTCTTGCGTTATTGCGGATCTTTTTATATTAGGATTTTAATTGTATTATTTTATTTCTGCTAAGAAAAATAATCTATTAGATAATTTAACAATCATTCCTCTTTATATACGGTCTCTGAATAAACACTGGATGTGATCAATAGGCCTGTCAAAATGTAACTGGGGAGCCACATGAAAAGACATAGCTACGTCTAGTCTGTCTAATGGTTCAGGACAAAGAACAATTGTATAATAATAGTTGCAGCCTTCTTCTTCAAAACTGAGATGACCAGTTTGACAAGGGTTATATCTCATTTTTAATAAAACATTTCTAGCCCATAGATCTTGACCTCCGCTAGAATGGGGATGCCATTATAATTATCTGTTCATGCTATCTCCAATTGAGTAATTTCTGAGTTGGCAACTTACATTGTAATCCAGACATTGCTTTGGTGATATAAAAATCTGTTTCTGTTAGCACTATAGATAAACCCAGCACCTTGTTGAAAGCCAACACAGTGTAGTAGTTCACACTGTAGACTAAATTCAGTGGGATGCAATGTCAAGTTCACTCTTACCTATGGAAATTTAGTAGGGAAGGGGTCCCCAACCTCCAATTCATGGACTGGTACCGGGCCACAGCTTGCCAGATACCAGGCCATGCAAACAAGTGAAGCTCCATCCGCAGGATGCAGGGAGCATATGAAACAACACCTCTTCTGATCCGTGGAAAAACCTCTCTCCACAGAACTGGTCCCCAGACTGCAAAAGGTTGGGGGCTGCTGTAGAAGGGGATTCTGGGCAATTTATTCTGTCCACTTGCTCAACCACCTTCATAGCAGTGTTGAAATCCATTTTTTTTTTTACTTTTGGTACTGTGGGCGTGGCTTGGTGGGCATGGTGTGGCTTGGTGGGCATGGCAGGGGAAGGATACTGCAAAATCTCCATTCCCACCATACTCAAGGGGAAGGATACTGCAAAATCCCCATTCCCTCCCCACTCTGACGCCAGCCAGAGGTGGTATTTGCCGGTTCTCCAAACTACTCAAAATTTCTGCTACAGGTTCTCCAAACTGCTCAAAATTCCCACTACTGGTTCTCCAGAACTTGTCAGAACCTGCTGGATTTCATCCCTGCTTCATAGGCTTATAGTTACAGAATATTATGGAAGGAAGGGTTGCTCAGCATATTCTTTTTAGCTTTTGGGAAACACGTACATCAATCAAACAAGCAAGTAGCAGGTGGCAGCAACTGGAAATCTTGTCCAAGTTCAGAAGCTAAGAAAGGCAAGCCTGATTAGCAGTCGAAAAGAAATTTGATTTCATATTCTTTGTGTTGAGTAGCTATGTGAGTGAAATAAACCAACAATTAAATTCTCAGGAAGTCCCAAGACTATACTGTATAGTATCCTGAACTGCACTCTTTAAGCATTTCCTTCTCTCAGCTATGTGACTTGCGTTCTGAACACAAAGTTCAACCATAAGATAGAAATCTCTGTTCAGGGTAGTTCAGCATGCATGCAACTTTTTCATACTGTGACTAAGAAAATTGTATAGATATATTTAGGTAGTCACCATAAATTGAACTTGAGTTAGGGACATCATCACACTACCTCTAGTGTGGAAATGTTCCCTCTGGCAACAAACTCCATGAATTAACGACATGCTGGATAATTAAATCCTTCCTTTTCTTTGTCTGGAATCTCCTGCCAAGAGATTTCATTGGATAATCATGCATTCTGGCATTGGGACGAAAATTTGTCCACATCGTACAGAGTTTCATCTACTTCAGACATTTTTTCCTTGCCAATATATATGGGGCCCTGCGCCTGGGCCTATTTTATTTGTACTCTTGCCCAGATTAGATAGCAAAGCACACAGGCAACCTGTGCAATCCCATAAAAATGTAGGTTGATATGTTTTGAGTGTAGCCTTTCATTCCCTCTGATATATGTTGAACTATGGAGAGAAATCCATAAGGCAGAAATCTCTATTCAAAGTAGTACAGCATGTTTGGTGGATGACATGTCTCCCAAATTTTGTTTCTGGTTCAGAAGACCATGATTTTTAAAGGCATATTTTACCTTGAAGCAGTATTGTTTGCTTCTTGGTTCACATTTATATATTTTTATTTTTACTATAAATGAATACAGAAATCTTGAACAACTGGAATAAATATATCAAAAGTATTCTTTTTATTAACAAAAAAGCTGGCTCCCCCCACCCCTTATATTTGTATTTCTAGATTTAGATGGTTTCCTATCAGATGCTGGGACTTTAGCTCTCTGTTTTAGCTATAACCGAACCAGAACTAGAGTTAATGAAGTAGCCTTTGTTTTCAAACTCTTAGCCCTTCTGTATGATGTTCTTGAATTTATTACATTTTCTTGTTTGTCTTTTATCTTTAACATGCCATAAAATATATATGTTTCATATTTTATTGATGAGTTTAAAACTTTATATTTCTTTACTTTACTTTCATAAAAAACTGGTTAAAAGTCTTCTGGCCACAAACTTTATGATAGATTTACAGAATGTCATCAACAGAGCTGGAAAAGTTAATCATATAGAAAGTTTCACATATGTGTAATGAGTTTTGAAGTGTTATATTATATATTCTTGTTATATGTTATTGAAATAATTAATAATATACAAGATAAGATTGAAAGCAAGCATATTATATTGCTCTGTGTGTTGGTAGCCAAATTAGAAGAAAAAAGTATTCAGATTATTTATTTTTAATAGCCATCCTGACAGTAAAGCCACAGCAGCCAGACTTCCGATGGACCAAGAATTTTGCTGTCGTGTCTACATCTTTCAAATGTAGTTGTAAGGATGTATTTCTTGCCAGTTTTTTTTTTTTTAAAGAAGCAGCTACTGCGTTTTTGCTGCAAACCCATGTTTGTCTTCCAAGTTCAGTTGTACTCATGCCCAGGATGGTGTAGAGAATTACAGCTTGAAACTGGATGTTGAACAAAATATGGACCAAAATTGTTTATCTTATTGAAAAGCTAGAAAAGAAAAAAAGAGCTTGTTGTTTGCATATCTTACAAAATCCTATCCTGAAGAACTTTCTTGTACTGCTGTTTTATTTCAAAAACTTCCACAAAATCTATCGGGCCTTTTGTTTACATATGTATTGTTGCCATCCGTCCACAGAATATAACAAAACAACTGCACATGCAAACTGACAAAGGCTAAGATAGTGAAGGTTAAGTAAGTAAGTAACAGATTTTTCCCCCTGCATATAAGAACTGCTTTCTTGTTTAATGGATGCATACCTTTTTAATTTTATGCAAAGCGGGCTGCAGATTGGCTGAGCAGTCTTCACTGATGCTGGAAGAACAAGACTTATTCTTGAATAATGTTTTGACTTTGGCATGGTGTGTCTCAGCTTGAATTGAAAAGCATGAGAAATAACTTTGTAAGGTGAACTAATGATGAATTCACTTCCATGACAATGCTGGACATCCCCAAAATGGCACTGATGAGAGAAAGATTTATCTTACCCATCGAGGGAAATTTTAACAGTAGGTTGGAAAGGCAATCTATACTTTTAGGGGAAAAAGAAAAAAGAAACATATCAAGTCCAAAGTGACTGATCTTCTTAATAAACGTAGATCATGAGAAGAATCTCTGAAAATCATGCGTGTCACTTGAATTGAAATGGTCCCTGCCAAGTCTGGCTGGAAGGCCATATGGTTGTTGCTGAATAATGTACGCCTGGAAAGAGCAGGCAGACAGGCACTATAAAGCTGAGTTCATAGCTTTTGTGCTAAATTTCATGTAAGTATTAAAAAGTATGTACTAGTTTAGCCCAAAGCATCACAGAGGGAGATGGGTTAAATCTGGAGATCAATATGGTTTCCACGTTGCCTGGATCTCATCAGTATTTAAATCTGGAGAATTTTCCTGAAAAAAAAGGGGCAGGATAATGCTGCACTATCTCACCTGCGCTCTTTTTGGTTTGGGCACACAGTCAAAAGCGGTGCAGAGAGAAGTTTTATAGACAAGGCTTATAAAAAGTGACAGGCTTTAGCCGCTTCTAGGTTGGAATCTGGCAAAACAAAGAGTTATGTCACGACTGTTCTTAATATTTTATGTTTCTCATGCTAAAACAATTATTCTTACTATTTCTAATGTTTAAGTGTAAGGGTTGAGGCTTGTATAGCCAATATGACCTCATCATTCAGGCACTGGAAGAAGGAATCAGAAAGCTTTGAAGAAATTAATTTAAAACAAATTTTAAAAATGAAAATAATACTAAGAAACAACTTTGAAATTCAAAACAAAGGAATGGGTGAGAAAATATTCCAGTGAAGATTGGGAGGCAATGAAATGCGCTATAAGTTTTTTTTTTTTTTTTTTTTGCAAATACGGCTGTGCCTTTATGTCATTCTAAGACCTTTTCTTTGTTTTTTTTGAAAATCATTAGCATTTCCCCCCATTTATAATAAAATTGACTGTAGCTTTTAAAAGCATTCAGTGGCACACAATTCATTTTGGAAAACACATCCCTGGTCAACAAATTCAAAGCCCCACCCAGTTTTTGGATATAATGGGAGCAGGGCTTTGATCTCCTTGCTGTGGCTGTAAATTTTGTCATTCATTGACCATAACTGTCAAAATACTCCTATTTCATGCATCATCTCTATCTTTCTTGCTACCATTTTGATACACAAATCTCTTTAAAGTACATCTGCCTGGTTTGCTAACAAGTTTCTGATTGAAAATCTTTCATTAATATGACATCTTAGGCTGATATTTAAGTATTTCAGAGTTGTGGTTTAAATAAAACTTAGATCGAGTTAATTTACAAAGTTCTCTGAGCTGTTGATTAAATCTAAAGCCAATAAATCTAGTGTCCCAAAGGTTATATAAAGAATTATTTGTGTTCTGAATGAGTGGAAGGGGAGGCGAGTGGATAAATTTGCATTGTGACATTGCGGTATATTTTCCCTATATATTGTGGTATATACTCTCAATGTATTCTCAGACAATGTCACAATGCAAGTATGAAAGGACAAAGCTTGGTTTGTGATGTTGCAATGAGTATTTGTCATTTTGGTATCAATGCTATTTAAAATGAATGCCTTGCGTAAAGAATAGTATTAACTGTTTCAGAAAGTAAGCGAATCATACTTATTTTTAAATATCAGAAAACCTAAACCAATTATGGATTCTGACCATTTTTTAAAAAACCCCTTTTAAACATTTTATCAATATAAACTTTATAGTAGAAAGCAAACCATTTGCCATTTGGGATGTATGTTTCTTTCCTTCCTTCCTTCCTTCCTTCCTTCCTTCCTTCCTTCCTTCCTTCCTTCCTTCCTTCCTTCCTTCCCTGTTTCCCTGCTCCCTCCTTCTCATTCCCATCTCCCTCCCTCCCTCCCTCCCTCCCTCCCTCCCTCCCTTCTTCCTTCCTTCCTTCCTTCCTTCCTGTTTCCCTGCTCCCTCCTTCTCATTCCCATCTCCTTCCTTCCTTCCTTCCTTCCTTCCTTCCTTCCTTCCTTCCTTCCTTCCTTCCTTCCTTCCTTCCTTCCTTCCTTCCTTCCTTGCCATGTAACCTATTAATGCAAAATGTCACAATAGATTAATGGGATCTATAATTGCCACATTAGTTAATGCAGTGTATTAGCATTCATTGAGGACTTTTTAGTCAAAAGAATTTTGAGCTGTTGAATATTGAGACTCATTTTTTAAAACCATACGTTGGAACTGTTGCTCTTTGTATAGTAAGATTATTTAGATTAAGATCCGAAGTATTTAGTAATATCAGCCACCCATCTCATAACCTGAAAGTAAAAGAATCTCATTGCTTTAGTGAGGCAAAGCTAAAAGAAAGAATTTTTGCCATAAAAAAATAATCATTGTTTTTCACAGTGCTAATTTACAGAGATTGTGGGTCAGGATTAGCCAGTAGTTTTATGGGCTTGGACATTTATTATGTTCTTCCACATCATCTTTACACCTGCAGACAGTTTACTCTGTGTTATGTTTTATTAGTGATTGGTGGAAAGCGATGACTGGTGCTCTGCCATTCAGATCAGTTATACCATGAAGGAGAATAAAGACGAGTGAATTGGTTCTGCCTATCTCAGTGAACAGCAGTAGTCCTAATCGCAAGTTAGGGAGGCATCCAGTGATTTAGAGAACTGATTTCATGCACCTCGAACAGAGAAGGCTCCCCATTGTGACCGTTTGTCTTCAATTCATGATGAAGTTAGTGAGCCAACAGACTTATTCCTGCTTTCTCACATTGTGTTTTTAGCCAATCGAATACGCTGCTATGTAGGCTGGCTGTGAGCATTAGATAATGGCACAAAATAAATAAATAGAATTAAATAAACCATTAGGCAACATTTATTTATTAACCATCATTTGGCTGCTGCCTATTCTCAAAATTCTCATTAAAGCACCAATGTTCCTGAAACAAGCTAAATCATGCATACAGAAGATATGCAATAATATGGCTCAGAGCTGTGACCCCAGACATCTGGTAGAAGCCACCTTGCCATTGTGTGCATGTGTCATGGTGTCATTATGTAAACGATCCAGATAATGTTATTTGTGCACTTTGCAGAATTTGCATCATTTTTTGTGAGGATGTCACAATATGCATGGCATTGCTGGACAGAATCCCACCTGACCCTCCTATCTCCCCTGCAGATGCACACATGCCTGTGAGATTCTATAGATGAAATCCATAGGTCATGCAGACTAGAATGTTTAAGAGTTAGAGGCAACTTATGATCATGGCTGTAGGGTTGTATATTACCAAGAAGAACTTGTAAGAGATTTTTCATATTGCCGTTTCAAGCTACAAATCTTGTAATCAATTAGGTACAGTAAAGAGATCTCTGGAAATAAATCTCATAGTCAATTAGACATAGAACCAAGAAAGCTGCTGGTTCTCCTTGATGTGGAATGTACCTATGTTCAGCATTTTACAGTACCTTTAACTGAGTGGCAGAATCTTAAATTTTCAATGTTCTGTTACTAGGATGCTCGTGTGAGGAAGAGGCTTCCTCTTCTCATCACAGCCTGCCCTTTAATTGTCCTGAGAAGTATATCCACTTCTCTTTTGAATCTAATTTTATCCCAGAGCTCTTAGGATGGCATGTTGCTCTTCTTATCAGCTATCAATGATAAAGCACATTTTATCAGCGTTTTTAGTTTGGCTCAATATTATTAAAATGGTAGCTGGCAGAAATGATAATGATGATTGTTTTAAAATCTGCACATTACTTTGCTGGATCAAGTTCCTTCACTGACAACTGTTGGACATTTTGTTTCCCACTTCTGTTACTTCCCTTCCCTTCTGTGCCCACCTATATTTCACTTTAGCAGAGCCACCCACCAAATATCAAATCTCTCAGCCTGACGTACGTTCTGTAGTTCCGGGAGAAACGTTGACGTTGCGCTGTCAAGTGAAAGAGGCCACCACCATCATTTGGACTAAAGATGGAAAACGTTTGGTGCCCAATAATCGAACAGTCATTACTGGGGAAACTCTGTGGATTAAAGATACGACACCCAGAGATTCTGGCCTTTATGCTTGCACTGTTAGGATTGCAGACAGTGAAACTTTCTACTTCATTATAAATGTCACAGGTAAGCTTGTTCAGAGACATTTTCCAATGTATGAGAACAGCTAGTCTAAATTAATTAGGTATGGGGATATAGCTTTACTCTTTACTAGGGTAAAAGAAAATATGCCATGTAACATTCGAGTTACTCTTTCATTACCCATCTCATCTAGCTTTTTTGATATTTCCTTGATGGCATTTTTGGTATACCTTCCATGTGAAAATGAAATAGATTTTAACACGAGAGGGCATTTTCAACCCCAAATATTCAACTCATGCAAATGATTTTTTTTTTTTGTACCCAGCCAAAAAATTGTCCTCTTTTTTGTCAACATTATAATTTTTTTATCTACTGGATTTTATTTTTTTGGGGTGATTGTGGTTTTATGCAATTTTTTAATTTCTCAAACCAACCTGGCTTAGCAACAGTTTTGTTGAAAACTGGCAGCATGATGTATTTAAGGAATTAAAATTAAAAAGACATTTCTTCAGTATTGGAGTAAACTGAGGAATGTTTCTGAGTTGTTACCAACACATAAATGAAATTACTGATTACTCTGGGAAATACAGATAGTCCTCAACTTATGATTTACCAGGATGATTAGGGGACAGGAGACTAAAACATCTAAAGAATGGTTCCAGGAACTGGGCATGGCTAGTCTAGTGAAGAGAAGGACGAGGGGAGACATGATAGCAGTCTTCCAATATTTGAGGGGCTGCCACAGAAAGGAAGGGATCAAGCTATTTTTCAAAGTACCTGTAGGCCTGGAGAGATTTAACCTGGATATAAGGAGAACAGCTTACCTTTGGAAGTTGTGGGAGCTTCATCACTTAAGATTGGACTGCCATTTGTCAGAAATGGTGTGGTGAGGGTCTCCTGCTTGGATGGGGAGGTTGGATTAGATGACATACAAGGTCCCTTCCAACTCTGTTAATCTGTAAATTGATGACAGTTATTTATTGACCATTTGAAGTTCCAAGCGATACTCCCCTCCAAAGCTACTTATAATCAGGTTTCAAAGTTCCAAAGTTGCTTTCCTGGTCATGTGACTGCATTTTTCTTGGCAACTGGCCTGAATTTATGACTGTTTGCAGCATCCCACCATGACCATGATTTATGATGGCTTTTGCCAGAAACAGGCATGTGCTTCTGGTTTCTAGCAGAAACTGGCTCATAGTGAAAATGGGTTTGCTTAATGACTGCTGTGTTCAATTAATGACTGCCACATTTTCTTAACGGTTGCCATGAAAAAGATCATAAAATTGGATTCAATCACATGGTGGCCGACTTTACAGATGTCATGACTTACAATTGTAATTGCTAGGTTCTATTATGGCCGTAACTGAAGGACTACCTGCATAAGCAGCTTTGTATGTACCCTGTTTCCCCTAAAATAAGACATCCCCTGATAATAAGCCCAATCGGGCTTTTGAGCGCATGCCCTGAAAATAAACCCTCCCCAAAAATATTTAAATGCATGTGCAGCCAGTCTCCGCCATTTCATCTGGTTTCTTCCATGCGCCCCAAAATAATAAGACCTCCCTGAAAATAAGGCCAAGCACTTATTTTGGGGTTCAAAAAAATATAAGATAGGGTCTTATTTTTGGGGAAACACGGTATGTGTTCATTACTTAGCAGTTTGCCTATATATATATTAAAACTATGAAATCCTTTAAAAGAGGTCCTTAAAAATGTATGTTAGTGTGTACACAACCTCACTTTTTCAGAGCAACCATGACTCATTCCAGAGGCCTACTATTTCTGCGGTCTCCTCATGTGTGTGCACATCCATCTCTTTCTCTTTGCATGCAGAAATATTCAGGAGTGTATTTTGAAGCCTAAAAAAAAAAAAAATGACACAGCTGCCTTAATGATTCACAGGGAAGGGAAGCAGTTTATATGCATTCCTGTGAGTCACTTTTTTTCAAAAAGGGTTTCTATAGATCTGGAATATAAACCGGAAACTAAAAATAGTGATTAATAGAGCCACCGAATATGTATGCATCTATCTATGCAGAATTATATTCAGTCAGGCTCACCCCAGAGATGGTCCTAAGATCACATCAGGAAAAAGAAGGTTGTTTAAATCATTTAATGTTCCACTAACAAATAGAGTGGGTGTATGTGTATTATAGTAATAACACAAACTATTTGAATGCATGCTTTTGCATTTTCAGTAATAATAAAGCTATTTTACATTATTTTATATTCAAAACATTGTAGAGATATTATCTATTCCTTTAGGCAAATGTATGTATTTCTTAAGTCACAAATGCATTTTATTTTGCTTCTTATCCAAAAAGAATAAACAAGATAATATTTTATTTAAGATTTTTATTCATGATCTATGTATATGCATGGGGAGGACAGTAGTGCATACTCATGGATGTTCTGAAGCACAAACCTAGTTTCACTGACTTACAACCTGTATTGATATGGTTAGTTTACAGCCAGCCAGATGTTTAGTCTGGATTTGACATTTTGATCTACTTATTGAATCCTTCCAAGGATGATGATAATGATAATGATGACAATGATAAGTAAGACTTGCTTTAGGTGCTTTTCACTAGCTCAAGGTTGATTCACCCTTCCATCACATTGTTTTAGCCAACACATTAATGGAGGCAATGTGCTGACTCTGTAAACCGCTTAGGGAGCTGTAAAGCACTGGGAAGCAGTATATAAATCTAAGTGTTATTGCTATTTTCAGAATCATCTCTCACATATGTATTCTTAATATCCAGACTGCAGAAAAATGCATGTTTGCTTACAATATCTAGCAGATAAATGATTTTTAAAATAATTTTTTGAAACTTCAGATGTTCTTTCATCTGGAGATGATGAAGATGACAATGATGCCTCTGAGGATTTTGTGAATGACAACAACCCAGTCAGTAAGTAGATTCAATAATTAAAGCTGTTTGGAAGATATGTGTTGAAATACATTATTCTTGCTATCTTTTTCATTCTTGCGGTCTTGGAGCTCTTCATCCAAAGCTCCCAGCTTGAATTTTGTGAAGATGAGGTTTTGTTTTACAGTAGTTTACTCCTTGACTGTAAAGTGCATGAGCTTTAATTAGCTATAGTTTATCCCTCTTATTTTAAAAATATTTCTAGTATTTGTGGCAGGGATATAAGTTAGCATATTTTGCCCTGTTCATTTATTTGAATATGTACCAATTTATTTCTGATAATGTGGCAGTAATTTATAATAAAAACAAACACCTTTAAAGGAGACTATAATGATCAAGAAGCTATATTTCCTAATGACTGTATGGCCTGATTCCAAAAACTTTAAGAAGAAAGTTGACAGTTCAGACAGAGAGTGATTACCATATCTGTCAACACAGAACAGTATCAAAACAATTTGAAACTAAACATTGCTATCAGATTGTATTTTTAATATATCAGAAGGGGAACTATATAATAATCATAAACATATTGGCTATATTTAATTGTAATTAAAAGTAAATTTAAAATGAATGAATCCAATCTAATTTTAATTTAACTTCAGCAACTACTTTTTGGAGAATGGCCATGCAATCTCAGTCCAAGATTAAATGTGGTCTTTTTCCTGGGGAGGGAAATCACATAGCATTATCCTACATAATATATAACATTTGTTCTGTTACATTAACCTGGGACAGTTCGGAGGGTATACATACATACATGGATAAAGTATATTTAAAACATGGTGGCGCAGTGGTTAGAATGCAGAATTGCAGGCTAACTCTGCCCACACACCAGGAGTTTGAATAGGTGGGTTGATGCCAACCTGCATATGATTTTTATAACTTTCATATTTTGTCAGAATGCTTTTTACTAAGAAATATAAAGGCAGGAGCATGTCTTGGCTATTCAGTGCAGTTACTAAGTACAACTGCTGTTCCATCTTGAATTTGAATTTGAATGTCAACATAGATACTGGATTTTATGGTGTATATGCTTTGACCAGCATTTTATGTAAGATGCAATACCAGGATTTTTAGTA
This sequence comes from Pituophis catenifer annectens, assembly GCF_029215685.1. NCBI lineage: Eukaryota > Metazoa > Chordata > Lepidosauria > Squamata > Colubridae > Pituophis > Pituophis catenifer. The sequence goes on along the minus strand of NW_027256886.1, from coordinate 55,421,300 downwards.
ATTTGATCACAGCTAGTAGGGATTAGGTTAAGGGTAATTGTGACAGATGATGATGTTATTATTTTTATTTTATTTTTATTTTATTAAATTTCTTTATATATTTATATATTATAGTTTATATATTATATTTCTTTATATAGTTATAATGCAATGGTACTAATTATTGCAATAGTGAACATTTACAATGCATATCAAACACTTCATGTTTTACCTTGAAAACTCATGATGTAGCTTGTAGCTAGAAGAAATCAGTTTTAGTGATGCTCATTTTACCAAAGGTTATTTATTGCTACCCAAGTCACCTAGCTACCTACGCTAGACAAATACATTTATTGCTGTTATGAAAGAAGTCTAGAAACCGTGATGCCAATATGTTTGACGGCTAACTAGAACTTGAGAGACAAGAGAACATCATACTTGTTGCTGGTAAAATTTAGATTGCTAACATTGTACAGTATCTCATAGCAATTAATAAATCATGACCATTCCAAGGCCAAAGAGAACCTAGCAGCCATATGAGTCCCTGCACTTAATGCTAATTATCTTTAGGAACAATTTCCCCTTTATCCAGATTTTGGACTTTTTCCCAACAATGTTATTTGTTTAAACTGCTTTGTGGAACATGCTAGTTTCAGGGCCAAAACATGTATTCATTATGGATAGGTATTTAGTAAGATTGTTGCTGAATGAGTGAAGTTGTTTGTTTTTTTGTGTATGTTACAGACTTAACTGATTTATTTTGGTTGTCTAAATTCCTTTGCAGCAATATTGCAGTTTAGTTTGGAAGATCTATTTTAAGGTTTCCTTCTTTTATACGCCTTTTAAAATAATGAAGTATTTTCTTAAGGTTGTGGTTTTAAGGATGGAACAGCACGATCAAATGCTGACTGATTTTTCTAACTAATTAGTTCTAAAGTCTCCGCCCTGAAACAAAAGCAATCACACACAATGTTTAGAGTGCTTAATTTTTTTTTTTTAGATGTTTTCTTTGATTGGTCAGCTTGTTAAAGAGTTTGTAGCTGAACGCTTCCCCAGCTGTGTTTTTATTTTGCTTTGTGAAGTAGAAGGGAAGATTCCCGAATGTGTGTTAGTGGATTCAAAAACAGCTGTAACTGAGAGCTGGAAAGGTTTAGTTGTTATGTTCTTCTATGCTAATAAAGGAAATGCAGGAGAGGGGGCAGATTGAAAGAAGAATGGTTATGTTTCTGAGCCCCTCTCGTCTTAAGAAATTCCATGTCAACTGATTTATTTCAGGAAGCACCCATTGTAAAATAATTAAATGGCCCTGCTGTTAAACACATTTTAGTTTTTAATTTTTTTCAATAGCTAAATGAGTTAATAGAACTAACTATAGTCATGACATTAATACACAGCTAATCAGGTTTGTCTTATCTGGAGGAAAAGACTAAGGATATAATAATAACAGCCCAGGAAAGATAATGAAAATTAGTAGTAATTATGATTGAGCTAAATTACTATTTGCACAACAATGTGAAATCACAGCTGCCAGTTTAGCTTTAGCTGGTGTTGGCTGCCATTCATATTGAGTTCTTCTCAAGAACCTTGTAATGTATTGGCTTAGTATATGGGTAGATCCAAGCAGTAAAGTGTTTTATAACTGGCAGATGGAAATTTTGTCAGTGCGCAGATTCTTTGCACCTCCCTCCCACATATATTTAAGGTATTCCTTTCAAAATTCTAATTCTGAAGCTGTTTGCCTTTGCGGTCCACCATCGATATCTTGACATTTAATAATATAACTTTGTCAAAAGTTATAATACCACTTTGCTTTTCCGTAGATAGGTTTGTTGTTACAATAAATGTTAGTGTATATTACTATGTAAAAGTAAAACGTAGGGGTTGTAATGTTGTTATTTTATTCTACCACATCATGGGTGTCAAATTCACGCTGTCACGTTTTCGTCATGTGACATATCGTGGCATTTCCCCCCTTTACAGAGCTGGGGTAGGCGTGGCCTGCATGTGGCACATCCAACCCATGGGCCGCCAGTTTGACACCTCTGTACTACAAAGAAAAGAGTCAGAAGTCAATGCTTTTTTCTCTTTTTTCCCTTTTCCCCTACACTTTCTCTCCTACTCTTTTTCTTTCCCTATATTCTAAGAGACGGGGGGAGGGAGGGAGAGGGAGGGAGGGAGGGAGGGAGCACTTTATCAACTCTTTCAAATAATATTGCTAGTTTCTCCTAGTAATATTGTGCATGACATTGAAAATAAGTAAACACAAGGAAAAATTGCTATGTGGGTGGATAAATACTCTCGGCTAAGACCTTCCAACTCCATGGCATGTTCACATTCCCTGTATTAATTAAACTCGGATATACATTCTCCCCAAAAAATGTAATAAAGGGAAATTTTTATCAGGCATGAATGTAGCCTTTGGGTACATCCTAGTATTTATCTCAGTTAATTGAATTTATTTTGTAAAAACAGGAACACTAAATGAAGCTCATTAAGGTTCATTCCTGAAATTATGTTTTGATGGAAATCTAGAAAGAAAACAAGTTCTTTCTTTCCTCTCCCTTTCTTTCATCCTACCTAGATTGCTCAAATTCTTAGTGATACTCTCAGAATGGTTTTTGAAGTATCAAATAACGTTCCACCTTTAGTTACTTAGAAAGCTGGGATAAAACTAAAAAAAAAACAAACACCCTAACATATTGCAATTTAGAGCTATATATAAAGATTCAGAATCAGAAATAGCAATATAAATATACAAAGATCAAAACAAGATATTGAAAATGGGGGAACCAAACTGACATAAAAGAAGCTGCTAAGAGAGCATACTTTAATTTGGGACTACCATGGGGTAAACATTACTTAGTAATTAATTACTACAATAATTATTTTTCCTAGAATTAAGTTGTGGTGTTTTAAGAAGCATTATAATAGGATGTGTTTGTTTCCAACCCACAAATTGTGGCTCAGAATTAGTTCTGACCAGATTGTGTAGGAAGTGGAAAGCCATCACTGCACTCTGTGATGTTACACCTAACCAGGAGTTGGGTTGGGTTGCCTTGAGTTGAGTTGAGCTGAAAAAAAGGCTCAAATTATTAAATAAAATTGAAGGACTTTATTCATGCAAACCTTTTTACTATGGCACTTTTAAAAATACATTATCTGAAGAAACATCGTATGCATGTGTAATATTTATATAATTCTGTAACATCATACTTCATTGTAGTGTACCATTAAAATAATAATGAATAATAGATGTAAAACTATTGTAATGTAAAACTATTACAATTATATAAGTCCTAGATCAAATCATAGAATTGAATAATCATATCACTAATATACATATATATTCTAATGTAATTAAATATAAATAAACCCAGTGAATATTCCTTAATACCTTTCTAAAGGTTTTTGTTTTCAACGTCTTCCTACAATTAGGCATAATTGTGCCAACCCAGTAGAAAGATATTCCAAAGGATGAGTGTAGTAATAGAAAAATACTTCTTTGTTGTCCTCTCCTGATTCTCTTGGAAATAGGAAATAAGAAACACTATGCTCATTCAGGATGAATCCACTATATCAGTGTTTTTCAATCTTGGTAGCTTAAAGATGGGTAGATTTCAACTCCCAGAATCCCCCAGCCAGCGCTGCTGGCTGGGGGATTCTGGGAGTTGAAGTCCACCCATCTTCAAGCTACCAAGGTTGAGAAACACTGCACTATATGAATAGGATCGGTTTAAAATAAACAATCCCATAGGCATCTAGGGCATCTAGGCATCATAGGCAAAACATATAGAACTTTGGAGATCAAATCTAGTTGATCAAATCATAGTTTTGCAGAACAATGTAGTTATTCAGAAGATAATGGATTCAATAAAATTAAGGCCAACGTTTCAAAAGAAATGTTGTAATCTCTGCTTTAATGTAATATCCATATTTTAAGGGAATTTTTGTTTAATTTAAGCTTAAAGATGATGGATTTTTAAAAAGTTTCATTCTTGAACTATGTTGTAAGTGCCTTAAGGAATGAATCATAAGTAATAATTGATCTGACATTGGCTAGATTTTTGTCTATGTACACACTGACATTTCTGAGGTATTCAATATCTTATGTGACTTATCAGAGAGAACATAAATTGACAGTGTAAAACATCAGTGTGACTTCTTAAAGTCTCATGTTGTATCTCATTGGAATGTCACCCATTTGGGAAGTTTCTAGCCTGGAATTTATATAGAAATTGAGTAAATTTTTTTTCCTCCTTTCTCTCTTCTCTTTATTTTTTTTAAAAACAGAAGGACCTATATGGACACACACTGACAAAATGGAGAAGCGCTTACATGCTGTTCCAGCAGCTAACACAGTCAAATTCCGTTGTCCAGCTGCAGGAAATCCCCAACCAACCATGAGATGGTTAAAAAATGGGAAAGAATTTAAGCAAGAGCATCGGATTGGTGGCTATAAGGTAAGAAGTTTGTTTATGACAGTATTTTTTAAGACACTTTTTATAGATATAGAAGAGAACTGTGAGATTATGATGGTCAGGAAATTGTGTGATTTGCATAATTCACAATTGAAATGGCTCATCATATGTACATAAATCCTGACTGATCACGTTCCAAAATTTGTAGCCTGACTTTAAGTCTGTCTGATGAAGCTCTGGCAACTTTGGATGTTCTCAAAGAGGATTTTCAGCTGTTTATGTCTCATGAAAATCTTGCCATACATGAGGTGAAATATTAATGCATAAAACATTGCAGTTTGATGGAAACTCAAATTCCATACAATTTAACCTGATCAAATGTTATTATTTTATGTTCTACACACATATTGATAGGGTGCCTCCATATGTGTCCCAACAGAAATAATTTATGGTACATCCATTGGTATTTAGCTATCTTTGAAAGAAGGGCAATATCCAGGAATCACATACATATTTTGTACGTTGAAAGGCTCTGTATTGTCCTAGTAGATGGCATCTCCACTCGTTTGGGGCATGTTGGAATATTGAGAGTTTATAACGAGTATTTACAAAATGGTTGTTACAGTACTTCTGGCCAATCATCGAAACATATATGAGAAGCCAAATAATACACTGGTTGCAGCCACCAATCATTTTACTTTTAATGACGGTCTCTGGGATCTCTGTGAGGTTCAGATAAATTTGTTGGAAATTCATGTTGTCCTTGGAGTAGATAATTTGCTTTGCAGATGGTTATCTGTAAATAGGGCAGAGTGCCTGGTAGAAAGCAAGGAATATGTTGGCTGGTATATTGTCTCCCCTGTGTTATTCACAGGGAATCTGTTGTGCCTGTTTTTGTGGGTGTTTGGTGTGTGTTTATGTGCATGTGTATGTGTATTGATTTCTGATTTGACCCTAGAATCTTTGGAAGTTGAGCAGAATATAAATTTACTAAATACTAATGTTCCTGCTAATACTAATCCTGGTAGCAGGAATAGGAATGAACAATTTTAAAATATAAAATATAAAAGAGTCGTTGCCAGTCAGTGTAAACAACTAGATGGACCATAATTTTGATTCAGTATATGGCTGAATTCATTCACTGTATTTCTTTTCATTATGCTTGCAACTGAACTCAGATCTCACATTTCATTGTTGATGAGTCTCTCTTGGCTGGTAATGTAATTACATTTGTAGTTACATTTTGGGAGTTCTAATTTATGTAGTAGATCAGGGGTGTCAAACACTTATCATCGTGGTGTTGATAGTGTCACGTGACATATCGGGACTTTTTTCCCCCCTTCACTAACCCGAGCGTGGGCATGGCCAGTGGGCCTGGAATTTGACACCCCTGTAGTAGATGTTGTGTGCCTTCACCTGGAGCGTTTTATTTGTTTTCTGTTCACAGATTTTGTAAAGCCAAATTATCAAAAATCCAAATTGATTGTAACTAGCGACTTTCTGGTTTTAAGAGTGTAGTGATAAAGCAAAAAAGGAAATAAAATAGAACTTGGCAGTAGCATTCAATAAAGTGTTCTTAACAGTTTGTACTTTTGAGCTATGGCAACCAGGTATATTTCAATTTGGAAAGATAGAGTAGACCAAAAACGTAGAGCTTTGTGATTATAGCACACAATAACAGAGCAGGAAAACTATTTTAATGAATTTTATGGTCTGTGAAATAGATGTGGGAAACAAAGTTTTTAAGGGAAAGTAATCACAATTACTTAAGATACTTGCTTGAAATTTTCATAGCATCAGATTAGTCGTCTCTCTTTAATTTCTGAGTTACTGATTAGAAAAATTAGCTAGACTGTCAAGAAAATGCAGGGTTAAACTGAGGTCAGGATTAAAAAAAAAGTATTTAGTGAAATTGCTTTTCTTCCACTACTTTCATGTTGCCTGCATAAAAGAAAACAAAACAAAACAAAGAATGTGCCCTAAAATCCTTTTTAGTTACACAGGCTGTGCACGGGGTCAAGAGGAGGCAAAGGATGAAAACAGCTTTGTATTTCAATGGAAGCCCAAACCTCTTGTATGTACATTGTGATACTACACATACATATGAAATGGTTGGAACTTGCACAGGGATAGCACAAACTCAAATTATGAAAATGGTACAATGAATTCCTATACAACCATTATTATTCTTATAAAGACAATAGTTGTCCTTGTCACCTGCTTCCCTTGGTATCTAATCAATGCTCAGGAGAACTAACTACCAAATAGACTCAATACTAGCTTGGCTGGCTGATGTTGGTTCACAAAGAAAAGAGAACACTCCTCGGGGGTCCTGCTGGCTTCTCAGGATTGGTCACATTAAACTGGATGCCCTACGGTGCAGAACAGCACAATCAATTTGGGGATTTGGGGATCTGAACCCGACTCCCTTTTGATTGGCCTAGGGCGACGGAAGTCATCGCCCATCCCTTCGGAACGATGCTCGCCTATCTCTCAGGACCGACTGACCCATGTTCAACTGCTGTACACATGGAACCCTTCTCCACTTAAGCCTTCAAAGTTCTCATTTGAACTCACAAAGTATCCCTGACCTGCTCTCGACTTGCCATAGGCAAGGGGGATGGGAAAGCAAACGTCACAGCTGAATCAAGGAGCTGATATCTCAGTCAAAACAAGGCACATTCCAACTGATACGCCAAGGTCATCTCCATGGAAACCCACAGTGGTCGGAGTGGAGTGACTTTTACATTGCTTTGTTGGGGAATGTGACTGATGACACATATTTGGGGGAGGGGGAAACAGGGTCAGAGGCAAAGCGCAAAAAACTAAGGTCAGAGTTGGTTCCACCTGGTCTGTGCTGGCATGAAGCTCCTATAAATAACTGGATTTCTTTTGAAGCTTTGCTTGAGGCTCATGATTTAATTAGGACATCTGTCGGAACCCTGATAGCTTGTATGTTTTCAGGTGGTACCTGCTGAAATTAGTCCATTGGCTGCTTCTGCTGAAGAATGAGAGTTGGAATTGTGAACAAAGCCTGGAAGTGATTTGGAGTTGTCTAGAAGCTGTTTTATTCTTCTGATATTAGAAAAAATGTCTGGTTGCTATAAGAGCCTCAATGGAGTTTTGGGAAATGAATTCTTATTGGAAATGGTGGGGATGAGGCATGCTATATTTTAGAAGGAGCCTAATATAGGGTGATACCTGGGTCTGTTTCTGAGCTGAAATTGGGGTTGGAGTTGAGAAGTTAGTTGAACCTTTACATGTGGAAGAGTTGCTAACTTAGTTTACCCCTCTGCCTGGATTTTTATTGCTTGGAACAATATAGAATTATATGATTGGAAAGGACCTTTCAAGTCTTCTAGTCCAACCCTCTAAATTGCTATTATATCTTCCTCATGTTTCTCTTTGCTAAAATAAACATACCTAGATCTGAAGAAGCTTTTTGGTTGAGAAGAAAAATGTCTTTAAAGAAAAACAAGAAAGTCCAGTTGTCTCTTGAAAAAGCTCCTTTGGGACAATGATGACTTGGATGATTGAGAATTTCCATAAACATACCTAGTTCCTTTAGTTGTTTATCATACAATTTAGACTTCATACCTCTTATTGTCTTCGCTGCTTTTCTGCTTCTTTTTAGGACCTCACCACCTTTTTTCTATTGTGGTGACCAGAACTGGATCCAATATTCCATATGTGGTCTCACCAGTATGATATTGACTGGTACTATCACTTCCCTTGATCTTGATACTATCCCTATGATGTTGGCTTTTTTGGCAGTTGCACCACACTGCTGACTCACACTTAAGTGGTGGTCTATGTTTATGTTTATGTTTATTTGGATTTATATACCGCCCTTTTCCCGAAGGACTCAGGGTGGTGAACAGCCAAAGATAAAACACATACAATATAAAATTTAAAAAACAATTTAAAAAATATTAAACAAATTTGGCCCATACTAATTAAAACACCCCTTTTTTAAAAAGCAAATTAAAATTAAGCAGTTAAAAAAGAGTTAGGCCAGCCCAGCCTGTTGGAATAAAAATGTATTGAGGGCACGGCAGAAAGTGCGTAAATCTGGGATCCTCCGTATCTCCGGGGGGAGCTCGTTCCAAAGGGCAGATGCCCCCACAGAGAAGGCTCTCCCCCTGGAGGCCGGCAGTCAACATTGTTGGATTGAAGGCACCCTGAGAAGCCCCTCTCTGTGAGAGCGTACTGGCTGGTGAGAGGCTATAAGTGGCAGAAGGCGGTCTCGTAAGTACCCAGGCCCTAAGCCATGGAGTGCTCTAAAGGTGGTAACCAATACCTTGAAGCGCATCCGGAAGACCACCGGGAGCCATTGCAGCTCGCGTAGGAGAGGTGTTACATGGGAGCGCCATGTCGCTCCCATAACCACCTGCGTGGCCGCATTCTGGACCAGTTGGAACCTCCGGGTGCTCCTCAAGGGGAGCCCCATGTAGAGAGAATTACAGTAGTCCAGGCGGGAAGTGACGAGGGCATGAGTGACCGTGCATAAGGAGTCCCGATCCAGAAAGGGACGCAACTGGTGAATCAGGCGAACCTGATAGAAAGTCCTCCTGGCCACAGCCATCAGATGTTCTTCTAAGACAGCCATATATCCAGGAGGACACCCAAGTTGCAAGCCCTCTCCGTGGGGGCCAACAACTCGCCCCCAATAGTCAGTGATGGCACCAACTGGCTATATCGGGAGCCGGAAACCACAGCCACTCGGTCTTGGACGGGTTGAGCCTGAGTCTGTTTCTCCCCATCCAGATCCCCATCCAGATCCAGATCCTATCAGGACACCTAGATATCTTGAGACTGTAAAGATGTGTTTATCATAGGAGATGTGGTTTGTGACAGTGAAGAGAGGAAGTCAGCTGATTCTGGACCACATAGAAGTTCTTCCATCTACACTGGGGATAGGGCAACTGTGTCAGAAGTTTGAAAGGGGATTGGACAAAGTCTACTCTTTCGTCTGTGGCCAAAACAAGCAAGCAAATGAATAAATAAATGGTCATTAATGACATACAGTATGCTCTCTAAGGCAGCTTTTTATCTGATTTATACCAAGACAAATAATCTAATTTCAGTTTATCTTGCTTCCTAAGATATATATATATATCAGCTCTTTGCTCAGTTCTGTTGCTCTGGTTATTCAATTACTAAACCAGTGGCCCCCAATCTTTTGAGAACCAGGGACTGGTTCTGTGGAAAGAATTTTTTCCACAGATAGGAGGGGGCATGGTTTCATGTACTGCCTGCATCTGCAGATGATGCTTCACTTGTTTGCATAGCCCAGTTTGTAGCATGTCGCTGAACAGTGCTGGTCCATGGATCAGGGGTTGGGAACCCTTGTACTAAACTACTAGGCTACACCATTTAGTCTTTTCCTTGAGAATGGTTTCATTGCTCTTATGCTTTGTCCTTTTCGTTTACCTTGTCCTGAAGCCTTGGTTTCTTTTGGTTAATTCCAAGAAATCTCTATCTTTTTTCACTGTGTTGTCAGGGTACAACTATTTCCTTATCGTCTCACATGCAGATATTAATAAAAGGAGAAGTTGTGAAAATCTGTAGATCTGGTAACGAATTTTTGAAACTCGGCTGCCAACTGCCCTTAAGGATTCTCATTATATGTCAATGTACAATTTCTACATAAATATATTGTATCAGTTGATAAATCTACAATAGCTAGTCCTTTCAGTTGTTTATTGACTTCCATGGTTTCCATACTAAAACACAACTTAGGCCCCTAACACAATATTTGAAGAAACTCTCAAATTCACCAATTGCAAATGTAAAAGGAGATAGGTTTTGCCATCTTTTCCCTCTCCTCTGTGGCCAGATTTTATGTTTATGTTATGTGTGTAAATATGTTCCAGATGAATGTGAATTAATGAAGTAGATATTTCTCTATTTACATTACACTTTACATCATAAAGTGTGAGAGGCCACCTGACAACAGCTTCTGTGTTTCCAAAGCATAAACGAATTGTTTACCATTCAGTGTTAGCCACTTGTCTTGGGGATAACAAGGTAAATACAAACCAATTAAGGCAAGGGTGAAATTTACTTACCTTCCCTACCAGTTCGGAAGTGCACACGCCACATATGCATGCTTGCTCCGCTCCTGCGTGTCACATGCGCACACAGACTCTCTGTGCATGCACAAAACCTTCTGTGCATGTGTAGAGGGTAAAAAACAGGTTACGTGCTGGTTAAAACCAGGTAGTAACGACAACCAGGTGGGTGGGCGGAGCCTCACTCTCCCATCGCTACCAGTTCTCCGAACCACCCACCGCTATTTCTACCAGTTCGGCCAATCTGGTCCAAACCGGTAGCATTTCACCCCTGAATTAAGGGAGTCAGACTTATTGGTCTTTGCTTCTAATGAAGTGTTTCATTTTTAAGAAAGAAAATTGAACAGAAGTTTTCTTCAAGAAGAGGGATGCAATTATGTACAATATATACTGAATGTGCCTACACACACACAGACACACACACACATATATTTGATGATAATATGGTTTGTCGTGAATGCGACATGCAAGCATGCATGCATATATATATATATATATATATATATGCATGCTTGCATGTTGCTTTCAAATGGAATATGAATATTCTTAAACTTTAGAGGATAACATTCTTCTGAACAATGTGGAAACATCATACTATGTTTTAACCATATGCAGGAGCTGCACGTTTTGTATAACATTCAGGAGCTTCATGTTATACAAAACATAGACATACATTTCCATATGTAAAAGTGTGTAAAGAATGAACAAATATTTTTCTGGGGCATAGTCAACAAAACAAGGGATTACGGAAAGAAAAAGTAATGAGTACTCCATGTTTTTATAGGTATGTGACTTTTCTAGGAAATGTATTTATAAACCATATAAACCATGTATTTATAATTCCTATAAAAAGATACAGTGCATCTGAAGTTACAATGACTTATTGATATTACAATCCTACTTACTCTTGTGTTTGCCACTTCATTTCTCACCCCCCCCATACTTCTCTTCAATATCCAGCTTTTTGCTTTGTCAAAGAAGGTATAAGAAAACTTATAATTCCCTTGTTTAGTTTAGTTGTGCCTGTCCCTCTAAAAGGCAGCATCCTTTAAAACATGGTGGCCTCATAACGATAGATTTATTTATTTGCTTTTTTGTTTGTTTGTTTGTTTGATTACTCTGCCATTTCAGGATGAAAAGTACAAATGACTGCTACAGGGAAGTATTAAGTTTTCTGCAAAGAGTGACTCTGCCTGTTCTTTAAACATTTGGAAACTCTTAGGTTTTCCAAGAATACACGCTGAGGTCGTATTTCAAAGGACTGTTGCTGTCTTTTTTTTTCCAAGTTGAAGTGTGCAGTTCTGCCCACACCATCGCCTTACACCCCAGACTGCATGTCTGTTGGAGAATTTTTATGCTCCTTCCTCTCCCTGCCCTCTTCCCCCCCCCCACATCTACTTAGCAAGATAATATACAGGACTAAAAGCGAACTATTCTTTCTACTTTCTCACCTCCCAGAAAGTAAATTCGGTCTATCAGTTTCTATTGAGGTATTAAAAAGGGTGTTTGTTTCCACAGCTGTGTTTCGATAAGTTACATTACCACAACGCTTTTTGCCCACTAAACTTTAGCTTGGATAAATAACCCGATAGTTTTTAATATGTAGATAAAAATTTGTAAGAGCCACATAGTAATTGATCTTACTTTGTAGAAAGGAATAATATTCCCACAGTCAGCCTTTTAAGAAGATTCTTTTTATGTATACTGCACTGCTTGATAGTGGTTCTAATAATTTTCATGTTGTTCCTGGTCAGAAAGTTACTTATTAAATCCAAGGTAAAGAGATTAAACGTGATAAAAATGTGTACACAATATATGTGACAAGTAATATAATCCTATATATTGTCACTCAGTCTCCTTAAATTCAGTTGGATTTACTGGTGGAGGGAGGAAATCTAATGTAATTTTATCCTATCTACAGTATATCTGTAAGACCCTTTTAATTCAACTATTTCCCCGTGTTAAAAAAAATCTTATTCTGAAGTTTCATCCTTACAATCACACACACATAAGCCTGTGCTCACAATAGTATAAAACATCATTTTACCAGGAATAAAATTTTATCTTTGCCTCCACATGACAATGCTAGGTAACCTAGTTTGATCTTAATCTAGATCATAGGTGTCAAACACGCTGTGTCATGTTGACATCATGTGATGTTTCACATGTTTTCCCCATTTGCTTCCAGCCTGCGGGCTGCCAGTTTGACACTCCTGATCTAATAGAAAGATAGGAAAAGAATGTGCCATCTCCACATTTTTCCTGATTCTTACCATGATATAGCATTACAGAAAGTCCTTGACTTATGAACACAATTGAGCCAAAATTTTATATCGTTAAGTGAGACATTTGTTAAGTGCGTTTTCTCCCATTATACAACCTTTCTTGCCATAGTTGTTAATTGAATCATTGCAGTTGTTAAGTTAGTAACATGATTATTAAGGGATTCTAGCTTCCCCATGGACTTCGTTTGTGAGAAGGTCGCAAAAGGTTACATGACCCTGGGACACTGCAACCGTCATTAATACGAGTCAGTTGCCAAGCGACTGAACTTGATCATGGGGATGCTGCAATGGTCGTAAATTTGAAAAACGGTCGTAATTCATGTATTTCAGTGCAGTTGTAACTTTGAATGGTCACTAAATGAACTGTTGTAAGGTGAAGATTATCTGTACTTTACCTAATGTCATTTTGTCAAGATTAGGTTTAAGGTAGAAATTGATTGAAATCTAATTTCAAGGATTGAAATTAGAACTAGGGTTTTTTTTTTTTTTTATGAAAAACCTAGTTAAAATCAACTTTGCAAATCTTTTTTGGATTGTTTTGTGCAGCCATAATATGTACTTTTTTAGGAAAGCTGGGCTGACTTTATCCTAATTATTAAGCTCTGGCATATCTTGGAGTCAGATAAAGGCAAGTAATAAGGAGGAATGTTGAGAAGTTCCCTGGCAATATGATACAATATTTGGTAAATGAAAAATATATGGTCTTAGCTAGCTGAACAAGTTCTATTATCTGAAGTTCTAGTTATTCTAATATAATCTTGCACAATGTACCAAGATGAACTGAGCTCAGTTGTCAAAATCAGATAAGGGGATCAGACTATCCTCCTTCCCCTCCCACCTTTTCCCCTTTTAATTAAAACATTTGTCTATTCTTCCAGTCTGTCAGGCAGAGGGCAAATGTCACAGTGTGATACAATATTGTTGGCTTTGTAAATAGGCTAATTGTCCTGTTGTTGCTCATGGTCTTGTCTCCAGCTGATTCAGATACATCTCTCAGCCTTAAAGATTTCATTCTTCTTTTTATGATATGTATTCTTAATTCTATGCATGCTATAGTTTTTAATTTAATAGGCATGTATTAGGGTACTACAAAATCATAATGAAGAGGATGATATCAATGCTAGATCCCAGGAACAAAATATTGAAACGAGTTATATGTAAATATCAAAACAGAACTTAGTTCATAGGAATTCTTTAAACCTTAAACATCTGTGAAGACCGTGGCACGAGTAGTTTATGTCCAGCTATCTGCCTTATTTTCTCTCTCCTACACACCTGTCTGGTGTGCTGCGGAGGTGTTCTTTCTCTGAGGCTATTATTTGGTCAAGCTCTTCATTTTTGTCTGAAACATCTGAAACATTTCCTCAACATTTGGTGCAGCAATGACCAACTATAAAAGGTATTTTTTGGAGCTTCTATATTTGAATTTGAAAACAGGACCCTTCTTTTTTTAAAACACATTGATATATTGAAACTTTCTGACATAAATAGTGGATAATTTGGTCCCCACCTTTTGGATTAACTATCTGTTTTTAGAAAGCATCCTCCTTTCTTAGCGACTGCAATCTGTTCCTAAATTGGAAGCAAAAAGGTCACTAAGTGAACACATAACAGAGAGAAGGAAAGGGAAGGAAGGTGAGAGAGAGAGAGAGAGAGAGAGAGAGAGAGAGAGAGAGAGAGAGAGAGAGAGAGAGAGAGAGAGAGAGAAGATCATTAGTTGCTGCCATGTTATTCAAGTAAGTTTTCTTGTAAAGTGTCCTGTGCCTGACCTGTCCCCTTAGGTATTTTTTCCTCCACACAGGTAGAGAGTTTGCTTAAAAAACTATCGTTTCCTGACTGCTTTTCTTCCCAACATCTTGAGTCCCTAAAACATTCCCTGACCTTAATTAGTCGATTAGAACCCTCTGGCTCTGGTTAGTTACTACCTGAAACTAACCAGACTTTAATCAGTTTCACAATGAAGGCTTTTGTTATCAGGCACACTAAATTTAGTTGTAAATAGACACATTTGGTCAGTAAATAATTATAATTGCTATTGTATTTGTGAATAGTTGCTAAACAAGATTAACTGCTAAATGAGTGTCTACAGCAGGGGTGTCAAACTGGTGGCCCACGGGCCGGATGCGTCACACAAAGGCCACACCCACCTCAGCTCCGCAAAGGCAAAAAATGTCTCGCTACATCTCAATATGTCATGTGACGCAATTGAGTTTGACACCCGTGGTCTGCAGCACGTGATACTGAATCTATTGACTTCAGCCTTCCATCCTTTCTAAGGTAGGTAAATTGAGAACCCAGATTATGGGGGCAATAAGATGACTTTGTATAAATATACAAAAGGATGAAGGCTATTGCTTAGCACATTGTAAGCTGCCCTAAGTCTCAGGAGAAGGGCGGCATATAAATCAAATAAAAAAAAAATTGTATGAAAATCCCCCCCCCATCAATCATCTATCACATTTTGAGGATTTTTTCAGATTGATCTCTTAGTCCCGTGATGGCGAACCTATGGCACACATGCCAGAGGTGGCACGCAGCGTCCTCTCTGTGGGCATGCAAGCCATCGCCCCAGTTCAGCTCCGCCACGCATGCACACGCGCCTCCGCCGTCCAGCTGTAGAGGAGTGCATGTGGGGGGCATGCGGATGGGGGCACACATGCATGCGGGGGACATGCGCACATTGTATTTTGAGGGGTTGGGCACACGTGCACACATTTGCATGTGCACGCACGCTCTTTGGGCACTCGGTTCAGAAAAGGTTAGCCATCACTGTCCTAGTCAATGACACCCATATTTTCTATGAGTACCATTTTGACTTCCACTGTAATATCACAGAGCATTTAATAAACTGAACATTGTAGAAGAAAGTAGTGCAGAAGGATTAAAAGTAGAATTAATGCTGCTTAATCTTGGTGAAAGGCTGAGCTTATTATAGTTGAGGCTTGATTAACTGATTAACAGCTTGGCTCTTCCTAACATTCCTGTCAGTGAAAAAAAAAAGATATATCTTGTTAAGGTTTTATCTTGGCAATAAGATGACTAACTTGGAAAATTATAAATATAATTTCTTTATGGGCATCATACATATTTTGCAGAAAATGAGTATTAGGCATGCTCGAGGTGGGTTTAAGTTGTGAATCAAAGCAGAGATAAAGTATCAATCTTATTGAGCACTCTCAGTTTTCTCCCTCAACCAAAAATCCATGTTATACACAAGGCAAGTGAGCAATTATCCTCCCAAACCTTGGAATAGTCTCTTGCTCAGACTCCAGCCTGTTTTCTTATTTTTATACTAGATACAGCAAAGAAATCAGATTTGCCTTGGGTATTAGTTATTTAGAAAACTATATTTCAGGAGAATATACATTATGGCACTATTTTGTAATCCCTGAAGTAGGTGTGCAAAATGTGACTAGACATGCTTAGGTGCTGATGCTAAAAGATTGTGTTTGGATCACAGTTGAGATCTCTCTTTAGTCATATAAAGTTTGAGTAATCCAGCCATAGAAACTTTTGGATGCCTAGGTGAACTTTGTCTATCTTAATAATATGGACAACAGCTCAAAATTGAGTTGTTGAAAACAACTGGAGGGCACCAAATTGCCAATTCCATATCCAGGCCAAGGAAAGCAATCTTATATAACATTTGAATAATTATTTTCCCCCGAAGTTATTAATTTTTACTTCCTGAGTCTGATAGCAGATATATTATAATTTATGAATGACTTTTTGATTAGTAACTTATTTATTGTAGAGTGTTTATGTAGCATTCCTGGTCAAACTCTACTTCTTGAAACAGTCTTAAAGATGAAGAGCAAGGCACTGTTTCACAAGGTCTCTCTATGGCTTCATATTTATATTGGGAGAAGTAGGAATTAGTTTGCAGTCAACAACTCCCTTGATGTGCTCAATTAAATTGGGAGAATCTTAACCCACTCAGAATGAATTTCATACAATCAAGCTCTTTTGGGGGGGGGATGGGGGGAGTTTAAAGACTAAATGAATTATGGGAATAGGACCAGTGAGAATGCTTTAGAAATGCATCATAAATCAAATTAAATGTTACTATATTGAAAGAAGATTTATAGATATTGAGCAACAAGCATTGTGAAAGTATTAGCTCTGTGAAACTTAAATTAATTTGCATTTGGTTTATATAACATGCAGTAATGTGGGCAAGGATGCACATATGCAACCAAAATGAATGAATCTTATTAGGAAAATTATTAGATAAATATAAAGGGTATATCTGTTAAATTTCTTTGCAGAGCATACACTTAAGCTACAATGCAAAGAATGTTACATTAAAGTATGAAATGAATATATTGTATTAGCTTTAGAAAATTTCTATAAAAATTGCATATCTTATACTCTATTAACTTGCATAAATGATCAATATAATTTTGGAATTTCCTGTAATTAAAGCTAAAGAATTTATATTTAAATTCTTAAATATAAAGCTTAATTTTCAGGCAAAGTGGCAGAGAGGTTTTAAAAATATTTATGGAAAATAAGGTTTTTAACAGATAGTTTGAATAAATGAATATAATTACACCAGATAAATAAGAAGAAAAATGAAGTTCATGTGTACAATTATATTAATTGTATCAGGGTTTTTTGCCTGAGCAGCGGATTGATTAGAAGACCTCCAAGTTCCTTTCCAACTCTTTTTGTTCTTTTTGTTAAGTCTCATGATTCTATTGGCTTCTTATAAATTTTGGCTCTTTGGAATGTGCAGTATTCATGGAAGCAATAATAATAGTGTCAGATTGCATCAAACCTGCATCTTAGACAGTGGTGGGTTGCTACCGGTTCATCCTGGTTCGGGCGAACCGGTAGCAGTGGTGGCCGGAGGCTCCGCCCACCCAGACATCATCAAATATGCTCTGTGTATGCATACGCGAGCGAATCGGTAGCAAAGGTAAGTGAAACCCACCACTGATCTTAGACTATATAAGTAGCACACTGATTATGGAAGTATAATGTATGGCAGCACAGAATATAAAAACTAGCAATAACTTGAAGATGTAGTGATAAATAGTTGGCACTCACCTGAAATATTTTCAAGTATACTTATGCTCTGTAGCTTTTGTGCCAAGATATTTGGATTTAGTGCATAGAGTAAGTTTGAGGAGTATGGTGGTGCAGTGGTTAGAATGCAGTATTGCAGGTTAATTCAGCTCACTGCCAGGAATTCGATCCTGACCGGCTCAAGGTTGATTCAGCCTTCCATCCTTCTGTGGTCGGTAAAATGAGGAGCCAGATTGTTGGGGAAAATATGCTGACTCTGTAAACTGCTTATAGAGGGCTGTAAAGTACTGTGAAGCAGTATATACAGTAAATCTAAGTCAGACGTGTCAAACATGCAGCTTGTGGGCTGGATCCAGCCCATGATAAGCCAGAGTTGTCCTGCAGTACCATCCCGGAGATGGCGACAGATCAGCCCATGCCGCCCCGGCCCACCCACTCATGCCCACCTAGTCAGCCATGAAAACCAGGCCTCGCCCACCCAAGGGGAAACAAAATCCTGATACATCTACCCAATGATATGGGATTCCATAATGGGATCAAGTTTGACACCCCTAAGTGCTATTGTTACTGCTTATTTCTATTTTTGCTTTTGAAATCATGGCCTCGCCTATTCTTTCATTATTCTGAGTTGCTGCAGCAGGAAGTTGAGTGTATCAAGTTCTGCCACTAGTATTTCATCCTATGTATAATGCTGCATGCACCCAATTCACCTACTCCATCCAGATTCATTGCATATAGTGAATGCACTGCACTGCGCAAGAGAATTACTCTAAATAATTGCTAGTGACTTGCCTTAAATTTCATGTAAAAAGAATATATGCATGGTTTATGGGCTCCTTATATCTACATCTTTCTTACTTGACTGTACATAAACTCTTTTAAGTATTTACTTTACATTTGTACAATCTGAGTCATAAAAGGAAAGAAAGACATAATGCAGCAACAGTGCTTATTAAAAACCAAGCCTTTGATTGCTCACTGACTATTTCCTGGTGCTTAATAAGATGCTAGAATGTATAAAGTAAACCCAAGTTTTTGTTATGAAGACAATCATTATCTTTTATTCAGTATCTGAGTAAAGGGTCATTGTTATATTCATAAGTGTGAAAAAAAGATATGAAAATAAAAAAGAAGTTATATTTAAAAATTATATTATAGGAAAAATAGTAGCTAATAGAAATAACTGGGGTTGGAAAAGAAGCAGAAATTTAATATTTGTGTTTGCGCTGAATCTTGGCCTTATATTGAAGTCAGGGCACATTGGAGGATGATCCATGATGTTTTATGAGCACTTTTGGGAAGGAGAAACTCTTTATTTGTTGGAGATTACTTGACTGATTGCTGTTTAATTCAAAACTGAAATAACCCTCCCCCCCCCCAAGGCTTGGTCTAGAGAAAATTAGATGTTGAGAAACATTGGATTCTGGATCAGCTATTTTCCAAAAAATGCAAGATTTTTTATATGCAGCTTTGTTTTTTGTATAGAGGAAGAGCTAGTCATAATTATTACAGTAAATGCAGTAAATGCCAATTTAATGGCAAAATACAGTAAATGACAATTTAATGGATTAATTGATAGGAAGGAATGTGTATTGTTGCTCAATATTAAATCTGAAATTGTGTCATTTGAATAATAGTACCATTCCACAATATACATCGTTTTGGTCAGTAGTATGAATTTGTAATTACATAGATGAGATAAATATAATGCATTTTAGCAAAGTTAAGTAGATTGACTGGACTATTTTATATACTTGGTTATTTATCAACTCATTTATTTAGCAAATTTATATAGCTGGCCATCTCACAAAGCATGACTTTAGGTAGTATACAGCCCCCATATTTTAAAAACAACAAAATACTAAAACATAATTTTAAAAAAACCAGACAAACATAGCACTTAAAAACCCAGGAGAGCAAGAAAACAACTTGACATCACACAACCATCTTGCCGACTTCCCATGGACCCCCCCAGAGTTGATTAAAAAAAAGACTTTTTAAAGACCTTCCAGTAAGCAAGCATAGCCTTCTTCTTAAAAAGCAGAAACTGAAAATTGATGCTCTTTAAAAATATTTTTCTTTTTTAAAAAAATTCTATTAGGTACGGAATCAGCACTGGAGTCTTATAATGGAGAGTGTTGTCCCATCAGACAAAGGAAATTATACCTGTATTGTTGAGAATATCCATGGATCCATCAATCACACATATCACCTTGATGTTGTTGGTAAGTAATGTACAGTGACTATATTTTTTTAAGAAAGTAATATATATCTTAAAATGATTTACTTTTGGAATCTAATGGTTTTGTTACCTATCTACGGTATCTATCTATCTATCTATCTATCTATCTATCTATCTATCTATCTATCCACCCGTCATTGATTATACACTTTGATACAGTTGTTAATGCATTAGGCTAGAAACTAGAAGATCATAACTTAATCCTGCTTTAGGTGCAAAGCCAGTTGGGTAACTTTGAGATAATCACTTTCTCTCAACTCTAGGAAGGAGGCAATGGCAAACCACTTCTGAGAAACCTTGCCAAGAAAATTGCAGGGACTTGTTCAGGCAGTCTCCAAGAAATATGTAGGGTGTGTGGAAGTGTGTATTGCTTAACTAGTTAATTAACTTGTTAATTGCTTAACTCAGAGGTCTTCAAACTTGGCAGCTTTAAGATTTGGGACTTCAAATCCCAGAATTCTCCAGCCAGCATAGAGTTGAAGTCCACAAGTCTTAAAGCTGCCAAGTTTGGGGACCCCTGGCTTAACTGGTTTACCAAATTTAGTTGCTTGTACATTCTGCAATGAAGGAAATAGAATATGGGATTCACAATCCTTTCACCTAAGGAGAATCTGTTCCTTTTTGTTTACATGTGGGTTTTGTCCCCCAGCATTTTATTAAGATTTATCATTTTATGTAAACATATTGATTTTATTGAAATATACTTTTTTTCCTGAAAATTACATGAGCCAAACAAAATATCAATTTAATACAGGAAACGTGGTTCTAATTTTTTGTAGGAGATACAACACATTTTTAAGAGTAAATCCATAAAAGATTCCTGGATAAGAAACCAGGTATTGGTTTTGGATTTAGAAGAATTAATGTTTTAGTACTACAAAATTATGAGTTTAATATGAAAGAGGTTTTAAATTAGGCTGAAATATATCACATGTTTATTAAAGATGCCATAGAAAATTGATATATTATTTCTGGATCTATTTATAGTATTAAGAAGGATTAATGTTTTCTAAAAAATTAATTCTTAGTAATTTTGAATTTAGAAAATGTGAAGACAAGACTGGAATATAGTTCTTCATAAGTACCTAGATAGAAGTAAAATATAAAAATAGTAATGAGAACACTTTGGAAATATTGGAATTGTTTAACTCCATCATTTTAATTAACACCATTTTAATTAAAAGTGGCTTACTGATGCTTGGAAAACAAGAAATCAATCATTTAAAAGCTAGATATAATTCTGGGCTAAATTAAAAACCAACTGAAAAATAAGCACTTTTCCGACATCATTTCAGCACAGTTAATCCACAATAAGACTAATAAATGGGCCATACCCACTTCTGTCATAGCTCTATAATTCACTGTTCTCACTTTATCTTGTAAACTGGAATTCTTATTTCTTAAAATTGTTATGTAGCCTTAGCTGAATTAAATATAACATTTTAAAAAGAATTACAATTACCAAATTATTTTCTAATTCAAGTGGCTATTTTGGGGGAAAGATGCATTCTTTCATTCAGATCACTCGGGAGCTTTTATGTAAATTGTAAAATAAACTAAGCAATTCCCAACAAATACCAAGAGTCCCCCCCCCCAGTAATTTCTTTATAAAGGAAAGCAGAATTAAGCACACACACACAGAGACACAGACACATACACACACATACACACACACCCCATAAGCATCATGACTTTGTGGCTACTATTGAGTACAGAGATTCTAGGTGTTGTAAGACGTCAGGGCCTGATCTCCACTTCTCTCACTTTCTTCCTGGTTCTACTTCTTTTAAATGCAGTCCTGAAACCCACACCCTGGAACTGAAAGTCTTTTTTCCTGTTTTATACTTGTGTTGCATCTTGTGGCCTTCATGTCTTTCATACACATGAGCACAATTGAGTTACTTGTTTTCCACTCTGTCCCCTTTGTAACTTCCCTTTTTCTGTGCTCCAGCGGTGCTTCCCTTTTGTAGCGGCCTTGCTTCTCAGGCTGTGTGCCATGGGTGCAGTTCCTTGTTCTTTCAGGCTGGCTGCATCTTGCAACAACATCTCCATATGGCACCATGGCCAGATTACTTCAGCCTAGCAGTAGGCACCATGGTCTGTGAATCCTGGCCTACAATAACATTTTCAAATTGACTATTGTGAAACTTCTACTCTGGGAGATATTTAGAAATTACTTCATAATGAGAATCAGAATAATAAATTCTGGTCACGACTGATTCTATACCTTGTTTATATTTTTCTGACTTTATTATATCTTATTTTTTTCTACACATGGGTATAGAAAATAGCAATACAAAACACTATACATATAAACCTAATGAATACCTTTCCTCCTAGTCTAGCCCAATCTTTTCCTCTCAGTTGCCAGATTTTTCTTCTTAGTTACGTAACATTTCAGGCCATTTAGGTCACAAATATTGGCTAAATTATCTGTCAATCTGCTTTCCTTGACATATTCCTACTATGATTCCAAAACTGTGGATATGAAGCACAATTAGCATTAGACATATATACGGTGGATATTTTACTAATATTTCTCTGCCAGAATGCAAAATTCATTTTAATCAATTTGCTTATTCTGGAAGGAGGTCCAGATAAGCATTCCAAGGAAGTATAGGGTTTTGTAGAGATTTTAATCCTTTTTTTCCTTAGTTTTTTTTAAAAATTAAGATAACTTGACAACTAAATCATTATTGTTTGAGCACTTGTTTAACAATGTTTATTGAAGGTGCAGTTCCAACGGCTGCCAGGAATTATGGTAAATGGCATTCCATGTGACACTGCCCTGAACAGACCAGCTGTTGAGAAAGCATAGCTAAATTATGTTCACTGGCCAGGTGGTAGGTGTGTCCCCAATAACAAGTGGAGAAGGAAACACATGGAGTATATACAACTGTTTCCAAAGAATAGTTTTCCTCTTTGTGGGAACACTTTAAAAAGAGTGTGGGTATATATATGAAAGGAATAAAACTATTTCTAAGGCTGTTACAGACTATCCTGTTTTACTTGTTAAAAGTTTTCACTTATTTAGTGTAACCCGGGTAAATATTTATGTGAAGCCCCTTGCCTCTTCTCGGTCTTTGAGGTTTTTCAATGCCTTGCTTTCAAGAATATTTGGCCTTTTATTTTTCTTGGCAAAAAAATATCAGTGAATCGAGTGAATGAATGGAATGGTAATGAGAGTGATGTCATTTATTGCTATGTCTGCTACTTTAATAGAAAATCATAAAAGTAAACAGTAAAGCCAAGATTTTCCATCATGATTACTGGTCACTATGTGTCAAGCTGGCATCATGAGCTCTGTGTTGTTGCTCTTGTCCCTTCCTCTTCCTCTCTCTATCCAGAAGTTGATTTATTTTCATTTGCAAACTGTTGTGTCCACAGAACTGCCAAAGGAGCGTAGAGTGTGCTGACGAAACACGATCTGATTGGTTTATTGCCGCATCCCTTCAGGCGGGAAAATTAAGGCTTACTATTGGTTGTTGTTTTTGACATCTCAGTATATAAGAGCTGTCAACTCTTTCTAATGTAGATTTTCTGTTCAGGAGTTGCCTTTGCTGTTAATAAACAGTTCGTGTTACAAGTTGTCTCCTCATTCATGCAGACTCTCACTGAGTATATGAGTGCACTGAGCTCTGTGTTGTTGTTCTTGTCCCTTCCTCTTCCTCTCTCTATCCAGAAGTTGACTTATTTTTATTTGCAAACCTTGGGTGTTTTTTTGAAGGCTAGGGCCCAACTCACTCGATAGGGTTGTCGTTGTGGGGAAAACAGCACAAGAAAGGAGTATGAGTTATTTATAGAAATAATAAAGGAGGGATATAAATAAGTAAATAAGTAAATGCTGGTACTTACCGCTTTCCCATCATCCCATGCGCTCTCACAGAGTGGCCTCCTCAGGGTGCCGTCGGCCAAACAATGTCGGCTGACGGCCCCCAGGAGGAGAGCGTTCTCTGTGGGAGCTCCGACCCTCTGGAATGGATTGCCCACCGAGCTCAGGACAGCCCCCGACCTCCTTTCCTTCCATCGCGAGCTGAAGACGTGGCTCTTTCGTCAACTCAACTGATCCGTTTTGGGTGTACATTGTTATAATTTTAAATTGTTTTAATTGGGCTGTTGATTTTAATTTTATTGTGATTTGTATTGGAAATTGTCATTTTTGTAAGCGGCCCTGAGTCCCTTGGCAGAAAGGCGGCATATAAATCGCAATAATAAATAAATAAAATAAAATAAATAAATAAATAATAGTTCCTCTCCACCCTACAATTTCTAGCCTGCAAAACTATAGACATATCACTTTTTGATTAGTTTCAATTATATCAATCTTTTTTAATCTTGGCCACTTTAAGACATGTGGACAACTCCCAGAATTCCACAGGTAACCGATTCTGTTTCACTACCAATACCAGGAACCAATGTGCATCTATCCATGCTCTCCTAGAGTATTACTATTGCCTAATCCTGAACATACTTTTTACTTTTCTTTTTTCCAGACCTGTCTTATGATCCATGCTAGCCGCTTAAATTTATGTATTATACATACCATAACATTCTGGAATGATGTTATGGTTATGAACATTGTAAAAAAATCAGGCATTACCTGCTAAACTAACATGGTAATATCAGAATCTTTTACTCAGATATTTTCAGTGTATAGAGTTACACTGAAATTAGGTTTTTAAGCCATCGAATATAATTTTACAAACCTAACATTCTGTAATGTCTAGATATTTTTCCTTCCCAGTAACATCCATAGGCCTAGTGATATGGCCTTCCTTCTGTTATCCCACCAGTGAGTATACTATTAACTAAATTCAATCCAGACTGACATAGATATAAAATTTAGTGTTACAAAAATTAACTAAACACATTTGTATATGGTAGTTGGTAATAGATTCAGGAAAAACTGTGTAGAGGTTTGCTGGGTGAATTTTCCATCATGTATACTACACAACCAACAATATAATTATGGGTTGCTGTGTGGTGATTATATATTACATTGGCCTACAGTCAGCAATAAATACACTATAGGTTGGTCTTGGCCTTGCAAATATTTTTTTTAAAAGATTATGGAATAAAAACCACATTTGATACCTATCAAGGTATCATACTTCTTTGAAATGATCTGAGACTGCTTTCTTTTTTTTCTAAAAATTCTAGTTGAATGTAAAGGCCATGCTTCTGATAATTTTATCCCAGTTTACCACAGAACAGCATGCAATGTGTGGTTAAAATCATCATTATTACTTGGCGGGAGTAATACTATAAACTAAACTCTTCCAGAAATGGAAATATATCCAACTGGTCATTTGGTGGGTTTTGGTAAAGCTTTGAAAGCAAAAAGACAGAGAAATTATAGAATATTTTGCCAAAACTCAGTGAAGGGAAATAGCTAGCATCCATTTCAAATACTGCACAATTTTACGTTTGGAAATGAACAGACAATTTAATTAATTTGCAAAAATTATATCAAAGCAACCCACTGATCATCTATGTTAGGTGGTTTAGCTTAAAGCTTATACTGTTGCTATTGTTTAGCAACAGTATAAGCTTTCATCTTCCTTCTACATGCCTTTTTATTTATTTATAATGACTGGCAGATGAGCATCAAATGATACATACCCAACATTTATGATGCTTTTGATACATTTTTTGCTTTTGTTTCTGGCTAAGCTGTTTCTATTAAAAATATTCAATGGCTGAACAGTGCCTTTTTATTTTAATTTATCTTTTTTAAATGAATTAGCTGCTTTTCAGAACAAACCTCTTTGATCTTAACAATAAAGAACATTATTCAAATATGGTGTATAATTCCAATGTTTCTTACTTCTTGCTACAGGGAAATCCCTTATGATATCAGAGAATCTGAAATTTTTCCAGTCATGTCTTGCCAGATATTGACCAAAGGCTAAGTTGACAGTAGACATTATTATTTTCCTGTATTAACTTTTGAAAAGCCTCACTCTTTAATCTTCTGTGTATACCAATAGTTAACATAAAGTTTCATTAGGAGTATATATATTATTTTCAATTGTTAGTT
The DNA here is from genome assembly GCF_029215685.1 of Pituophis catenifer annectens. Taxonomy (NCBI): domain Eukaryota; kingdom Metazoa; phylum Chordata; class Lepidosauria; order Squamata; family Colubridae; genus Pituophis; species Pituophis catenifer. The sequence goes on along the minus strand of NW_027256886.1, from coordinate 55,395,231 downwards.
AAAATTTGAATATAAAACAAGTGCATAATAATCTAATTTTTTTCTCCAAACATGAATGCAGGAAAAAAATTGGAATAAAAGCAGAATATTCTTGGTTAAAAAAGCAATATTCAGTTCAAAATTTTAATGACTTTCAGTCATTTTCCTATTTGTGCTGAAGTGAAGATAACCAGTTGTTTCAAGCAGAATGGATTTTTTCCATTTCCATTGGAGAGTGAGGTTCAGGGTGAGGGTCACTCTTTGGTCTCTAGCCTTAGGAAAGGGGCAGAACAGGGATGGGTTCTACTTACCTTTACTACCGGTTCGCAGCGGTGCTGCACACGCGCTCTTCTGCGCAGAAGTGTTTTGATGATGTCAGGGTCAGTGGGCGGAGCCTCCCACCAGTTTTACTACCGGTTCTATAGGGGGCAACCCACCACTGGGCCAGAACCCTTATAGAAGAGTTCAGTGAAATAAAACTCATTATTTACTATGTAATACAGGTAGTCCTTAAAGTAAAGACAATTCATTTAATGATCATTCAAAGTTACAATAGTGCTGAAAAAAATGACTTACAACTGATCCTCTCACAACTACGATAGCATCCTTAAGGTCACAAGTTCAAAATTTTGGTGTTTGGCATCTGGCATGTAAATACAGCAATTGCAGCATCCTGAGGTCATGTGATTGCCATTTGTGGGGGTTTTTTCCCCAACCCACTTCAACAAGCAAAGTCAATGAGGGAAGCCCAATATTTTTATTTGCTTAATGGCCCTGACAAAACTCAAATAATGATTGCATCACTTAGCAGTTCCAGTCTTGATTGTGGTTGTGAGGCATGGACTACCGGTAATTTTGTTATTGATGTTGCCATGCAAAAGTTGAAACTCCTGTAAATATTACAGAGAGCAAAGATCACAACCTAACTGGCTTCAGTGTACTTTATGAGGAGGGATTTTATTAACAAATGATACCATCATCCTTTTCCCCCATCAAAGGTGGGGCAGGTCTCTGGTCTATGACTGTAATAAACTGAAACTAACTAATGCGGACATTGTTTAGTATAAACAATATAGTGGAATAGGAACATTTCCTGTTGTTGGTTTGGGCCTTGAGTGTCTACAATTTGTGCGGCCGGTGCTATTGGAAGCTCTTAATTTTTGTAAAAAAAGAAGGCAAATATTTAAAAAGCAATCCCTAGTATAGATCAACATGTAGAATTCTCTGCAGTAAAATTTCATCCACAGAGCTGTGTTCCAATTTGCACATTATTTGAGGGGCATAAATCAGCTGAATTTGCTTACCAATTAAAAATCCAACAAATTTGTGGTGATCTTTTGTTGTGGCTACAGAAATAAGAGGCAAATGTTAGCCAGCGCATGCGATGTAATTTAGAAAAAAAAAAATGAGATTTGTGTAGTCAAGCATCTCAGTTCCTTTTCTGTATAAACTTTTGTATTTACCCAGCTTTACTGGAATATGTTTCACTTGGAGCTATTCTGGCATTTAAAAACATTTAGAGATATGTACGTGTTAATTCTTTCTACTCTGGCTAACTCAAGAGTAGAGGTGGATTCTGTTTAAAAAAAAAGTCTGATTCTTGCTAGACAAAACTGTGTTGTTGCCAGTCATCATTATTTTCAGTTAGAAAAAAAATATTTTGTTTAGAGCCTGATGTAAAGTGTTGGGCTTCAGTGTTTGCTAAGCATTGCAGGAATTGATCCAAAACACCTGGAGGTACCAAACTTTGCTTTTGGAGGAAGGCTTGTTTTAAAATTTGTCTTGGTTTGATATATTGGATACTTAGAGTATTGCTAACATTTGCTTCTTGTTTACCTTTACCAGTTCATTTCATGTTGCATATATTTGTTGTTCAACTAAAGTTCTGGCACCAATTTAACTTTCAAGGTGGGTCTGCAGTAATGGAAGTTATGACATGCCAAGGTTTACATGTCAGCTTGCTTTGCTTTGCACGTCCAAATAACTCGATCCAGTTTCCACTTTAATTTGGCCATTTTGTATCCTGTCAGATGAGCATTGCCACAGATTTTTATAGAATCATGTAGGCCCCAATGGCCAGTCTGTTGCAAAATGTTGAGGTTTTCTATACAATAGATGCTCCCATTTCATTTTGAAGACCGAAGAGAGTGCTATGTGAAAATGTATATTTAAACTTTGAAAGGTTATGTTAATATTTTAACCTCACCTAACTATGTGGCACCCAGCCTACAAAATGTTATCTTTGGGGACAAAAAGGCTGCCCAATCTTGAGACAGGCCCAAAGAATCATGTGCCCTGAGATTTTGAGAAATGTCAACATAAATTTATGTTTTTAAATATGCATACAACCACTCTGATTCATTTCTTAAAGTAGTACCATAAGAGGTGAAACTAAAAGAATCAGCTGGTGAATTTATTAAAACATACACACATTTTGAAAGAAAAGATTAATAAAAACATGATTCCTAGCTAGTGGAAAAAATTCTTTCTTCCAAAGAATTGGACTATATAAATGTCTTCTTGTTGCTTGACAAGAAGTTTGCTGCATGACAAAATTTGCTTGATGGTATTTATTGCAACTAGTACTTTATCAAAAAGATGTAATGAATTTTCGTCTTGATACCATTTCTTCATTGAGTAGGACATATAGTACCAGATTTGCTGAACACATATTTGTTTTATTTCATTGCTTTCCCTGCCAGCCCCCATTTTATGTACATCACATGAAACTTTGCCTGCATCAACATTTTGTTGGAATGGAAATAATTCAGGAAACTGAGTCTATGAGAATAGTTTGATGTATTTGTTTTAATTAGATATTCTATAGCTCAGATTAGTCTTATAAACTCTGTATCATTTATCTTTTTGAAAGATCCTGAAAGGTCAGTCAGGAGCAAATTACTTCTCACACTCCTTGCTAACCATAGTTTGTTACAATGGTTGGACAAAAGTGGGAAATTGAGTTCTTATTCAACTTTGTGGGAAAACTATGATAATCATGGGTTGCTTGATTTTGATATTATGGTTAATTTCACCACAAAGTACAGTGGCGTATAAGAGAGAAGATTATAAGGAAAAATTAGCCCACTGTGCTCTAAAAACATAAAATTTAATGTCTCTTACAAGCCATTAAATGTTCAGGTTTTAGAACATTTAGGGTTCAGGTCCAGTGTTCCATTGTTCTCTTTTGCATGATATTCCACAGCTCTTTTAAGCAGGAAGAATGCAGGATTCTCTTTATATAAGCAAGTAGGTAATCTTGCGCCTTGCCCCCCTTAGGTGTCTACTCCATTATTTATTTATGTCTATGTTAGCTGATCAGTATTTGGAAGACCACAGGAAGGGACAAGTACTTCTGTTGCTGATTTTTCCCCCTCATATTTTGTAAAAACATGGCATACCAATAGGAGCATGGGAAGATATCTGATGGACCGCCTCTCTCTAATGAGATCTGCCTATCAGATCTGACAGAGAAGGGATGCTGTGGGTCTTGTGGGCTAGGCAACTACATTTAGTAGGTCACAGAAGGTGGTTCTTCTCTACCATGGCATCCGACCTATAGAATATTCTTGGTTCTGAATTGAATTTAGGTCCATCCCTGTTAATATTTTGGAAGTTAATGTCCCTCAAGATAGGTCTATGTCATCAGGCCCAAGTGTTCCTTGAGCCTGGCGAAAACCTGAGATGTTCCATGGTTATCATTCGTTTCTAAAATCTTGTTTTTGCTTTTTAATATTTAATGACTGTTTTTATATATTTAGGGGTTGTAGGGGCTCAGTAGTTAAAGATGCTGAGTTTATCAGCTAGAAAGCTGACAGTTGAGGTTTGAGATCTGAGCGCTGCATGACAAGGTGAGCTCCTGTTACTTGCCCCAGCGCCTGCCCACCTAGCAGTTTGAAAGCATACAAACGCGAGTAGATAAATAGGTACACTTGGGTGGGAAGGTAACAGTGTTCCATGTGCCTTTGGCATATAGTCATGATAGCCACATAACCATAGACATGTCTTTGGACAACGCTGGCTCCATCACTAAGAAACAGACATGAGCATCGCCCCCTAGAGTCAGACACGACTGGACAGGGGAAACCTTTACCTTTTGTGTATTTATTTTTTAATTAATTGTGAGATTAATTAATTAACTGCCCAGAAGCACTTCTTCTGAGATGGGCAGCTATATAAATTTGATAAATGAATTAATAAATAAAATACTGATCAGGACTTGGACAGGAGTCTGTAAACTATGAAGCATCTTATTGAGTAACTGTGATTTGGACTTGTTAGCTTTTTAGTAACATTTATGTTGGACTTGTTAAGGAATAGTCTAGAACAGTGGTGTCAAAGTTGTGTTGTCACGGTAGCATCACATGACATATCGTGACTTCCCCCGCCTTTGCTAAACTGGAAATGGGCGTGGCCAGCATGTGACACATCCAGCCTGCGGGCTGCGAGTTTGACAGACCTGGTCTAGAATAAAAAATTCATAGGACCTTCTTATGAACGTAGTGCATTAATGAATAAGAAAGAATAGGGATACGCATGCCACAATGACGATTCAGTAGAAAACTATGAAGGGAATGGAGAAAAATGTGTTATATTAAAAATATAGAAGAGCAAAGGGCACACATCAAATCCATTCTCAGACGTTTACACGTGGGACTGCCTTTGCTGAAAACAAGCCCGGTTGTTCTAGATTTAGCATGGAGTTACCAGAAATCAGGCAAAAGGACGACATGTTGTCCTTTTTGTTCTTTTGTCCTGTATTCATCAGGCATAGCCTTAAAAGCAAATAATGTCTGGATTTTGGAGTGTCTTGGCATTTTTTCTTTGGACTGTTATTAAAACAGTAGTCATTCAAACTTTTGTGTTTTATGACAATTGTAAATTGTCTTCTTTTTTTCACCTCATCTATCAGTGTACTCAACAGCCTAGATTTACGTTCTTTATTTCCAATTTCCAGCACTTGGCTTCAATCCAACTACTTAAAATTTGTGATTGTGTAGTCTGTTGATAAGGGACGTGGTGGCTCAGTGGAAAAGACGCTGAGCTTGTCAATCGAAAGGTCGGCATTTCAGCGGGTCAAATCCCTAGTGCCATGTAACAGGGTGAGCTCCCGTTATTTGTCCCAGCTTCTGCCAACCTAACAGTTTGAAAGCACATAATAAATGCAAGTAGAAAAATAGGGACCACCTTTAGTGGGAAGGTAACAGCGTTCTGTGCACCTTTGGCGTTTAGTCATGCCGGCCATATGACCACAGATACATCTTTGGACAGCGCTGGCTCTTTGCCTTTGAAACGGAGATGAGCACCGCTCCCTAGAGTCGGGAACGACTAGCACATATGTACCTTTACCTTTAGTCTGTTGATCACATAACTCGTCATATGTTTCTATGGTGAAAGTTAAAAAATGCGTCATCATCGATTCTACACCTTTGTGTTCTTCAAAATAAATATTTTTGGAAAAATATTTCAATTGATAAAACAGTCGTTCTGATTCTGGAAAAAAGTAATTTTATATACTTGTAGGCCTAAGTGTGTTTGTGTGTGTCTGTGTAACAGTTTTTCTGTTGTAATGCTTGTCACATCTTCCAAAAAATTGAAACAGTTAGTGTATCTCTTTTTCCTCCCATTTGTCCTTCTTTCCAATTGTCCATGTCCTCCTTTGCCTGTTCAGATATCTTACAAACCTAGTTTAGCAAAGAAAAAGCAGAGAAACTGGTGAAGAGAAGATAAAAAGGAATCGGAGCCAACTCTGGTTAGTTGAATATTAAACAGTGGGAAGCAGAAGGGGAAGCCTGCAGCATCGGCTGCTGAACACTGAGTTTCCAAAACACAAGCTGCTTTTCAACTTAGATGGAAATATTTGTGGGGGGGATGCAGAAATGTAATGTATCCTTTAAATAAAACTGTAATGTTCCTGTTCTGTGGAAATGAGTGAATGGAGCAGGATCATATTAAAGTTAATTTAAAATACCTACCTGGTAGAAGTGTACATACTTCAAAAACAATTTGCAAAAAGTACATTTTGAACCACATACAAGTACAACATTTCCCTGTAATTTTTTAAAAAGCTGGTCACTTTTTAAAGATTTCCATGCAAATCTGAAAGAAAGATATTTCTACAAGTGTTAACATGCTAACACCTCCCCCCCCACAGTCTTGCATAAATAAAGAAATGTGTTTCGTTTAATGAATGCTAAGGATATATTGTACTCTATTTGCATTTGAGTGGTTCTGAAACATTTCTTCCAAACTGCACATGACTGCAGCCTTAATAATTAGATGCGTATTTCTGCTTATGGATTTTTGAAATGAAACTACTGATTTCCTCTTAGTATTAATTGCCTGGTTTCTTTACAGTAAACCCTTCTCCTAATTCTGTTTTTTATTTATATTTCTATTATTCATTATATTAATTTGGGGCTTTAACAAAATGTTAATTCAATTTGATGTGACTTGGTTTTTTTTTAAAAAAAAAATTAAAAGAAATATTGGTTGCAGGATAGAAATGTATCTTTGTTGATCCAAAAATGTAAAAGCAGCTTTGGTTAAAATAAAGTCAGAGTTACATACAGTCTAGCCTGTTGAGACTTGAATTCTGTCAGAGTGATTTGCTGTTGTTGACTAACTCTTTACAGAAGCAAGAATAAACCTGACATACTTACTTTACTGGAAGGGTGGACATGCTGAGACGGGGTTGGGGCTGGCAGGCAGGCAGGTATCCATGCATTTATCTATCCATCCACATTGGCGCTTGCCTCTAGGTATTTGGATAATGGGAGAATGAAGAAATGTTCTTTCTTTCAAAGCCTGGCTGTGGACTTCACACCTGGCATAGGCTTTTGACAACACACATTAATAATGCTCAGAGAGCGAGCGAGAGAGAATGTAGACAAATAATTAGAAGCAGAGGCTGTGGCTTTGGTGCTTGTCATAGTTTATCAAAGGCTTGTCTAAACTGAATGTGGGGAATCCAGGTGTTGTCATTTGTTGGAGGAATATTGCTTTGACAGATTTAAGATTACACTTTTGAATCACAGGGACTCTGATTTAGCTCTTACGCTCCAGTTTCTTGTAAATTTGCTCTGTTTTTCTAACTTCCAATTTCTCCTCCTTACTAGTATCTCCTCCTTTCCCTTCTTGCCCAAACCCATCAATCGAAAGTTCATTAAAAATGTATTAATGTATTTTGCACATGTATCCAACTACATAAAGACTTGAGAGCAGGTTTGGTGCAATGGTTAAGAAATCAGGCTAGAAAAAATGAGATCCATGAAGACATCTGGGTGATCTTGGGCCAGTCACTTTTCTCAGCCCTAGGAAAGAAACAATAGCAAAACACTTATGAAATATTGCCAAGAAAACTGCAAGGACTTGTCCAAAGGCAAAACATATGAAATCATGCTAGAAAACCTGCTGTATTGGGCCACCCTGCTGTTCCTCTCCTGTAGTGTCTGCCAGTCTCTAATCCATGAATTTGAGATTCCCCTTCTAAGCAAAATGCATACTTTTTAGGAACAATAATGTGTCATATGGGCACTTCCATGCAGCTACAATTTCCATTCCAGAGTTTCCTCCTGCCTTAGTCCACATACAAGTGAAGCAAAAATTCTTGTAGAGCTTTGTGGGACTTTGTTGTTACAACAATAACAACGTATCTGTGCAATTTGGGTTGCACACTGCAACTGAAGCAGAAACTAACCGAGCTGCAATCTCAGCCAATATTGTGAAATCAGTCAGGTCTGGAACTGCTTTGGAATTGGCACAGATCCTGTGTAGAAATGCCCTTGCTTTTTGTGCAGAAGGAAAGAGCTTCGTAGCCTTGTTCAGATTTCTTTTGCTTTCTCAGCCTGTCATGTGAGGAGAGCTGAGTGGCCTCTCACATTTTGATTGCACTGATGACTTAAGCAAACTTAAGCACAATTGCCTATTGCAGAGTTTTAGCCAACATGGGAGTGACTCTGTACAGAGCTGACAATCAGCTGTAAGGCCAATTTTTTTTCCTTAACATCCCCAACCCATTTTGGAGAGTGAAGTGCTGCTGCTCCCTGCTTGAATGCTGAAGTGAATATGAAAAAAGTCTGGTACTCATTCACCCTTTCCAGTGTATTATTCCTTTATGACCTTTTCTTGGAAACTGAGAAGATTTAAAAATGTGTACTTTAGGGATTAAGAACTGTGCAAAGCTTGTGTGTAAAGTTAAGCATATGGGGAGAAGTTGTGAATTTTCCAGGCTATTGTAAAAATGTTGAGATAGCAAAAGGGTACTGATACTCTGATATTAGAACTTGTTGGAACCACTGTTCAAAAAAAAAACCACAATCTAATAAAATATGATGGGAATTTGAATCTAGCTTCAATTTATGGTATCAGTGATTAGGCAGACTGAGATTTCTGTCTGAAAACTTGGGGAAGTGGATCAGACAATCCCCAGTAAAGAGTTAGTGGGCTTACTATCTAATTTAGTATAAGAATTTTTTTTGGTTCTTCTTGTAATAAAAACTATTTAATTATAACATAATGCTATACAACACTCTTTTGTGGATTCTTTTATACTTAACAGAACAGAATAACAGAGTTGGAAGGGACCTTGGAGGTCTTCTAGTCCAACCTCTATACAATTTCAGGCACATAACTGTCTAATATCTTGTTAAAAACTTCAATGATAGAGCATCCACAACTTCTGAAGGCAAGCCATTCCATTGATTAATTGTTCTAACTGTCAAGAAATTAATACCTTAGTTCTAGGTTGAATTTCTCCATGATTAATACTATCCATTGCTTCTTCTCCTGCCTTCAGGTGCATTGGAGAGTGGGCTAACCCCCTCTTCTTTGTGGTACTCCTCCTTGTATTCATTTAGTTTGTTTCATGTTTTAATACAGATTAAAGCTCTAGAGAAGAAATGTTCATCTATCAGTCTGGGAATGTACATAGTCCTTGATTAATGATCATTTGTTCAGTGACCGTTGCAAGTTATGGCAGTGGTAAATGAGGGAACTTACAACCAGTCTTCAAATTTGTGGCTGTCACAGCATCCCTGCAGTCACATGATCACAATATGGGTGTTTGGCTACCAGCTTTTAATTATGGAATAGCCCAGTGATGGCTAACCTTTTCTGGACCGAGTGCCAAAAAGGCTGTGTGCCCAAACCCCCAAAATGCAATGGGTGCACCCCATGTGCACCCCACTCCCGTGCATGCATGTGTGCTCCCCCACATGCCCTCTGCACATGCATGGCAGAGACCCAAAGACCAGTTGCATGGCAGAGGTGCACATGACTGGGTGACAGCTTGCATGCCCACAGAGAGGACATTGCGTGCCACTTCTGGCATGCGTGCCATAGATTCGCCATTATGGGAATAGCCATTTGCGAACTTCACTGCTGACTTTCCAGAAGCAAAGTCAATGGGAAAGCTGGTAGTAGGTGGCAAATAATGATTACATGACTTTTAATATTTTTTTAAAAAGGATAAAGTTTACTCCACAGTTGTTTTTGTTAGGTATAATTACAGATTGTATGGCTATAGAGACTAATTTGATTCTGAACTTAATAACTGCAGCAAGTCTCTTGGTGGCGCAGTACTGGAAGAAGGAAGATTTACCTACTATTCAAGAATGGACATTAAAAGTAGTAAATTTAGCAGAAATGGCGAAAATTTCAGCATATCTAAAGGACCATTCAAATGAGAAATATATGTTAGAAGGGAGAAGATGGATTGATTATATTCAAGGCAAATATCGGACTAAAAAATTTCAAATAGCTTATGAATGATCAAAGACATTTTATAAAGTACTTAAATTTAGTTTAGTAAAAGGGGAGTTAAAAGTTCAAGAGGGGGATAGGAGGCTATAGATAATTAGCATATGTTAGCTTATGATTGTCAAATGTTATACCCTGTATTTTGTTCTGGGAAGTGGGGGGTGGGAGGGGAAGGGGAGGGTTGGAAGGGGAGGAGGGAGGGGGAAGGGGAAATGTCTGTAAAACTTTTTAAAACTTTTCAATAAAAAAAAATGATTACATGACATTATGCCTAATGCCCACACAGGATTTCCCTAATGACCACAACTGGGATTGTCTGAACAGCTATTGTTGAGTTGTCATAGTCATAAGACATCACACGTTATGACTGTGTTGTTTAACATCAGAGTTCTCAGTCCCAATTACCATAATTAACTTGAGACTATATGTATATGCCAGATATATAAAACCAAAAACACATTCCAGGCTATGATTTCAGCTAGTGCTGCACACATGGCACAATCTGTTTATTTTAACAGACCTGGCATTTTAGCATTATAGACCCTGCTGCAGTTGGAAGCTGATGCAGTGATACTACGCGAAGCCTAGGTTTTCTTTGAGTTGACTTGTCTGATCTTCATCTCTAAACATTCCCAAAAGCTGGGTCTTCTAAACAAGCAGGTTGCTAGGAGAAACTTACTTTTTTCTCCCAAGTTCCAGCTTTGTCTGTGAGAAATTTGGTCTTTCATTTTACATTCCAGAGTAGTTCTGTTTTATCCTTTTTCAAAAACCTAATCCTTAAATCACATTATTCATTGTTTTGTTTCACATTTTCCTCACCCAAGGGATGATTTTTTTGTGGTTCCCTCAGAAGTTCTAAAGCTTTGGTTTTGCCTGTGCCATATTAGAGATCCCATTGGTTAAGTTGAAGATTAGTAGATAGACATTATAACCTTTTTTCCCCCCACCAGAAACACATTTTTCCTCTAGGGAAGCTGATGGAATGCATACCACGGCAGTATAACAATAGCTTTGATATTTGGCTCTTTTCCTGCCACCCGCTTCACAAAGGGCAGACTGGTATTAAGACCATCAGCCAGCGATGACAAGAAAGCACTTTAAAACAAGAACATTCATGTCATCTTCTGCCAGTTTCTGACTGGCTGGTGATTAATTCTATTTCTTAAATCTCTTTAATGTGCTCACTAATAAAGAATGCATTTTGATGTTTATTTGGTGAAATGCTGTTCAGAATATGTTATGGAAATTATTCTTTGCTTTACCAGCTTATTACAACTCTATTTGAATAATAATGATTGGCGGGAAGTCTTGAGCTTAGTCTAATGCATCATTTTTGCATACAGAATTTGTCTTTAAAGGACTCTAGTTATACCCTTTTGGTGGGAATATTCTCATGTTTACTTCATACATTTCTGCTGGTTTTTGAATATAGCGCTGGCTTGGTGACATAGTAGATCAATCTTCTCAAATGTGGTTGCCTTTCTAATATGACCCTTTTAGCATAGCTTTTAGCTTTGTTTTTGAAAATTTGGAAAGTAAATTTTCAACATACACGTTGTCTTCAACTTATGACTACAATTGAGACCTGAATTTTAGTTATTGGGCAAATGACTGGTTAGTAAGAAAGATACCCACACAACTGCTTTGCTCAATGATCACAATCCTGGCTCTCCAAATTGCAGTTGTTAACTGGCCATGCAGCTTGTAAGCAGGCTTAAGTAAAAGAGCTGCCTGCCAAAGGAGGACAGGCAGCTCTCCTCCATGCATAGAAGGGAAGTCCAATGGCAGGTTGAAAAAAGGAAGCATTGTAATTCAAGTTTTCTTTCTCCAGTCCACTGTGGAGTTGTCTTCTCCTCCATGCACGGAATGGAAATTCAATGCTGTGCTGGAAAAAAGGAGCTCAGATTTACATGACTTAACTTCCTTTCTCCAGTCCAGTGCAGCAGTTGCCCTTCTGTCTATGCTGTTTAAAAGCTCATCATAACTTTGAACGGTTGCTAAACAACTGGCTGTAAATTAAAGATTATCTGTATTTTGCATTTGTGGAAAACTATTTCTAGGCAGATAGTAGCAGATAAAAACAATACAGTAAATACAAGAAAAATGTCCATAAAGAGTTTATACAGCATGTTTGATTTCTGAAAACTTTAGGTGCTTTAAGCAGTACCAGCATGTTCCTTATTTATCTGCACAACCATAGTGTAATATGGGTTCGCTTCCTAGTTATACTTTCCATATTAAAAGTATTATACATTTTACTTCATGTGAAATATGAAACAGGAACAAAAAAACTTCCTAACTTGCACATCTAGAGCAATAATGGTCGAAGATAGGAATAGTCAAGATAGTGCCTAGACATACAACCACAACACACAGTTGTTAAGTAAATCTGGCTTTGCTTGTCAGAAGGTCGCAAAAGGTAACTGCACAACCCTAGGACGCTTGCAATTGTCATAAATATAGGTCACTTGCCAACCGTCTAAATGTTGATTATGTGTCCATCCTGCAATGCTGCAATGGTTGTAAGTGTGAAAAACAGTCATAAGTTTTTCAGTATCATTGTAACTTCGAATGGACACTAAATGAGTGTTGTATTTTGAGGGCTATTGGAAATAATATGCCCATTGATAACTCATTCGGTACCTGCAGAAATCTGACCTTTTGATTTTAATTTTAGAAAAGGCATGCTGAAAACCAAAATACCATCTTTTTATCATCAAGTTTATTGTGACAGGATGTTTGGGCCCAAAAAGATCCCACTGGGATATTAAAAAGCATCCAGACAAGCTACTTTGTCTTCTGATAAATGTATGTTTTGTCATTAGATATGCCCACTTTGGAAGCCATTTTAAGAATAAGAAGTCTTGCATTGCAGCTATTCTGTATTTGCATCCATTATATGCTCTTAAAATTCTGAATGTAATTTAACTACAACAGGTTGCCTTGCCCTGATCAACTACATCCTTGTAAAAAATAAGTACCATGGCTATCTTTAATTCAGTTAATTAATTTAATTTAATTTAATTGTGACAACCTATAGGCTAAGCAACTGAATCCAGTGACCAAATCATTACCTCTTTTAATAAAAGATGTTGACATCATAAAAGGATGTCTAGAATTAGGTTTAGCAGAAACATCTACTTTCACTTCCCCCCTTTCATAATGATATTGGACTAAAATGGTAAAGGGGAAACTCTATTTAAAACTCCACTTCTGCATTGCTTTACTAAATTGGAATTATGTTGTTATTAAAAGCTTTGCAGACACAATGAGTGCTTCTATAGAATATCTGTTGAACATTTGACTGAAGTGCTAGCTCATAAACTTTCTGAGCTATAAAATGGTTGTTGTCCATCAGCTCCTTGCAATAATTTCTCATCAGTGTTAAAATGAAGCTATAGTGTTTCACCATCCTTAAATATTGTATCATAGTGGATTGCAAGAATTGTTTTATTAAAAATGCCTGTCACTTATTTAGGTGTGTTGCCTTAATCCGTGCTTCAAAAATGAGAATTGTTACAAGTCATGGATATATGTTCCTTTAGATTCAATCATATAAAAATTATTGTGGATTCAGGTCAATAGCTGATGAAAATAAAACAATCTGTTAGATTTAAAGACAATAATTAAGACCATAGTTAACATAACTGAGTGTTTTGTAAAGATACAGATTCCTGAATGCTGCTAAGGATTATACAAGTGATGAAACAGAGATAAATGCATGAATTGAACTGCCCAGCAGTTTCTTTAATGACTAAGCAATGCTTGACATTGTTGTCTGGATGAAGTTGAATATTTTTACAAGTGATTGTCATGTTTAATTTTGTGTTATAACCATTATTTTTTAATAATGTACATTCTATTGGTGATAAATCCATTTGCTAGTTGGAAAGAATATTGGGTAGTGAGGATATTGGTTAACTATTATTTAACTACCTTTTAGGAAATAACTTAGAGTCTAATATGAAGCTCTTACTCACATGGAAAAACCAAATAGAAACAGTGTTCTTGATGGAATTGCCCAAATAGGTGAACAGACAAAGATATACAATTAAAAGCCAGATTATGCTTTAAATGGAATGTGACAATGTGTGGTCCTCATGATGTAAAGCCGCCCAGAGTCCCTTGGGAGTTGGGCGGCAGTGGTGAGTTCCTCCCGGTTTGGTCCGGTTCAGCCGAGCCGGTAGCGGTGATGATATGACATCACCGAACCGGTTCTCTCCCCCCCGCCCTCCCCCCCCCACGTTATTCTTACCTTTTATTTGGTCCCACCCCCAATCTATTGCTGCCTCCTGAGTCCCAGCTGATGACTAGAGGAAAAAAACTGTTTAAACTCTTTCCGCGGGGCTTCAAAGGGCCTTCCTACAGCTGATCAGTGTTAAAAGCAAACAAATGAGTCGGGTCGTAAGTGCGAGGACTGGTCGTAAGTGTGAGGACCTTCCAGAAATGACTCTGACCAGCTAGCCACGCCCACCTAGTCACGTGACCTCCAAGCCACACCCACAAAATAAGCCACGCCCACAGAACCAGTAGTAAAAAAATTTAGAACCCACCCCTGTTGGGCGGCATAGAAATATGATTAATTAAATTAAATCAACTCGGTCAAGGTAATGGAAGAAGAACCAAAGGGCCCCATATTAGCCACCATTCCTATATATGGGTATAAGAAATTTATTGTTAGTATTATTAGACCTCTGCGATTACTTTTTATTATCTTCTGATTTTATTATCTTCTGTTAAAAAGTATACCAAGTAGTTATTGCTATAAAAGCTGTCAATCTTCACTGTGTGAGAACTGTATTTTTTCTCTAGATAAGTAGCATACTAATTCATATATTACTGTAAATCAGAATATAATTTGATTGCCGTAGCACATGAGTAAATCAACCAGGCATCTGATGAAGTGAGGTGTACCTCAACTAAAATTATTAGTTGGAAAAGGTACTACCTGGATCTCTTTTTTTTTTAAATAAGCCAAATCATGCTTTGGGTCATACAAGTGTAATTTATTTAATAAATGTATGGTTAATCAAACCATGATTTAGTGCCATGATTGATTCTATTCACCACATTTAATCCACCTTTTAAGTAATGTGGACCGAAAGCTCAATTAATTGTCAAAGATTTTACAGAGTTTAAGCTCCTTGTTGAAGAAATCATATGCCAGAAGTCATGAAAAAGGGAGCTTTCCTTTTTCTGTGGAAAGCTCATGCTGCAAATTAATAAGTTTTCTATCAATTCTTGTCCAGTGTTTCTTCCCTTAAAATTATGAGATAAGTAAATGCTAGGAACCAGCCTTGGCTGTATATTTTAACTCAGTTTCTTCTTTCTCTTGTTAGTAAGAAGGATCTGCAGTACATTGAGATACATGACCTCAAATGTTAACAGTTGAGGTCTTTTGCTATTCTATCTTAAGGAGTTTTGTAGACCTCAGTCTTTTCACAATATCTTGCCATACCAGATATCGCTGAAGTAACTTTGATCATTCTTTGCTGCGAACTAGAAAAGGTGTCCAGTTACTCAGTCCAGATATGGTATGCTTAATGTTGACATGATTCTTAAAAGCTATTAACAAAAAGATTGCAACTGCCCCTTGGTCTGCAATCTAGTAAGAATTTAACTCCTATTTTCTTGCCAAACACAAGAAAACACAAGAAAAATATGTTTTAAGGATGTAAACTGATTATATGGCAAATAACATTTCACCTTTAACATTTTGACTCATGATATGGTTCTCAGAATATGGGTTGAAATATGATTTAAATTTTATTTTACTATACTATACTATTTTTTGTGCAGAATAAAGCCAAAAGCTTCATTAGATATACAGTATTTATGTTGGAGATATTTTAGACTTATATTATATAAAATTAAAGCCTGACTTACTGATTTTACATTTATTTCCTGATACAGCCCCAAGCATATTTTATTAGCATGGACATACTGCTTGTACTTGTTTACTACCAAAGCAGCACTTGAAAAATCAACATTACGTCTTCATATTATTGAACAAGTTGAATTATTGTACTATTTTATTTATTTGAATTTACTTTAACATAGTACTGATGTTCATAACTCATTGTTAAATTTCTCTGTGTTAATGATACATAAAGATACAAGCATCTTTAGAATTTTAGATTATTGGCAAATATGCACTGCTACCAACTAAATCAAAGGTTTTGATCCTATGGCCAATTTTAGGATTAGAAAAATGTTCATATACAGATGTTGCGGAAGTCAGGAATCATCTAATAATAGATAAAAGAAAATGTAAATTTTGATTCTAGTCATATAACAATAATTATCCAGCATTGAAAAACTGTCATTTTCCTTACTTAAACAGAGACCATTAATTCTATCACCGGTTTTTAATATATGCCAGTTCTCATAAGTACCACTACAATCAGTGAATGCTAGATTATATCCATAATTTAATTAGTAGTATGACATTTTAGTTTGTATATTGCATTTTGTTGTTACCCTTTTTCAAAACACCACCAAATAGCTGTTTTCTTTATTAGAAGAGATGATGGTGGCATATCATGCACAAAGGCAAAAGAGAAAGTATTAAACATGGGTAAACATCAAGTCTATGTCTTACATAAAAAATGTGCTGGACGAGACTAGTCATGTAGCACACTAGTGGTATACAGTGCAGACTTTTTTGCACTAAAATCAGGAATGTGTTGCTTATGTGTGAAAACTTTCCAAAACTCTGGGAAACCCAAGGAAGAAAGACACTTATGTGGGGACAAATTAAGAAACTACCTGTACACATTGAAAGAATGTGTGAAGTGATTTGCCTGGCATACCACTATCATAGATCTACCACAGATCTTTGCTATCTTTTTGAAATGCATGAGAAGATAATGTATGCATATACTGTATGTGTGTGTGTGTGTGTGTGTGTGTGTGTGTGTGTGTGTGTATGTATGTATGTTCACAGAGCTGCTGTGTGTGCTTGGAGTCCTTGCTTTGAAAGGGTCCCTTCTTATGTTGAGAAATTCTCTTGTTTCTCTATCTTTTTCTAGTGTATCTTGAAAGTTCTATTTACATAACCACCCATTCAATCCAATTGAATTATATGTAGGATTTGACCAGGCTGAGCCTGAGTGAGGGGTCAAACGTGTCATTAGTCTCGAGCCCCTTCATGGCCGCAAGAGATCAAAGTCCAGCCATCTTGAATTCTGTAGATAAGTTGATTCTTATCTGCCACCAATTTGCTTTGATTGTTAATAGTTAAGATACTTTTTTTTATTCATAAACATTTTGAATACAGTGTGTTGTCAGGGTATATCATTTACAAAAAGAAAAACAAAGAGAGAACAAAAAGAAACATTAACACATATAATGGTAACAACATTAATAAAGTAACAGAATAGTTTTGGCTAAATTTCTCTTTATATTAGCTTATTTATAATTCTGTTAATTATATTGGCATATTTATAATTATAAACCATCTTTATATTTAATTCATACATAGCAACAATCTTTCTTCATCTAATTTCTACCTCTATTTCTAACCACTCATAAAATCTATTCCATATCAAGTAATATTCTGTGTCTTCTTTGTCTTAGAAGTTCAGATTCTTGCAGACAACTTTAGCATACACTAAACCTATATTCATTTGAACTCCCTGGACTCCTGATTTCCTGAGCTTGACATTGTATATGTCCAAGAAGTTTTGCTAGGAGCCCATCATTCTATGATGTCCATGCTTTCATGGCATGTTGAGAATCATCCGAATTATTGTGGTAACAGCAAAGAAATAACAGCAAACATACTGAGATCACTTTTTTAACAAGCTATATTTAATTAGTGTTATTTAGTTTCATTTTGGTCATTATCATTTGTTGTCATGTTAGCATGTTGTCATATGTTCTTAATGCTTGATGATAGCTAAGTAAACCTATATATGGGATCATTATGCAGAAAACCTGACACTTCTTGTATTGTAGCATGTCAGCATGAAATGTAGTCTAAAAGTTATTCTTTTGTCAGATTGAAGTTATTTATTGTTAGACGAATATTTGGAAAAGCTTAATAATTTGTATGATAAAGATTTGTGTTTACTTTTAGCCATGCACACCTAGAGCTTCTTTTATGTAAATATTTATGTGATTAATACAGTTTAGATTCAAAGAACTGAACATTAGATCAGCTTTAATATTTCAGTTGCCTTGGTATATGGATCTAAAACTTAAGACTGCATCAAACTTAATACAAAGGTTGGGGAGGGTATCCTTAAGATATGGGAAGATTCTCCCCCCTTTCTTTATTTTTCTTCTTTATTTAAGGGCAAGAAGTAAGGTTTCACTAAAAGAATCAAACCCTGATGTGGGTAAATGAAACATGAGGCCTGCTGAGTTTCTAAGAACACTTTAAATAATGTTCTCCAAGGTTTCATTTTTGTACTATAGACAATTGTAATATTTTTGGGAAGGTGGAATGCTGTTAAAGAAGGATCAGGCTTTTTGTTTTTCCAACCAAAGAAGGATAAGAGTTATGAAATTGGATCTTATTTATAAAAGGTGGGAAATTTTATACATTATTTCCACCACTGTAAAAATAGTAATGTATACCTTACACCACAATTTTCACTCTGTTTTTATGCCATCTACTTCTACAGCTGATGAAGCAGAAAATTAGAAAGGTAAAACATGAATCATAAGTGCAAAATTTGGAAGGATGCCTTTTTATTTCTGGTATTTGTTCAAAGCCAACAGTGGAAGTAGATCTAGGAGCTCTTCTCGTGTATCATTTCATGCAGGAATCGTGTGATTTGACTCCTAAAGGGAGTTCTCATTTAGCAACTGCCAGTTTAAGGGCCGTTCACAGTCATTGCAATGATGAAAAAAGTAACTTTATGATCAGTTCTTGCATTTATGATCTTTGCAGGCCTGAAGTAAAATCCTAAGCACAGCCAGAATTAATAGCAATCGCTTTGCTTATTGATCAAATGCCAGTCTCAATTATAGTTGCTAAAGGATTAATTGTTTCCTGACTGGTCTCTGGTTTGATCGCTTATCCTTAAATGGTTTTGATTTTATCTATTTGTCTCCCCCCCACCATTGTATTCTATGGATATTATTGAAACTGCTTTGTGATTAGGACAGCATGCTGATAGGCAGGATATACATGTTTAAAATACATTAAGAAAGACAGAAATGTTGCAAATAAGAATGGAATGTTTTGTGCAGCATCTTTTAATGCTTCTTTAGTCCTCTCTGTAAGCAAATTCAGTCTGTCCTGGAAATACCTGCTGAAAGCTAACAGATACAAAACGCATTGATACATTACATACGAAACAGCAGGATTCGCCCATTCTTGTCTTCCATTCCCTGCTCCTGTCTTCTTTCCAGTTGTATCTGAGATTTCACACTCATTGCTTATGGGCTGTAGGATTTGCCTTTGAAACCTTGAGGGCAAGAACCAAGCTTAATTTTTAATGGAGATTCTTTCAAGTAGTCAGTGCCCGGCATGAAATTCTGCTTCCATGGAGTTAAGACATAAGCACAATTCCACATATAGCTGTGAAATCATTTAAAAACAAGCTTTCCAAGGGGCACAAGTTAAAGAAGACAGCTGCTTTGTTCTGCAGTGTCATTGCTGTATCAGCAAATACATTCCCGAGAGAGGCATTCGTGATGGGCCCACTGAATGAAAGATTTCATTGTTTGGCAACGCTGTTGCTTGCTATTTAAACTCAGGATTCTAATTTTGAGGACCCACCCCCCAAAAAAATTGTACATTTGGTATTTGGACACTATTTAATTTTTTTCTGTTAAATAGATGTACCATTAATAAATTAAATCCTTTTCATTTTTATAGACTGCCACAATCAGATTTTTAGAAAAAAAAACCTAGGAAGGGATCTTTTATTGTGAGTAAGAATGTTATTATTTCATCTTTATCATAGGAGGTGTACCTCTCAGTCTAAAGTTTTAACGATAATTGTTTCCATTAAAAAATCCCTGGTAAACTTACATATATATAATCTGCTGAGTATTTAGAGAATTAAAAATGGAATCATTTTTCTTCCCAATGAACAAGAGGGTCCTCACTGAAAGGACATATTTACTATTTGGCAGTTTTGGCACGTTGTTTTGACTACAGGTAGTCCCCAACTTACAATAACAATAAGAAAGAAAGAAAGAAAAGAAGGAAGGAAGGAAGGAAGGAAGGAAGGAAGAAAGAAAGAAAGAAAGAAAGAAAGAAAGAAGAAAGAAAGAAAGAAAGAAAGAAAGAAAGAAAGAAAGAAAGAAAGAAAGAAAGAAAGAAAGAAAATTAGATTCAAAAAAGCCAGTTTGGTGTTTTCCCAAAAAAGTTTCTTGGAAAACCACCAACATATATCATGTTGTGACACTAGAAGATGGGTGTGAATAATCTATTCCTTTTACCCTGGGTACCAAGTCTTTGTAGCTCCAAACCACAGGATGATGTCATGTGTTTTGAGATTTGCAAAACCATATGTTGGGTTGATAATACCACAAAGAAGTAATAATAAGAATATTTATTTTTTGGAATAATAGCACTCCGCCATGATTTAGAAGACTGTGTTGTACATTAAGTTAGGGCATGTAATGTTTTTTGTGCAGCTGTCTTGCAAAAGCAGTCTAACTGGAGAATACCCAAGATTCTTAGAAAAGATTTTTCTAAACTGACATCTTTTAAATCGTAAAACATGAATTTTTACTTTTGAGCATTTTGATCCTTGTTAAATTTTGTGTGTGTGTTTATAAAATATTTTGATGCATTTTGCAGCAGTTCTACAGTGTTAAACACAACTTTGGATGAAAAAAAAATCAATGTTATGCTTATAATATTGACATTCTAAATTGAAATTAATATTGATAGAACATTTTTCTCTATTTTCAATAATCTAAATGATCTAAATAATAAATAATAAATAAGTAAAATAATAGAATGTTAATAATCTCCAATTAATATTTATAAACATCACTGTATTGAAGCAATGTATCAGGGTTTATAACTACATAATAACAAGAAATGGAAAAAAGAAAAGGTTTCCATAACCTGATGTCTTTGATAACTGAAAATGAAACATGCAGAATTCTGCAATGCAGAATTATCCCAGATGGAATAAAGCTATCATGGACTATACAGATAATTTTGTTTTACTGTGATAGATTTGAAATGATACTATACTTGTCTACTCTGTACTTAGCATGAATCCTGATTACCATTAAGTGATTACCATCATATTTAGCTATTAACATATTAACATTAGCCTTCCTTCCTTCCTTCCTTCCTTCCTTCCATCCATCCATCCATCCATCCATCCATCCATCCATCCATCGTTCTGCATGTTGTATTGATGCATTTATCACAATGTCTGCATTGGTTTCAAATGTAGAATGTAAATACTACTTAATCAATGCATATTAAAATCTTCCATTTTTATTTAATAAGTGGTAAATAAATCATCATTGGTAAAGTGATAATCAAATCTCAGTCACTAAAAAAGTTGTAATTGATGAATTTTGCTATAAATCTTTGCTCTGTATTTCCTGTGAAACTTCTTTCTTTATCCTGTAAGGATAATGTTTCAATAGTAGTCCAGTGTTAATTTTTTTTTATTTAATTTATATGCCGCCCTTCTCCGGAGACTCAGGGCGCTTACAATGCATTAAGCAATATCCTTCATACTTTTGTATATTTATACAAGTCAGCTTATTGCCCCCACAATCTGGGTCCTCATTTTACCTACCTTTGAAAGGATGGAAGGCTTGAGCCTGGTCAGATTTGAACTTGCGGTAATTGCAAGCAGCAGATGTTAATTACAGTGCTTTAGTCCACTGTACTACAGGCTCTTTCGTAGTACAGTGGACTACTAGTAAACTATACGTAGTACAGTTTACAATTTGTAAACAACATCTTGAAAGTATAGCTTTTGCTCTGTTTGGTTGTGATATTAATTCATCCAAAAGTTGTCTCATGTTCACTAACACTTATCTTGGCCACATTGATTAATTCTGCATCTTTGTATGGTCATTTCTCTCTTTTGTATTCCCCTCCCCAATCCCTTTCTTGATAGAGCGATCACCACACAGGCCTATCCTGCAAGCTGGTCTACCAGCCAATACCTCTGCAGTTGTTGGGAGCGATGCTGAGTTTGTCTGCAAAGTCTACAGTGATGCCCAGCCTCATATCCAATGGATAAAACACGTAGAAAAGAATGGAAGTAAATATGGACCAGATGGATTACCACATTTGGAAGTTTTAAAGGTAAGTTTAATATTATTATTATCATTATTGTACATTTTTGAGACAATAAATAATTATTTTACAAATGTCATTGTGAAATGGAACCAAGGAATCAAATTCATTTGAATGAACTAGAACTTTTTCAGTTTGCCTGTGCGAAGATGAGCTGGTACTCA
This sequence comes from Pituophis catenifer annectens, assembly GCF_029215685.1. NCBI lineage: Eukaryota > Metazoa > Chordata > Lepidosauria > Squamata > Colubridae > Pituophis > Pituophis catenifer. The sequence goes on along the minus strand of NW_027256886.1, from coordinate 55,373,088 downwards.
CGGGAGTTACCGTTTGATGTCATCTGGTGACTTAACAATACTGTCCACTCTTGACAGAAACAAAAGCAAACATTTGTTTGGCAATTTACCCTCTAGACGACACTATTTTTCAACCTCAGCAATTTTAAGATTTATGGACAGGCATACTGGCTAGGGAATTCTGGGAGGTGAAGTCCACACAACTTAAAGTTGTCAAGATTAAGAAACACTGCTCTAGAAATCCTTTTATTTACTAGCAAAATGATTTATTTTTCAGATCTCATTATTTATTAAGAGAATTACCATATCCTTTTCTTAGTATTACTTATGATTATTATTATTTTTTGCAAAGAATATGCAAAATAAATACAGAAAACTATGCCTTTAATATTCAAGCGTTAGGGGAACAGTAAGTGGCCTTCTGAAATGGTCATATCTGCTGCCAAAGAATGTTGGCAGTGCTGGTTTTACCGAATGTCAGAGATGCTGAAATGTCAATTTTTAACCACCCTGTTGTGAAACTTCTACTGGGCAATGAATTTGCAAGTTGGCAGTCACTGATTTCCTTACAAAATATTGTTCTGCTATGAAATAATAAGAGCCCGGAATCTAAGGAGTTGGCATCACTCAACAGTTGGTCTACTCAGGAGTTTTTCCATTCTATTCTCTTTTTAAAAAAAATAAAATAAAATAAGTATAATATTTATCTACTCATATGCTAATTGAAGACATCTTCAGTATTTTGGTGGCGGGACCATGGTGGTGTCTACATTTGGGGTAGCAGTTACATTGTTCTCCTGTGTTATTGGTCTGTTCTAGCATTCGGGGATAAATAGTTCCAATGCTGAAGTGCTGAAACTGTACAATGTGACAGAGGAGGATGCTGGAGAATATATTTGTAAGGTCTCCAATTATATAGGGGAGGCCAACCAGTCTGCCTGGCTTATGGTTCAGCCAGATAAAGGTAAAAAATGTCTGTTAAAGAAAGCTGGATGTAGAAGCTGGAAAAAAGTGGTGCTTTGGGATTCTGCAGGCAGCTTCTAGGATAACTCTTATGACCTTGGTGCATTTATAATCCTGTCTTGAAGATGCAACTGGTTTTACTCCAGTAGCCATGGAAAAATTCCCACAAACAGTATACATGTCTTTTTAATTATCTGCTTTAATTATCTGAACTCTTTCGTATTTTTCTTTGAAGCATTCGAATATATTTGTCCATATATATTTTTCTCAGCATACTCTGAAGGACTCTAACCTCTGACTTTTCCTTAAATTCATTATTTGACTGTGTGTCTACCACACCCCTATATTTACAAAGACCATATGTCCTTTATTTTAAAGGGACAGATCTTTGTTTCAGGAAGCTGCCCTTCAGATTTCTTTAACTTAATTATTTATTTTCTTGGTTTTGCTCTTGAATTTTTCTTTGTAAAGCAACATTATAAACACAAACCTTTTTTATCCTCATGAATCTCTTTCATATTTTCCATTTTTTCAGGTTTGTCCTATCTCTTTTCCAAGATTATGTGGTGACTATACCTATACTAGACTTTTTCTCCATGGTATCAGACCAAATCTGAATTCCAAATCTGAATTCCTGTAGATTCAGTTCAGCATAAACTATTTTCCTGGAAATCTAGTGCTGACTGTATTCTTTTTATCACATTATTTAACTACTTGAGCTGTACAAAGCTATATACGATCATGTGGCTCTTGTTAATAGAGTGACAGACTTGGTAGCCACGTAAAATCATCCTGCTCTGAGGGTCAATGGACATGAATCCTCTATTGTTAATTCCATTGTTCGTGTGCACAATAGAATAGTAAAGCTACCATGTTGATTGTTTTAGAACATTGTTTAATTTGAGATTCTTTATTTTGCCCTTTGAACAATCCTATTGTTTACCTTGAAATGTTAAACCAATAGAGTAGATTTAGTATGAAAAATGGATTGTATCTCACTATACTTGGTGTCCATAACAATAAGATCATTTTAGTGAACACTGATTTGTACAAGTTTTCTATACCATGTTTTCCTGAAAATAAGACCCTGTCTTATATTTTTTTGAACCCTGAAATAAGCGCTTGGCCTTATTGCCATGCAGTCAAAAGCCCGATTGGGCTTATTATCAGGGAATGTCTTATTTTGAGGGAAACAGGGTAATAGTGTCAATTCGCAAAGCTTTCCTGACCTGCTCCCAACTGGAACAGTGGACATAGTGTAGGCACACCAACAACAATGAGGACCCAGATTGTGGGGGCAATAAGCTGACTTTGTATAAATATACAAAAAGTATGAAGGCTATTGCTTAACACATTGTAAGCTGCCCTGAGTCTCCGGACAAGGGTGGCATATACATCAAATTTTAAAAAAATCTTGGCTTCTTATCTCTATTAGACACAACGTTGTTCTGCTCTTTTCTACTAGAACAACATTTAATGATTTTGCCTGAGAGGTTTTTTTTTTAAAAAATAACTGTTTGGCCTCTATCAAAAGTATAATGAACATACTTCCTTTTGATAGTATTATCTCTTAGTTTTAAACTCTTCTGTCTATGCCTCTAATACTCCTCTTTAATTTGAAGGAGAATCTTTTTTTTTAAAAAAACTTTCTTTTGTGCATTTTATGTTTCTGTGCCATTTTTAAAAACTCAAAACAGTTTGTGGTCGAATTTTTCCATGTTTATTTGATTGCATGCATACTTAGGTGGTGAGTCTAGGTTTGGTGAAGGGTATCCATGATTTATTCCTCTCTAAGGTGCGCTGGGATCTGTTGGTAATTGCCTTTTGGTTGAGGATTTGTGGATGGGATCTCCCCACGGCGGTGAAATTTTGCTTCTTCGGAAGTGCCAAGTTCCCGTGGTCCCATTTCCCATCCACAACAATTTCCTAAAATGTCTAGCTTTTCTCTTGCCTCCATTTTTTTCCTAGGCTGCCGGTGTTAATACCACGGACAAAGAAATTGAGGTTCTCTATATACGGAATGTAACTTTTGAGGATGCTGGGGAATATACATGCTTGGCGGGTAATTCTATTGGGATATCCTTTCATTCTGCATGGTTGACCGTCCTGCCAGGTATATACTGCTATCTTCTCATGGTTTTCTTTCTTTTCCTGCTTCATTGTTGATTGCTATTAAATAACACGGCTTCTGTCTCAACAAGGACTTTTCAATTCCTTTCCCCCAAAAAATTCAATGACTATTCAAAATGATGGACTGGGGTGGTTTTGGAATTCATTTGAATAATTCTAACTATGTTACCCCATTTCCCATTAAAAGATAATGGAAGAATACTTTAAAGACAATCATAAACTTTTCCCGTTTAATGTTTCTCTGGGAAGTTTAGAATTCAAAAGCAAGTTGGAGGGGAAATTTGAAGGAACCCTTTTGAAAAGCTGTTTTAATGCCAACGAATTGGGATATATATTCATGAGAATTTGATGTACAGAAGAGGGAATACAGAAGCGGTGTTTCTATAACTTTACAATCGATTTGGTGTACTCTTTAAATGCTGCATGCTCCAAGCAAACGGGCTACTACCAATAGTCCTCAACTTAAGACCATAATTGAGCCCAAAAATTATGTTGTTAAGTGAAAAATTTGTTAAGTGAATTTGTTCCATTTTATGACTTTTCTTGCCACATGTGTTAAGTGAATAACTGCAGTTGTTAAATTAGAACATGGTGGTTAAGTTAATCTAGGTTCTCCATTGACTTTGCTTGTCAGAAGGTCATAAAATGACTCCTGAACACTGCAACCATCATAAATGTGAGTCAGTTGTCAAACATCTGAACGTAAATGACATGACCATTGGGATGCTGCAATGGTCATAAGTGTGAAAAATGGTCATAAGTCACTCTTTTCAGTACCGTTGTAACTTTGAATGGTCACTAAATGAACTGTTGTAAGTTGAGGACTATCTGTAATTTGCTTGTTTGCAAAATGTGTCTTGTGTTGCTTGCAATGATGTTGCTTCTGTTTTGATCAGAAGTGCACAGTAATTTGCTTTTCTAGCTGAAAATGTCAATTAGAAAATAATGGACATCTAGATGAATAAAAACTGCTTGCTTTATAACCCTTTAACCTATTTCCTTACATTGTTGTTATTACAGAACTGTACATTAAGTTGTTGAAAGTTGTAGTTAATAATTTGCTGCTCTGTGTGTTTGTGTGTGTTTCTGTTTATAGTTTTATATAAAGATTCCTGCATGCATGTATTGCTAAAGCATATAATTTACACTTGTGGTATACATGATGTAAATTTTTCTCAAGGTTTCGAAGGTTCTTTCTTTCCTCTTAATGTAAGAAAACCCACATTACTATATTTTTAACTTATTACCTTTTGAAGCTCCAAGCTGCATCCATCAATAAACAGGTGGTTATGATTTAAGTGGCTGTTGCTTCTGCTTGCCAGATTACTTCCCTATTTGCAACTGCTCAAGCACAACTTGATCAATTTATGTGAAGGAGTATTAACATCAGATGATATGGAAGATTAGCTTCTAATATGCATTGCTTTTATATTGACCAGTTATATTTGTAGAATTACTACTATTTTAATACTGAAATAAAACGATTAAATACATATTACATAAACTGATATTCCTAATAGTGCTTTTTCACAAATGCAAATAAAAAAGATATCCAAAAAGTTATAAACCCAAAAGTCACTGCAGGCTAAGACACTGTTTGTCATATTTATTTTAATCTTGCATAGTTTATTTTAATCACATGAATATCAGCAAATCATTATACTACCCAAAACAATTAGATATAAAATTTGTCATCCCCTGGAAGTATAGCTGTGATAGCTGGGAATATTGAAAGTTTGCTATTCAACACATTTCAAATATACCTGTTTCGAAAAGGTTGATCTGCAAAATAAATATTGGTAGAAGGTAACTATAAACTAGAATTGTAATTGTCCAGTGCCATTTATAGACTAGAACTAATATGAGCACAATATCCCCTTGGTAAGATTACTTATATACAGTACTTGCCTACCTAGATATGTGAGTGTATTTATGCTGAAGCTAATTTGTATCTAGGCATAGTCCAAAGATTGAATTATGGAGGGAAGTGCTGAAATCATTTTTTTAAATTGTCAATCATTACAAATTTAAACTTCCTCCATTTGTTACTAGGGCAAATATATCCAACTAATTAGGCTACCATTTTCATGGTATACTCTTATCATTATTCAGGTAGGACAATAGATAGTACTTGTAATAATTATAGAAAACAGAAGCCTTGGGAAGAAAAGGTATGTTTTTTAAAAAAGTAATTATTAAAAATAATAATTTGTTCCCTGTTGGCCTTATAAAGACTTATATTAGATTTCATGAGTTGCTCTGCCAAAATGCTTGGATATAAGACTGAGTTTTAAGTGCTCTTAACATCCTCTTAAATGCCATTAAAGTGAATAACATTACTGTAAGACACTGAATGGCAACGCTTTAATAGCTATAGTTCTCAAAGGATCTAAAACTTATATGCTCGGTTCCTTCTGACATTAAAAGCCCTGATCCTATGCTTATCTCTTAGAAATATCTATCACCTTGTTCATTGGACTTCTACCATATGAGATGCATAGAAAGATAAAATTGATGAATGTTTGGTATTGAACACAATTTGACAGTATTCATGAATGAAAAAACTTTAATTCAAAATACTTGATGTATAGTTCCTGCCAAGTTCCAGTAGAAGTACAGAAGTCCAACCTAGTTGATGCCTAATCTTTGTTATACTTTGTTCTCTCATAAGCCTTGCTTTTCCACTAGCTTTCAGTCCTTGTTTGGCTTTCGTTGTGTGTTCAGGTGGCCCACAGAGTTAGTTACAACGTTCCTTAAAATTATTTTACTAAACCTGTCATTTGCTGCAGGCCAAATACTGGGAGATTGGGATAAATGTTTATTCATCTGGAATGAATTATGTGCCTATTTTCCTATCTAAAGGACCTTGGCTTAAAAAAAAGAAAAATAGAGTAAGAAGAAAAGGTGATCACATGCATAATTCCAATAATATGTAGTCTTAATTTCAAATATAAATAGGCTGGCTAATAACCCCGACAGTGATTATATTCACAAGTTATCTTAAAAGGGTCATTTAATAAAGAAAAAGCCACTTCAGTCACATTCTAAAATATTAGATGTGCTAAGCACTGAAACGTTAAAATATTAACGTTGATTAACGTTGGACCCTTTAAATTGGGTCCACACTGTAGAAATATTAGGCATTTGGTGTCTTATAAACTTTGTGCAGTAGTACAGGTAGTTCTCGACCACAATTGAGTCCAAAATTTCTGTTGTTAAATGAGACATTTGTTAAGTGAGTTTTGCCACATTTTATGACCTTTCTTGTCTCAGTTGTCAAGCGAATCACTTTGGTTGTTAAATTAGTAACCCGGTTGTTAAATGAATCTGGCTTCCTCATTGATTTTGCTTCTCAGAAGGCCACAAAAGGTGATCACATGACCTTGGGACACAGCAACGGTCATAAGTATGAACCAGTTGCCAAGCATCTGAATGTTGGTCATGTGATCGTGGGGATGCTACAAAGGTGGTAGCTTTGAAAAATGGTCATAAGTCACTTTTTCCAGTGCCGTTGTAACTTTGAATGGTCACTGAATGAACCGTTGTGAGTTGAGGACTACCTGTACTTGAGGTCCATCTATCTACATGTTCTTTTCTCTTCAGCTTGACTTTTTTCTGCCTCCTAATTTGTTGTCCTGCCTGTTCCCCCTTCACACTTGCACTGTAGCTTCAGTCACAAACAGACCCTACCCAACATACCCAGACTACGTGGAGATTTCCATCTACTGCTCGGGAGTCTTCATCATTGTCTGTATGGTGCTGGTTGTCATCGTGTGCCGCATGAGATCTTCAACCAAGAAATCAGACTTCAGCAGTCAACCAGCGGTACATAAACTGACAAAGCGCATTCCTTTGCGCAGACAGGTAACAGAAAGTAGATAAAGAGTTACAAAAACCTATTTCCCTTCCCTTAAGCCAGCAAATCTTTTGGGGGCAAAAGGATTCTGATTCAGGGAGTGTCTAAGGGCTGAAAAAACAGTAGTTCTATAAATTCAAAGTTTTTGGGGAACCCTCAGCAAAGTCTGATTCCAAATATTTAAATCATGTTTAAATCATAAAAATGTACTCATGATTTAGGATAATAGGTCAGTTCTCTGCATAAGCTCTGTGAGTGTTCATCCAGGATATAAATGTAAAGGAAAGTTGTTATATTTAAAACTCTGATCCAAGGAATTCACATTGAGGAAGTGAATAATTTTCAGAAACCCATTTTGAGTCCACAAATTCAATTAGAGAACTGATTTTCAAAGTGTTGTAAGTTATTTAATGTCAGGGCAAAAATGAGTGATATTGAGAAAGAGAGATTAAGTTTCTAGGGGAAAAAGAAATATTTACCGAGCTACAGTAAATAGAAAAGATTTAGCAGAGGAGGAGAGGAAAATCAGCATAAGTCTAGATTTTTTTAGGGGTCAGGATGCAAATTCCATAGGCACAGAAGTCTTCATCTGAAGAGCAATAATTTTGCTTTACTATAGCATCACAACACAGTAATATGTCCACATGGTGGAATGTGATTTCTGATCCCTGAAAATGTTTTTTGTTCCTTATGTCTGATTTATACTATAGAGAGATAAAGAGATTTGCATGTATGAAATTGTGTCTTTGTGTGTGTGTGTGTGTGCGCCGATAGAGAAAAATCTTTAAAAACAAATAGAAATTGATGATGTGTATTGATATAGCTTCTAATGATATTTTATGCTAAGTTACTATAAATGGCATTTTTGAAGTTCCAGATCATCTCATGTTTGTGATATTCAAAGTAAACTTCCTGTAAGATATTTTATGATTTTATATGTAGCATTAACTTATCAAAATATTTATAAAAAACTAAACTATCCAAGTTTCCCTGAAAATAAGACCCTGTCTTATATTTTTTTGCCACCAAAAAAAGGTACCAGGTCTTATTTTGGGGGGAGATGTTGTCCACTGACTCACTTGCGCGTTCTGGCCTCCTTTCCACTATCAGAGGCCTTCAGGAACTTCTTCTAAGGCCAGCAAGGCTTTCCTGAAGGCCTCTGCAGCTGATAACAGAGCTCTGGATTGATCTGGAGCTCTGTTATCAGCTACAGAGGCCTTCAAGAAAGCCTTGCCAGCTGTAGAAGAAATGGCAGGTGTCGGGGTATGCGAGGCCTGGCTGCAACTTGAAGGTAAGTAGGGCAGCTCTAGCCCCCATTCCCACCCTCGCTTAATTTTTACCCAAGCACCCTGGAGTGGGTGGGATCTTAATTAGGGCTTATTTTGGGGGTAGGGCTTATATTGGGTTCATGTGTGAAATCAAACTAAGATTTACTTTCGGGGTCGGTTGTATTTTCAAGAAACACAGTATTATGATTAAATCATTTTCTCATTGACATGGTCATCATCTTGCCATTGAAACTAATATGAAATAAAAATTAACACAATATTTTATTCCTTGTGGGAAAATTTTGTTTGGTATTCATTGTTTTTGGTACTCATTGTACTTCTCGGAACCAATAATGAGTAACAACATACTACTGCATCTTTACACTCATATTTGTGTATATAAGAAAACACATGAAAAATTGAATGTCTTGCTTTCAGCTAAACAGAACTTTCCCTTTCAGCCTTCTTAAAGATAGTGATCTGAATCGTGGATAAAAGGAAATCATTGGAATGGACCCAAACAAAAACATATAGATGACCTGATTTAGATATCAGAGAAAATATTATTGGTATAGAGCACGAAACATCAATCAGTAGTTAGGCCATGGTTCACCATAAACTTAGTCTTTCCTCAATACCAGTTATCCCAAACTATTGATTTGCTTTTGGAATGCTTTGCTTTTGTCATCTCTCACAGATTTGCACATGGAAGTCCACACAGCAGATCTAATAGATAGGTTGTGTTGCAGGTTTACCAAAATAATTGGTGGTTTATTTCCTAATAATTATTGGCAATCATACAGTAATTATTGAAACTTAACATTATTTCCATAAAGTCAATTGAATGACAATTCAAGAACGTAAGTCAAAGAAATTATAATTTGTAGGCACACACAAGCACACACACATGGTTTCTTCTACTCCTAAATGTTACTGCAGAATTATATTTAAGGTTATTTTTTTCTACTTTTTCCTCTAAATCCAAAGTAGTTAGGGAAAAAGAAATCCAAATATATTTGGTTTACAATCATGTGTTACTGAGTGAGATGTCGAAGGCTGTATTGGTTCTATCCATAAAATACCCTTTTATGTTTGCCATCTACTACTTTTATTCTGAAATTTGATTAAAAATTTTTTTTGAAGTGATTTAATAATAATCTTTTTATACTAGCACAGCTAAATAGAAACTAAAACAGCTAAATGCAGTATGGTTTCTTCTTGGTGTTCATAGCATTAGTAGAAACAATCATACATGAATTTAGCAGTCAATTGGTTTAGATGACATTTGGAGTCCCAGTGATACAGCAATTAGATTTTCACATTTTTAGAGATAATTTTTCTGTGATAAATCATTCATACTGGACAATTTAGGACATAAGTGAAATAGTTCCATATATAGGAAATTGCTTCTAACATTCCAGGTTTCCCAAGCTAAATTATCAGAATTAATATACCAGGTGTTGCTTGTGATATAGGCTTCAGAGATTTTATTTTGCTGCAGATATGTTGCAATGAATTGATTATCCAAGTCAATAAGATTTCCTAGGGGATCTTCCAATGAATACATGAAAACTTATTTTTTCAGTTTTTTTATCACTTCAGCAAATTGCCCCATTAAAATTAAACCAGGAGAAAAGGAATGCTGCTGATTTTCCTCCATTAATAATAATTCAGAAACTAGAGTACATTCAAAGATTATACTTGCTAATTCTTTCATGTTGTTTAGGAAAACTGCCAGATCCCAAGTGATTAGGAAACCTACAAGTCTAAATTAATTTGCTAATAACAGATCTATCAAGTAAAGTACAGCACAAACTGCACGTAATAAACTTCACCAAGTTTTTGCTACAGAAAATGGTCTTTACTATTTTTTTTTATTTAAAAAATTGTTGTTCTAAACACTGTTTCAAATCAAAAGCAATGTATCATACCATTGGATCAGAATTTTTTTTTTTACATTCACCAGTTGGAGTGATTATCAGAAAGTTAAAAGTTAAAATTTCAAAAAATAAAAGTTAACGGCATTTTTGAAGAAAAAATAACTATGTGCAGAATGTACGGATATATAATATATAAAGAAAAGAGGAAAAGAAGGAAGTCCTTTTCTAAACAAAATGCTCTAACGGAATAAAGAATAATCTGTCTAAACGTAAATACATTTTTCCTTCTGAAAACCATCTATGAACTAGACTCAAAGGGCTTTCTTGTACCTGAAACCAACCTGTACAACTGTTTTACATAGAAATAGGCATTAATTGTCCTTTACATTCTGTAATAGTTTTACTCCATAAATAATCAAAGGATGTATTTATCTTTGAGATTCACTTGTTTGTTTTATATCTATCTGCCCTTTGTCTGTCTTTCTGCCTGTCTATCTATCTACCTCTATGTCTGCCTGCCGGCCTGCCTGCCATATCTATCTATCTATCTATCTATCTATCTATCTATCTATCTATCTATCTATCTATCTATCTATCTATCTATCTATCTATTTCTATCATAATCACATCTATGCACACACTCTCAGACACAGATTAATAATTGCTATAAAGGAAATGTGTTTTTGTTATAAACCTTGTATATTTTATTTAAATTAAAAGTTTAATCGACTATACAGATTTGATCTCAAAAGGGATTAACAAAGTTTCACTAGCTTTTCTAGAACTTCATTATGCGTAATATAGTTTTAAGCAGTTTTAAGTAAATTTTTCCATGTAAGGCCAGGGTCACTTTCTGCTTTGAAAAAAATAAAACTTTTGAGCTGTATTGTAGCTGTATTGTAATTGTTAACAATTTTTATACAATGAACAATCTTCAAATCCTTTTCTAATGTATATGTGTATCTCATATAAAGAATTTCAGCTTACGTTAAAAACAGTCATTGTTCTGTATGGTTAAAAATAAGGAGTGGCTTTGGAAAAACAAATTTTTTAATCTAAATGTTTTTCTATAGTAGCCTGAACAATTATTCTGTCATTTAACTGAGGATAGCCCTGGTCATGTTTTGGTCAAATTAATGTGAGCATAACTTTTTGGCAGGTTTGAATTCATACTAAAATAAGTCCCCCTTTGTTTTTTCATGTGATTATCCCTGTTGTTTAGTAACAGCATATTTTACATCAAGCTGTCTTCTATCATTTCTCACATGGCCCTAAGCTAAATTTGTTTTAATTTTACTACCAGTTTCCATAACAATCTGCTTCCCCCCCTCCATGATGGTAAAATTCCAGGATAATTAAAAATGGTGAGCAATCATAAATATTTTAACATCTAAGACATCTCACTAAATACCTGCCATGGAGGAGCTGTTTATTTCTCCCTCAGCCCCTGCCCCCCCCCCCCCAAAAAAAAGAAAGAAAGAATGGTGGACACAACCATTTCACAAAGCATAGCATTTGCAACAGGCAAGCAGGAATACATAACACATGCAAGGGGAGCTGATTAAATATGTAATTAACATACTTAAATATGTGTGGATAGGGGAACAATTAGTTATTGATACTAAAGCACAAAGCATCATATGAGGTTTACCTGATGTCTGTCCTGTCTTGCCCCAGGTCTTCTTTATTTATGTGTATACTTGTTTATTTTTATTTAAATTCTATGGCCACTCACTTCAACAGGATGACTCTGGGCAGGTATGACATTAACTTTTCTTCTAGGCAGATGGCACTATTCAAAACAAAGCACCAAACTCTTACCTTTTTCATATTCTAAGAATTGATATGGAATCTCTATGGAGCCCAGAGAGATTCTTGTCAAGCAGATTCATACTAGAGACCACTGCTTTATTTAACAGCATGTTCTAGTTTCACGTAGTATCGTGTCAGCTGGAATAAGGAAACTAAGACACCAAAAGAGGTATTTGTGTGACATGGGTTCTTACAGGCTATCTTTGCTCTCTTCTTTGGGGTATATATATTACAGGATTTGGAGAGAAAGGTTTCAAACTATATTACATGTTTATAAAATAAATACTGTTAAACAGCTCGTTTTGAATTGGGAATAAAAAAATCTGTTCATCTAACAGTCATATCAGATCATAAATGAAAAACATTCACTGAGGTTTTATATTCCAGAATGATTCTCAGATTATGTTGCAAGAAATGATATTTGTTTCCATATTTTGAATGGCAGTTTTGCAGGGTCATAATCCAACTGTGTTTAAGAAAACAATTTTTCTTTGTTTGGCTTTGGTTGAATGTTTAATATTGAATATGGGGAAGGGGGTGTCCTGAATTTTTCCCACTTTATTTTTGCATGTATGAGAGTAAGACTGAAAAGTGAGTGATTTGGGGTGTGCATCTGCATATAATCACAATATAAACAGATGATCCAACTGAAGTTACATCCAAACATAACTAGCAATAGAGACACAAGGCTAGAAAGTAGGAAACCAGATTTCTAGTCCCGCTTAAACAGCTGGGTGACTTTAGCCCAGTCACTCTGTCTCAGCCCAACCTAGCCACAGGGTTGTTGTGGGCACAGTAGGAGGAGAAAGGTGTGTTGGATATGTTTGCAGTCTTGAGTGATTTGTAAAAATAAAATAATCCTAAATAAATATAAATAAATAAATAAATAAATAAATACAAAATTAATTACCTACATCTTATAATATGGAAATGGATGAATTTATCAGTGTCACATTCTAAAAGTGTACCCGTCTTGTAAATTATTTTCAAGTCTCTTGTTCAAATTTAATAAGTCTGAATAAATTTCTAAAATTGTTTGAATGGATAGAAAAGTTAGTCTGCCACCATCAGTGAGCTGTTGGACAGTATTACTTGGTCTGTTGTGTGGATCTTTGGGTGGTTTAGGGGTGGGGAATTGTGGGTGGGAGTGTGTTTGGGGATTATTATGTGTGTTGGACCTGGTCTTTGGGTGTTAAGTGAATTTCGTTGTATGGGTATACGGTATATACACGAACAATGACAATAAAGTTATTTATTTATTTATTTTCTCTTTTAAAAAGGACGAGGAGGAACAGGAGGAGGGGAGGAAGAGGAGGAGGATAATCACAGCATATTTTTAAAAATATGTTTTGGGACAATAAGGATGAAAAATTGTTACAAATATAGTTAGTAAATAATATAAACATCCATTCAGAATTCATTAAGGAAAGTCTGGATTTATAATTAATTTAATATGAAGTTAATTAAAAGAAGTGTTTTAATAGTAAGATTCCCACCAGGACAGTACAATTGTGAGTAGTGCATCTACTCCCTTTCAGAAACTGACTAGTACCCATGAGCTGGCTATCCTCTTTTCTAGTGCCAGTTTGCAACAGTTGGGCCCAAATTACATCTCCTTTTTGCATCTTGTATTCAAATAACAGGTGTCTGCAGAATCAAGCTCTTCTATGAACTCCAACACACCATTGGTGAGAATTACTACCCGTCTTTCTTCCAATGCTGATGCTCCCATGTTGGCTGGAGTTTCAGAATATGAACTACCAGAAGACCCAAAATGGGAATTCCCAAGAGATAAGTAAGTAATTATGAAAGAAAATTTCAGTCTTTCAGTTCTCATATCCCTCATCCAGAAGAATGTTACGTATTTACTAATGCTGTAACAAAGCAGGGCAATAAACTGGTCATGGTATACAGGGATTTCTCCCTTTTTTCTGTTGTATATTATAAACCAAGAAAGCGTGGTCCTGACCTCAAACAAAACCCATATATATATATATATATATATATATATATATATATATATATATATGTATGTATGTATGTATGTATGTATGTATGTATGTATATATGTATATATGTATATATGTATATATGTATATATGTATATATATATATATACATATATATATATATTGAAAACTTCAAACAACTCATTTTAAAAATTTATCCCTGAACAGTTTGCTCTTTGGCATTTCATGTATATTTATGGAAATACTCGTAATTAGGTGAATGAAAGCTAGTGCCATACATTTCACTTGCCACCTGCAAGATTCTAGTCAACAGTGGGGGTTGTATGCATAACTCTGTCATCCTTTCCCTGAGGGGAAACATTAATGCGGAAAATCTTAACGCATTAAACACTTAAAACAGCATTCAGCATAAATGCTGGTGGACCAGATTTGTAATGAAAGAAGCTCTTTAAACTGAGGTTTATTAGATTGGGGGGCTGTAGGCTCACAAAGACAATATTGTTTAAACTCATATGAGAAGCACAAGAACACATAAATTAGTCATTTTCCAATGCAAATGTTTGCTTTCTGCCAAGATCTTAAATTCAATTTTAGTTTCAGAACAAGCACAGCATGATCTCAGCTAAGCATACAACCCTTTAGTCTTTGTCTATTGTCGAAATAGCAGACATTTTCATAACAGATATATTAAAGTATTCATTAATATTAACATGATTAAATTAAAAGCTTTTTCAGTTAAAACTTTATTTTTAAAGAACGTTTACTTTAACTGTGGTTTTATGACATGGACATTTAATTTTATATGAAAGAAAACATTGTGTATTCACACTGATCGGAAAACATACCAACAGTAGATATTATTGTCTGTTCCACAAGAATATGAAAAAAAATGTTGCAAGCTTTAAATAGCTATTTGATCTGTTGATGTTCCATAACCCATAGTTAACCCATAATTGATCTTGGGATAAAACTTTCTGTGCTTTTAAGATATAAAATCACAGTGACATTTTTCAGAATTCAAGCAAGCTAAAAAAATCCTGTTTTGGTACTTCTAAGTGTATGAGAAAGTGTTGCCAATAAGTATTAATTACACACAGAATCCGTACTTCAAAAGCTGAATGGGGGAACGTGCCCAAACGTCTGGATGTATTTTAATACCCTTGTTAGTTCTTTGTAAGAAATGTCCAAGTCAAAACGATTTGCTGAAAGGTTCTTTTATGTTTCACTCTTGTATTTCACTGATTTCAACTGTTCATCAGATGCTTTATGCTAATCCTTGATTTACATCCCAGGTTGACGCTAGGGAAGCCTCTTGGGGAAGGATGCTTTGGTCAAGTTGTCATGGCAGAAGCAATGGGCATCGACAAAGAGAGGCCCAAAGAAGCGGTTACTGTTGCAGTGAAAATGTTGAAAGGTAAAGAATCAAATGACAAGTTCTGCAAATCAAGTTTCTTGATCTCGTGGTCTCTGAAATTCATTTCGTTCACTGTGGGCATCAGCAGTTTTCCTAGTAAATCAGTGTATTTGGCAGTGCATTTAATTTTAATAATTGCTATTTACAAAGAGAGCTTATTTGTGTAGTAATCAAGCTGGAAAGCAGGAGACAGTGAGTTCTAGTCCGGTCTTACACACAAAGTCAGCTGAGTGACCATTGGCAAGTCACTCTCTTTCAGCCTTGGGAAAAAAGCAATGGCAAACTACTTCTGAAAAATGCTGCCAAGAAAATTTAGGGACTAATTCAAAGGCACACACACAAAAATTACAAACAAGGCAAAAAAAATGTTCATGGCTGACTAATTGCATTGCTGAATGCGGTCATTGGTTTATTGAACATTAATTTGAGGAATCCATAGCAAAATGCATTTTTGGACATCATCCAACACTTTTTGAAACAAACAAACAAAAAAGAACAAAAGTTTATAAAGAAAGCACATGAAAGTGTAGTGATGAGAGATCCTGAGACTTCATTTTAATATATGTGAAGCTTTACTGATGAATGACACTCATGTACAAACATGGGTGATAGGCCTGTCCTTTCTCAGATACAAGTCTTATAAAACAGTCTGTGTGTGTGTGTGTGTGTGTGTATGTATGTGGTATGTGCTTATACAAATCTTTAAACACTGGAGATAATAAAATGGATTTGTTGCTAATAATTGTTATGTTTCTTGTATAACACCAATCCCATCCACAGTTTCCCTGATCTCAGTTGGGTTTCCTTCTGATTAGATATATAAAAATAAGATATACAGTAAAGATCTTTTCAAAGCCAAGGCAACTTTACAAGTTACTCTGGTTTAATAGAATCCATACCTTATTGCTCTTAGAAGTGCATTTAAGTCTTATTCTGCTATTATGCATTTATAGTCATATAGATACATAGCCTTTTAATCAAAATTTATACATGGTCTCTCTTTATAAGAGATCAGGAATATTGTTTAGAATTCCCTCTTGGATCTCTGTAGCAAAAACAAATGAAAGAAGGAAGAATACCTAACAGACCATAGTCTGATTTCCTTAGGAAGGAAACAAGCTACTTTTAGCTCTTCTAAGAGATTGGCCAGTATAAATCAATGCAAGGACTAAATATTTGATCTAGAATTGCCATTTTACTAACTGGATGAGCTGTTCAATAGATTAGTTAAGGGAAAAGTGAGTTGAGTTCGTACATTGTTTAAAACTGCACGGCACTTGTTCTGTCTTGCAAAGACGACGCCACAGAGAAAGATTTGTCTGACCTGGTGTCTGAGATGGAGATGATGAAGATGATTGGGAAACACAAAAATATCATCAATCTTCTGGGAGCATGCACTCAGGATGGTGAGTGTCATTTGAACCTTGCAATCTTTTTTTTTTTTTTTTGAAAATGGATCTTGCAATCTAAAGGTGCTGAAACAATGTCATTTTATTGTGCAACATGGAACTTTTTTTTTCATTCCGCACAAGCTAAATGAAAATTGCAGTCCGAGGGGCAGTAGAGACACTCTGATGAATAGCATACTTGTACTTCGCTTGAAAAATAAAACATAACTCAGAATTAGTGTGCTTGGACCAGCAGTGGGTTTCAACCAGTGTTACCACTGGGTCGCTTCATGCACTTCTCCACCCTTCTTTCCCTACCTGTGCACTGTAATTCCCTCCAATCCAGAAGTTGGAAAGGTTATTAACTTCACTCACTCCACTGATGGATTTTCCTATTCTAGTTTCCTAGAGTCTGTGGGAAAGATTCAGGAGAGCAAGCGAAGTACTTATGTGAAATACTAAACTGTACAATTAGTTTGGATAATTGCATAAAGAGTGTCTCTTAATGAAGAGGGAGAGAAAAAGAAATGCAGAGGAATAATTTTGCTTTGCTTTGCTTTTCTAATATCTTAATCTACTTTCTATGAGAAGAAAACATAAGGGTTACATTTCCCCCCAATTTTTCAATAACATTTGAATCCTAATGATCAATGTATATCTTTCACTATGTATATCATGATCTAGATCAGGGATGTCAAACTGGCAGTCCGCGGGCCTGATGCGCCTACTCCAGTTCCATGAAGGGGAAAAATGTCACAATACGTCACATGACTGCAATGTAATGCCACTAGTTTGACACCCATGATTTAGATGATATAATAGTGAAGCATAAAAAAATATTTTCTTTTTGCTTGGTTTGCCTTTTCTGTGCATGTTGGGGTGGTCGTATTATAGATATGTTGAATCACAACAATATCTCCTCATGCTGTACATTTGTTTATTTTAAAGGGCCTCTATATGTGCTTGTCGAATATGCTTCCAAAGGGAATTTGCGAGAATACTTGCGAGCCCGGCGTCCACCAGGAATGGAATATTCATTTGATATTAACAGGGTCCCTGAAGAGCAGATGACATTCAAAGACTTAGTCTCATGTACATACCAGTTGGCAAGAGGAATGGAATATTTAGCATCACAAAAGGTAAGCCAGTGCTGTTTTTTAAAAAGTTTTTCATTGCAGTTTGGTATTGTCATGTCAGGATGTTATTTTCCACCTGAAAGAGCAGTCTTTTACATTTAAAGAATAAGATCAGCATATGATACAAAAGAGTCCCAGCACTTTCTTATGCAAAACATATGGACATATATGTAACAAAACAACTGATTACATTTACGTGGTTGCAATAGGTCTATGAGAACATAGTCATGGAATATAAACCTTCAAAATGAGAATTAAAAACTGATCAGGCTGGTACTTCATAAATTAAGAGCTTTGTATATTTGTTCATTCTATTACTTTTGGACATTTAGCAACCCAATACTATTTCAGAAACATGCACATTTTTCTAGCAGACAGGAATATCCATACCCTACTCCCCCACAAAAAAATATTAGCAATATTTCAGAAGTTGTTTGCCGTTGCCTGCTTCCTAGACCTGAGAGAGAGAGAGAGTCATTTGCCCAAAGATAGCTTTCACATAGTCTCCTGGTTTCTAGCATGCTACCTGAACCACTATATCAAATTGGCTCTCTTTATAAATTCCTCTTCCAAAAACAGAAGTCTAGATACTTGGACAACAGTATCTAGACATTAACAATACAGCTTGGTTTCAGTAGACATGAAAGATACAGCTTCGGTCAACTGCCTCTTCCTCTGCATTTACTTATACAGAGAAATGAGAGCCAATAACCACTGGCAAGAGAGCCAGAATAGAATAGAATAGAATAGAATAGAATAGAATAGAATAGAATAGAATAGAATAGAATAGAATAGAATAGAATAGAATAGAATAGAATTTTTTTATTGGCCAATGTAATTCTAAGATTCACTGCTATATTCTTATATTCAACTACTTTAAAAATTGCTGATCTCATTCCATTTAAGTGATAATTAAATTTCTTGGGTAATCAGGTCTGTAAACATCATATGATAATCTGCTGCTTAACAGGCTGAAAAGTGATGGAAAATATGTATATAATTTAGGCATGGTGATATATCTATCACATGAGGGAAAAACAACTTTAATAATACTGAATCAAGAATTATATAAATTCCCTTTTTCCCCCCTAGTGTTATATCACTAGAAGAGATGAGAAAGGCATAGATAAACTAGGTGAATCCTAACTATTAAAGAGATTAAATTCCAGATTTTGTATCACAGGAGAGTTAGTACAAATTGTACAAATACATCAGAATTAATATTAAATTCTAGTGTAATGATTCCAATTAACTTATCGGAAAGAATAGAACTCCTTCATGTACTGTCATTTATGGAGTTTTATTTAAAATCCAAAATTTTAAAATAATAATTATTATTGATTTGAAATATTCCGTGTCAATCTAGTGTCTGTTGCCTAGTTAAACTTAAATAGCTTCCCAATGATGTTATGACCTGCTCATGACCTCATAATGCTGCCATTGCAGAGGCATTGATTTTCAAATAAAATGGGAAATTAATTACAATCTTTTCAGAGTCGGATCTTTAAATAGACCTCCTTTTCAAGATTTCTGGTGATAAAATGCTTGTTACATATTAAAAAGGGAAACTGTTCCTTCAGAACATTGTATAAAATGCCTTCAGATTTTTTAGAATATTTTTTTCTTTTGTGATCATAACATAAAACAATATTCATTTCTACTGTCCTAATTTAATTAGTAAATTATTAGTAAGTAATTAAAAATAAAACAGATTCTAAAAAGGCTGATGAGCTA
Source organism: Pituophis catenifer annectens (assembly GCF_029215685.1). NCBI lineage: Eukaryota > Metazoa > Chordata > Lepidosauria > Squamata > Colubridae > Pituophis > Pituophis catenifer. Next base: position 55,353,558 of record NW_027256886.1, on the reverse strand, counting down.
CAAAAAGCTACAAAATTAATAAACGAAATTACTTTTAATAAAAGGAAACCACTATATCACAAGACCACTTTATAATCTTTTATTTTGTACAATTTCTCTATTTACAGACTCCATAAACTTATTTTTTTAAAAATATACAATAAATATCCAGTAGAGATACTTTTGTGAAGTTAATCATAGCTTCAGTTAAGGAGTCTTGCTAAGTAGATGAGTAAGAATGGCAAGAAGGAATCCATATAAAAATTTTAGAAAAACATTGTTAGTATTTATAATAATAAATACTAGGAGCCTGGATAGCTCTGCAGACTAAAAGCACTGTAATTTAACACCAGCTGTCTGCAATTAAAGTAAGTTCAAATCTTGCCAGGCTCAAGGCTGACTCAGCCTTCTATCCTTTCTAAGGTAGGTAAATTGAGGACCCAGTTTGTGGGGGGAATAAGCTGACTTTGTATAAAATATACAAAAGTATGAAGGCTATTGCTTAACGCACTGTAAGCCGCCCTGAGTCTCCGGAGAAGGGTGGCATATAAATCAAATTAAAAAAAAAAAATCAATCCACATGTCCAGTTTTACAGGTGAAATAGTATATTTGAGTGACTGCATCATTTCCAGCTTGGAATAATATTTAATTTAGCTTTGTTTAATAAAATGATTATATAAAAAAAATTGTCAATCTTAATACATCCTTTTAAAAAGAATTTCAATTTAGTTTTAGAATTTGCTAGGAGCTTATAACTTATCGTAATAAATATTATATAAAAATTAATTTTAGTTTTGAGGCATTAGATTATCTACCTTTGAAAATTAATAGTTATACCATCCTATAAATGAATTAAGATATGACTATGAATTTTAAAATATCAGAAAATGTAAGAAATAGAGTGAAAGTACAGCTGTTTGCCTCTAAATCCTGGAAACATGCTCACAAAGGGGTTGTGTCCCATTATTACCGTGTTTCTCCAAAAAGAAGGCCGGGTCTTATTTTCTTTTGACCCCCGAAAAAAAAACACTAGGCCTTCTTTTTGGAGGGTTCTAATTATTGACTCACCTCGCAGCAGACCCACCAACAGCCCTACCAGCAGGAGCCCGCTGCTGGCCCACGTCTGCATCCGCTCGCCGCCACTCACACGCATTGCCCTGGCCTCCATTTTGCCTTCAGATGGCTGCTGGAAGTGCTCTGTAGCTGATAACAGAGCTCCAGATCAATCTGAAGCTCTATTATCAGCTGCAGATGCCTTCCAGCAGGCATCTGAAAGCGAAACAGAGGCCAGAGCGATGCGTGCGAGTGGCGGCAAGCAGCCGCAGAAGAACGCGAGGCAGGTGTTTGGGTGTGTGAGGTCTGGTAAGTAGGCAAGCTCCACCCCCATCCCCACACTACTTCTTTTTTACCTGTGTGCCTTGCCCCACCCCCTGCACCCCTGCACCTCTTAATGAGGGCTAATTTTGTGGCTGGGCCTTAATTTGATCGCATGTGCTCAAAAACATGATAGGGTTTCTTTTCAAGGCAGGTCGTCTTTTTGGAGAAACACAGTATTATAAGTAACAATCATTGAAATAGCAGGGTTAACATTTATCTTCTGCTGTCCAGAATTCCAGGCACTTTGTTTAATTGTCTCAGTAATTCTTATCTTTATGCAATCAATTTATGGATGGATGGATTACATGCCAACAAGTTGCTTTGGATTTTTAACCTGTTCTTTCAAGTCTCCCAATGGTGTAACTGGATCTATCCATCTTGTTGCTGGTCATCCTCTTCTTTCTTTTCCTCCCACCTTTTCTAGCATTGGAGCTTTTTCCAGAGAGCTGGGTCTTTGCATCATGTGTCTGAAGTAGGATAATTTGAGCTTGGTCCTTTGTGCCTTGAGTGAGAATTCTGGGTTCTTTGTTTGATCATCCTTCAGCTTGTTTTATTAGATGCCCCTGATATTCTGAACATTACAGTTCAAAGGTGTAAAAACTCCATTTTCACTTCCCTATAGTGTCACAAAATATACCATGGCTTGTAGAGTTCTGATTTTTGTAAATATAGATACATCATGGTAAATATAGATACATCAAGGCCCTCATAGTTTTTTAACCAATGCCAGCCTGTGGCATATTTCTGGGCTGCTTGTTCCTTTACTGTGGATGGTTGATCCTAAAAGTCAGAAACTATCCACCATTTCAATATCATTGTCAAATCTCTCTGCTATATTGCACATAATGATTATTATTTATACAGTAATTCTGGAAAACTAATATGGAAAGATGATGATTCGAACAAAGATTCTTTTGGCTTGCCATTCCATACAATTTTCCACTACCTGTTTCAATATCTATGCTGCACTAAGTTTTTTCTGCAGGTAAAGTGTGCTTGGATGTAGTTCCTTCTCTTGAAGTATAGATTTCTTGAATTTCTTACTATAGCATGTATCAATCCAACAAAATTTCTCTACCTCCCGTTTGATTGCTTTTTTAAAAAAATGTTCACATTACAACAACAGAAACTAATTATGTTATATCTCCATGTACAATAGTACTGTGTTTCAGTGACAGAAGATAAAATCAACAGGTTTTAAGTAGCCAAAGAATCTAGACTGGCTTTTAAGAAAACTGCTTTCAGAGCATTTGACGTATATGACTGGAATACTTTTAAGGATATAAATACTTTACTGAGAAGCTTTGAAATGATTAAAGTGCCTCCTGGAAGATATTGTTTAAATTTAAAAGAAACTTTGCCTCAATCTGAAAGTTAAATTGGATAAATTTATATACCCCTTTTTTAAACTGCTTATTTCAGTGACAGCATAATTTTGCACTTGAATTTCACCTAACAACAGCTTTATTGGCATAAGAGTGTGTTTCACTGTAAGAGAACCAATTCAAACAATTACTGGGAGTAGATATGGGACCATTCTTTACATTATTCCTTACACCTGGCCGTGTGGCCCTAAGTTTTTGCTTCTTGGTTTTCAATTCAGCTCTTGCTGTATTGTTCTATATTTTATTAGCATTCATTTGTTTTGTACTCAACACTAAGAGATGAATAGAACAAATGAATAGTTCATTTGATTTGAAAACCTGAAAATGCAAAGCCTAATGTAGAAAAATAGTAGGTTAACTTAATTTTAAAAGGCCAATAACTGCAAGCTATATAACACGGAGTATTCTAGATTAATGGCAAAATTAAGACTCAATTCATATTGAATATTGAATTCATTCAGGCTCCCCATATTTCATTTGGCTATCATTTGATTCCTTGCTTATTCTGTATTTCAAAAACTGTAATTTTCATTACAATAAATTACATAAGATATACTGTAGTTCCACATGCAGTAGAGAAAAATAAATTAGGTCAAGAATGGCTTTTCTTCACCCACATAGCTAGTTTAAAATATTATATTTTAATATTATAGCTAGTTTAAAATATTTTAAACTTCATTTATTTAGACATATATTAAAAAGAATCACAGCATACATAATTGTGCAGTTTTTTTACCCTGCAGACTAACAGACTAATAATCTATTCTATAGATTTTTTAAAATTATCCATTTGCTTTGCAATAAAGTGTCAGAGTCCTGGGAAAACTTTGGAGAAAGATTTTTGGAAATATAAAATTAGAATAATCACAAGTAAAAAATAATAATAAAGATTGAATAAAAATAGATGAGTCAAATGTAAACCTAGTTTATAAATGATTTCTTGAACATTTTAAATAGAATCCAGTAATAAACATCAGTATGTCTTCTATTTTATTACTCCATGTTTAATTTTATTTTTCTAGCAATCTCTTAAAACATAATTTCCTAAAGATCTTTCTCTTTTCTCAGCATATCGCTCTTCAGATTCTTCATTAAAGTTATCTGTAAAAGTTGATTGGTTTTTATTTATTTTTTGCTTCCTCAAGAGAAACCTTATTGTTTGTGGGTGGGTTGGGCAAATAAAAAATATCAGTGTATATGAATTGGTGGGTCCTGAACCTTTTGAATCATGGGGAATATCTTGTATTTTAATTACCTGAAGTGCTTTTTTCACATTGACATAAATGTCTCATGTAAGTATCTGTTTCAAGCAATTTAAAAAAAAAACAGAATCATGTTACAGATGGGTTTCTCATTTCTTTATATCTTATTTTATTGTATTCTTTTTCAGTGCATCCATCGAGATTTAGCAGCGAGGAATGTTTTGGTTACTGAAAATAATGTCATGAAAATAGCTGACTTTGGGTTAGCTAGAGACATCAACAATATAGATTATTATAAAAAGACTACTAATGTAAGTGAATGGCAGTCTTATCACTTGATCCACTCTCTTTTTCCAGTGCCTTTAAGTAAGGCAAATGCATTCTTAATGGACTTTTTGTACAGCAGCCTAACTTTTAATCAAAGAATGAAAATAATAGGCAAGTGTGTAAGGATTCCTAACTCCTTTTTACTAGGAAGAGAAGGTTATCTGCTTACATAGCCTGAAAGAGTACATGTTACATGATGCTTTATAAAGGATAAATTTTAGTGGCTCTGTTTTTTATGGTGTCTGTTAAAACTGCAGAACATTCTTTCACTCTCAGTAGTTTGTGGGTCTGTTTGAGAGGACAGAATTGTGGTCTCATACATATATACATGCCTATGCTGCTTTCTGGAGCTCATTCAGTGGATGATTTTGTGGGACACATTCTTTATGTAATTGATGACATCTGATTTTAGTTCTATAAATATCTCTGATTAGCCATGTTTCAGTTGAGCTTCCCGGAATCTTAGTGGTATTCTTGTCATTCTCCTGGTTAAAGTATGCAATGTCTTCATTTATATATCATATTCATACAGACTAGGGGTGGGTTCTACCTATTTTTACTACTGGTTTGCAACAGGGCTGTGCGTGTGTGCTCACTTTGCTCATGCATGTGTGCACACTCTTCTGCACATGCGCAGAAGCATTTTGATGACATTGGGGTCAGTGGGCGGAGCCTCCCGCTGGTTTTACTACCGGTTCTATAGAACCGGGGCGAACCGGGGCAACCCACCACTGATACAGACAGTTTTCATACTGTCAACCTCTTTAGCTTTATGAATGTGATAAGCTATCCTTATCACAGACATCTACTTATATGAGGCTTTTTAAAAGGTATATTTGATTACAGCTACATTCATTAAAGCTAAAGAGGTTGACAGTATGAAAACTGTCTGTATGAATAATATTAGAAAATTACTGTATTTTTCTAGACAAATCCCTGAATGGATACTCCGAATCATTACATTTTGCCTCTTGCTAAAATATAAATGCTTGTTTATTTTTACCATATCATTGTCATTGGCTAGATATGGAGCCATCTGGGATTTTTTTTTAATTTCAATAATTAAGTAGAGAAGATTTTGCCTTTGAAAAAGCATTTGCAAATGCCTGCAGGCTAGTTTACTTATTCCTGGATACATGGTCAAATAAACTCCTTATATGAATTCTTTGGAAAGTTTAGAATCTTATACAAGATAAAAGATAATGAGCTTTTATCTTCTCTTCTTTTCAACCCTGGATGTTTTAGTGTTGAATTCCAGGTCCGTAGAAGTTTACAATCATAAAATGTGCAGTGTTCAGACCCAAAGCTGGCAAAAGTATTTTAGACAGGGGTGGGCTTCAAAAATTTTAGCAAGAGGTTCTTTGCCCAGTTGCTGGTTGGGCATGGCCATGGTGGGCATGGCCTAGTCGGCCTCCTGCATCACAGCAGGGGGAGGCATTTTTGCCCTCCCCGGGCTCCGGACGCTTTCCTCAAGCCTCTGGGTGAAAATGGTCTCCCCAGGCTCCGGAGGCCCTCTGGAGGCCAGAAATGGGCTTGTTTCCAACCTTCCTGAACTTCCGGTAGGCCCATTTTTCGCCCTCCCCGAGCCTCCATGTGCACCCTGCACTTACTTGCATCCAAAACGAGCCAGGTGGGGATTCCTGGGAGGGGGGGCAGCCAGGAGTGGGATTTGGGGGTTCTCCGAACTGCACAAAATCGTAGCTAGAGGTTCTCCCAAACCCCTGGGAACCCCCAGCAGCCCACCCTGCTTTGGACCCAGCACAAGCACTTCCTCTGTACCTGTCCTCAGCTCCATAAAGGAGTTGTCCTGTTTCCTGATATCCTGTTATCACCTGCATAATACCTCCTGAGCTCAGAACAGTAAATTCCTGAGCCCATCCCTCTATACATGGCAAACCCAGGAAAGATGCAGATATTTTGTAGCTGCTGTTATGAAGCTCTATTGCAGGGGTCCCCAAACTTAAGACCTGTGGATCTCAACTCCCAGAATTCTCCAGCCAGCATAGCTGGCTGGAGAATTCTGGGAGTTGAAGTCCACAGGTCTTAAAGCTTACAAGTTTGAAGACCTCTGCTCTATTGTCTGCTTCAGACGTGTATACACCTCTGTTCAGAACTATGAATGAGTCACAAGATCTTGTAAAGAGAGACTTTATTTTCGTACGTTGTACATACAAAGTTACTTTGGCATCTCCCTTCTTTTTAGTGTAGTTTAAAAAATGAATCTTTGCCAACCTGTTGACATTCTCTGTGTGCCTCACTAGTTGTTAATGCATTTGTTAATCTTTCCTTTCTTATTAAATGCCCAGGGTCGACTGCCTGTAAAGTGGATGGCACCAGAAGCGCTATTTGATAGAGTTTACACACATCAAAGTGATGTGTAAGTAATTTTATCTTATAACTTTCTTTTATCTTCTTTAAATGAATTTACAGCTTCCTCCAAAGAAATGGAATTACATATAATAAAACACATATTAAACCGATTTAATTATATCTCGTATAATTTTTCCTTTCAACCTTTGGACCATCATGGGAAATTACTTACTGTAGTGTAATTTGGACTTATTTATACTATACTTGAGGAAATTTAGTGAGGCTTTTTTCCTCTCTCTTTAATGAATAAGAAAAAGCCTTACCGCATTAGATTGAAAAGCCAAAGAAAACAATGAATATTTTCAATTTCATTCCTGATGTGTGAACTCTTTCTTTCAGCAATATTATTCTAAGTAGGTTTCTCCGGCCTGGTTTTTCTGAAACTCTTCATTGCTGTTTCATTCCCCTCCCCACTTTTTTTTTAAAAAATGGTCTTAGACATTGCTCTGTTACTAATCTGGTTAGCTTCAGAACACATGAATGATCTGACTTCTTCTCAGACGTACAGGTTTCTTCCACTAAATTACTTTTTAGAAATGCACACTGACCAAGAATTGCTTTAAATTATTTGACTTGCAGTATATTCTCAACCAAGTAATTTGTGGCTTCCTCTATCTTGAATGGTGCAGTACAAGATGACATTTGTCACAAAATAATACTTTTATATATTTCTCTAAGGATTGTCAAAAGAACTATGGAATGAGGCAATAGCCTAAGTATCTGATCCACATAACTAATTATTCTTTTTCAGCATGGTCATATTTTTTCATATTATTAAGCTTATATCCTATCTTTCTGTTTATGGAAACTTTCATGACAGCTTAAAATAATAAAAAACAATTTTCTTTCCTGAATGAAGGAAAGGTGAACATATGGATATATTCCATAATATTGGAATTCTAGTAGAGACAGCCTTCTCCCATGGTCCAGACAGCTGAGCTTCTGGCAGTGGGAGAATCTTCAAAAATGGCTCTCCTATTCGTTGAAGTAACCTGGCAAATTCATAATAAAAATTGCAGATAATCAGATCCCCAAGCCATTTGGACTTTAAATTCACTATCAAATCTTAAATTCGATCTAAGAGATAATTGGCAGAATTTTTCAATGTAGACATAATGTTATATTTGTCCTTGCACTGGATAACAATTTGTCTCCAGAATTTTTTACCAGTTTTTTACCAGACCTACCTAGTGGCGATAAAAGTGGCAAAATCTAACCATTTTTCCGCTCTTATCGTATCTGCAGAGAACCGCCCAGCCACTCTGTTTAGGGTGACCCACTCCCTTCTTTGGGGGGGAGTGCGGGAAGACCCCTTACAGGGTCGAGCTGAGGATTTTGTGCAATTCCTGCATGATAAAGTCGCTCGGATTTGGGAAGGCTCGGACTCCGATTGGATAAGTCCAGGGGAGGAGACGAGGGTAGGTTTTGAGAATATTATCTGGGAGGAGTTTGATCCTGTGGCTCCCGAGGATGTGGACAGGGTTCTGGGTAAGATTAGTGCTGCCACGTGTTTATTGGACCCGTGTCCCTCCTGGTTGGTACTGGCCTCCCGGGAGGTTACACGAGGCTGGCTCCAGGGGATTATAAGTGCTTCTCTGAGTGAGGGTGCCTTTCCCGCCACCTTGAAAGAGGCGGTGGTGAGGCCCCTCCTCAAGAAGCCTTCCCTGGACCCGGCTGAATTAGCTAACTACCGTCCGGTCTCCAACCTTAGTTTTGTGGCGAAGGTTGTTGAGAGTGTGGTGGCACGACAGCTTCCCCGGCACCTGGATGAAGCTATCTATCTGGACCCGTACCAGTCAGGCTTCAGGCAGGGGTACAGCACAGAAACGGCATTGGTCGCATTGGTAGATAATCTCTGGAGGGCTCGGGATAGGGGTTGATCCTCTGTCCTGGTCCTATTAGATCTCTCAGCGGCTTTTGATACCATCGACCATGGTATCATGCTGGAGCAGTTGAGGGGGTTAGGAATAGGGGGCACCGTTTTGCAGTGGTTCTTCTCCTTCCTCTCCGACTGCTTGCAGTTTGTGTTGGTAGGGGGGCAGAGGTCGACCTCGAGGCGCCTCACATGGGGAGTGCCGCAGGGGTTGGTCCTCTCACCCCTTCTGTTCAACATTTATGTGAAGCCGCTGGGTGAGATCATCCGTGGTTTTGGGGTGAGAGTCCATCAGTACGCTGATGACATTCAGCTGTACATCTTCACCCCAGACCACCCCAACGATGCCCTTGATGTGATGTTTCGCTGCCTGGAGGCCGTGCGGGTCTGGATGGGGAGAAATAGGCTCAGACTCAACCCTTCCAAGACTGAGTGGCTGTGGCTTCTGGTGTCCCGATATAGTCAGCTGGTGCCATCGCTGACTATTGGGGGTGAATTGCTGCCCCCCACAGAGAAGGCTCACAATCTGGGTGTCCTCCTGGATGCACGGCTGTCTTTTGAAGAGCATATGACGGCCGTGGCCAGGGGGGCTTTTTATCAGGTTCGCCTGATTCGCCAGTTGCAGCCTTTCTGGACCGGAACCCCTTGCGCATGGTCACTCATGCCCTTGTCACCTCCCGGCTGGATTATTGTAAAGCTCTGTACATGGGGTTCCCCTTGAAGAGCACTCGGAGGCTCCAACTGGTCCAGAATGCAGCCACGCGGGTGGTTATGGGCACAACCCATTGTGCCCACGTGACACCCCTCCTGCGCAAGCTGCACTGGCTCCCAGTGGTCTTCCGGGTGCGATTCAAGGTGTTGGTTACCACTTTTAAAGCGCTCCATGGCATAGGATCCGGGTACCTTCGAGACCGACTTCTGCCACCAGTAGCCTCCCACCGGCCAGTTCGCTCCCACAGAGAGGGTCTCCTCAGGGTGCCATCATTCAAGTTATGTCGGCTGGCAACACCCAGGGGGAGAGCCTTCTCTGTGGGAGCCCCAGCCCTGTGGAATGAACTGCCCCCGGAAATGCGTAAGATCTCCGACCTCAGGGTATTTCACTGTGCCCTTAAGACCCTGCTGTTCCTCCAGGCCGGGCTATCAATGTAATGATCTTAAATTTGATGTTTTAAATTTTGGAGGGTTTTAATATTGAGCCAAAATTATTTAATAATTTTAAATTATTTTAATTGTTGTTTGTCTTTGTGCTTTTAATAGGCTGTACACCGCCCTGAGTCCTTCGGGAGAAGGGTGGTATAGAAATAAAATTATTATTATTATTATTATTATTATTATTATTATTATTATTATTATTATTATTATTATTGTGTTCCAATTTATTTCTAAATTTAGTATGTTCAGGATATACTGCATGTTTGATGATACATGGAGATTTAATTATAGGATAAGATTCTGCACTGATCTGATTCACACACCCTTTATTCCCTTTTTAAATTTTTTCAAGGTGGTCATTTGGTGTCCTAATGTGGGAGATCTTCACTTTAGGTGGGTCACCATACCCAGGAATTCCGGTGGAAGAGCTTTTCAAATTGCTTAAAGAAGGACACAGAATGGACAAACCTGCCAATTGCACCAATGAACTGTAAGAGCTCTTTGGACATATACACATAGAATAGATTAACATGCATTTGTGATTTCTTTCAATTTTTGTCCTTTTATTCCCTAAATATATGTGACATCAACACAGTGTATGGCTTACCAGGACACAATTCACATTTTCTCTTGCAATTACTCAAATGGATTAAAAATTTAACTGACAATAAGTTGATAGGAAGTATTAATAACTATTTCATTATGACTATAAAAAGTCTTGGTTGTGAAAAACAATTGAAATTTTATTTCTATCCAAACAGCATCCAGTTGTGCATTTCACCATTAATGCAAGTAGTCCTCAACTTATGACCAAAATTGAGCCCAAAATTTCTGTTAAGTGAGTTTTTCTTCTTTTTTCACACCCTTCTTGCCACACTTGTTAAGTGAATCATTGCAGTTGTTAGTAACATGTTTGTTAAGTGAACCTGGTTTCTCCATTGACTTTGCTTGTCAGAAAGTAGCCAAAGGGATCACATCACCCCAGGACACTGCAACTATCATAAATATGAGTCAGTTGCCAAGCTTCTGAATTTTGATTTTGTGACCATGAAGTTGTTGCAATGGTCATAAGGTAAGTCACTTTTTTCAGTGATGTTGTAACTTTTGAATTGTCACTAAGTGAATTCTTGTAAGTAATTGTTGTAAGGATTTTACCTGTGAAGCATTGCTAAAAAATGAAGCCAAGACCTTGCCATGATATCAGAGGGGGGGGTCACAAAGTGACTTTTTAATTGTGCCTATAGTGTGAATGTGTTGTTACGTGTGTATATATGTGAGAGAGTGTGTGTTGAACATGATGCGTTCAATTTCAGAGAAATTGGAGTCAAAATACTCTTTGATAGCAAAAAAAAAAAAAAGGATATCTGAATTATTTTAACTATATGCACAGGTAGTCCTCAAATTACAATAGTCCATTTAGTGACCGTTCAAAGTTACAATGGCACTAAAAAAAGTGACATAGGACCCTTTTTCACACTTTTTTGACCATTACAGCATCCCCATGGTCACGTGATCAAAATTCAAGACACTTGATGACTGACTCATGTTTATGATGGTTGCAGTGTTTGGGATCCCCTTTTGCAGCCTTTTGACAAACAGATATCAAATATACAATGCAATATCAGTTTTCAATTCAATTGTATAGAATGTGAAGGATGTGTGTTTGTGTTTTATTCTTTTAATTACAATGTATGCTGAAGATGGCATTTAATTTCGTTGTACGAGGTGCAATGACAATAAAGTAAGTAAGTAAAGTCAACGGGGTACCCAGATTCACTTAACAACCTTGTTACTAACTTAACAGCTGCAGTGATTCACTTAACAACTGTGGCAAGACAGGTCATAAAATGGGGCAAAACTCACTTAACAAATGCCTTGCTTAGGAACAGAAATTTTGGGCTCCATTATGGTCATAAGTCAAGGATTACCTGTAATGGAATAGGTTTTACGTTGCTTTCTTTTGTTGCTTTTTTGTCTGGCTCGACTTTTTTAATAGAGTGAAACCTCAATTTAATTCATTTGGAGGAAGGCTGTCCTTTATTTCCAAGGGCCTCTTAAATTTGAAAACACCACCTGTAGTGATACCATTTGTGCTATTTTAAGTCATTTGTAGAAAATGTATCTTTACAGAAATGAGATAAAACATCTAATACAATGGGAGCATTATCTGTTGCATCTGAAGTCCATTGCATTAACACCCACTAAATTGAAATTGCCCTGTATATGAAAGCAAAGTATTTTTAGGAAGGAAAAAACAATAACCAGAAATCATTATCTAGCTTTAATTAGCAAGAATTTATTTTGTTTAAATAATTGTTCAGGACCAGAAAAGCATTTGAAAAGCATTTAAAGCTTTTACCTAACTCACATGGTTATACCCCCCTCAAATTGCTTTCCTTGAACTTCTGCAGTCCTAGCATATGGTTTGCAGATTTCTCATATAATCAGCAATAAGCTTTCTATCTTCTACTTATGTATGGAATTATAGTACAATCTGGACAGATTTCCAGACAATTTGAATAGCCTTTTCTTTTTAGTACAGCATTAGGATTACCTCCAACTGAATGCCACTAATGGGATATTCCATGCGCATTTAATTTACCTTAATTTATCTAGAGGGTGGAAATAATGATCACACATGGGGAGCAGAGAACAAAGTTAGGTGATTTACTGTTCCATTCCTCCCTGTACATAATTCAGGGATTGGAATTGATGGGGACGGTATTGATAACCTCACTTTTTTTTATACTTTCTTTTTTTAGAATATAAGCATTAAACAGTACAGTATAAGTAAGGCAGACTTGTTCAGCAAGGCTCACCTCTTCTAAGTCTGAAGATGTTTAAGCATAATATTTATTTTAGGCAAAGGAAGATTTTGACAGCCAGGGAGGGATCCAATTCCCAATAGCTCCAGCTTCTGTAGCCAAGCACCAGATATAAAGGAACTTGTAATTCAACAATTGTAGAACCATCTTTTTTTTTCTATAGAAATAATTGCTCTAAAGTCTAATAATGACACCAGTAAGGACAAATACAGAGAGCTAATGAGAACCAGTATAACTTACCTGGAGCTGAGCACAAATGAGTTTTCTCCATCAAGTCTCCATCCCATCAAATTTGTGAGCAAGGAGGTTAGGGAGATACATTTTTAAAATTCTGCAATGGGACAGGATGCCGTCATAGTGTTAAATTGAGTACCACAAGAAAGAATTTCCTGCTGTTCTTTTACCTTGCTTTTAATGTAAGTGGAAAAAAATCATGATGTTGAATTACAAAAACATCACATTCACCGTAAGAATGGTCCACAATCTCTTTTCTGTTGATAGAATTTCTAATTGCAAATTCAACTAATTGCATAAAACTGGTATTTAAACATACTGAATTATTTTGCCTAGTAATAAATTCATCTCCAATCCTCTCCAACCACAGGCACATTTTCTTAAAGAGCAAAATACTTAAAGACATGTAAGATGTGAATACATACTGACTTCTTGCTGAACAGCAGTGAGATATTATGAATATGCCATAGAGACATTAATTAACATAGTATAATGCTGGTTTCCACAGCTACATGATGATGAGAGATTGTTGGCATGCAGTGCCTTCACAGAGACCTACTTTTAAACAGCTTGTGGAAGATTTAGATCGTATCCTCACACTTACAACTAATGAGGTGAGTAAAACAATTGCTCCTTAAAAATTAAGTAAAGAACGGCAATAAGACTTGTTGAGGTAATCATATAATAGTTCACTGGCAACCAACATATTACAGAAAATCTAAATGCTGGATTTTCTTTATGGCACATTTGGACTCATGCGACAAAACAAAATCTGAGCACAGGTAATTCCTTTGGGATCTAGTAGAACAGAGGTGGGAACCATGGCCTTTTATGACTTGTGCACTTCAAGTCCCAGAATTCCTGAGCTAGCAGTCATAAAAGGGCCATGGTTCCCCAACTCTGTAGTAGAATAAAGTAACCTACAAGGTGTAAGGTAAGATAATTGGCCAAGAAATGTATTTGGGGATGGGATAATAGACATTTAAAGGCTTATTCTTCCCAGGTTTACTACAAATGGGAAACCGGAGGGTGGGATAAATGGCAGACAGAATGGATTTATTTAAATTGTGAATACATTCTCTTTCAAGGTCCCAATAAAATTAGTTGAACTGTCTATTATATCACTCACATAATGCATTTATGATGAGCTAAAGGAACACTTTTATCTTGTTCTGTGTTTTTTTAAGCTTTGCAGAGTCAAATAGATAGATGTGTTGAAGAATCCTTTTCTAATGATAATGATAATAATACTTGACTCTAGATGGTTATGCTGCAATAATTTGGGTCTTCTAACTTTAGAATACCATCAACATTGACTGATGTGTATAATCTAGAAATCACGTCAATGTGTATTTTCTAATCTTAGCCCTAACCCTAAAACTCTTTCCCAGACATGTATGTATGTATCAGGGGTGAAATGCTCCCGGTTCGGATCGGTTTGGGCGAGTAGGTAGCGATGGCAGTGGGCAGTTCGGATAACCAGTAGCAAAAAATCCTTGCCTTCGCCCCCCCCATGCCCAGATGAGTCGGGCGATCATCAGAGGCTTTTTTTCTTTTAAATGCTTCTGACGAGCCAAGCTCTGACGATCCCAGCTGAGTTGCCTGCCGATCATGCAACTCAGCTGGGATCATCAGAGGCATTTAAAAGAAAAAAACTTTTTTCTTTTAAATGGCTCTGATGATCCAAGCTCTGACGATCCCAGCTGAGTTGCCTGCCAATCAGGCAACTCAGCTTGGATCGTCAGAGCCTTTTGAAAACATTTTTTACATGGTTTTACATGTAAAAAATGGTTTTAAAAGTAAAAAAAAAAATTGGCCAAGCCCACCCAGTCACATTACCCCCCCCCCCAGTAAGCCACCCCCACAGAACCGATAGTAACACATTTTAGATTTCACCACTGGTATGTATGTATGTATATATATATGCACACAGAGACACAAATAATTTAGAATCAAAGCTAATCTTCTTAGTTCTGCTCTACTTCTTTGGTTTTGCCAACACAAGATGATACACTACAATTTTAGTATTTGTACATAATATACATAGGAGTCTGAATATTGTACTAGAATTTTAACTGGGGAAAAATAGGGAGAGATATGTTATGGCTAAGTTATACAAGTTCTGAAAATTACATTTAATTTGAAATTGCTTTTTCCAAAGAGTTTTTGGAAGCTATTTGGAAGTAGTATACATTTGGATAATAACAAGGAAAAGATATTCTGGAATGTGACAGTAAAAATTATGCGAGCCTTTTGCCAATGGCTACCCCAAGTGTTGAAACTGAGTAAGAGTTATTGCATAAATTGGTTCTAGCCCTGTATTGACCGCATAAATCTGTTGAATCTGCTGAAATCACATGCATGCAATCTTCTTCTAATAGCTTCCTCCTTCCATTTGTGCCAAAAGTGTCCTGCTCCATCTTATTTCTCAAAGCCGTCATTCCAATTCATATGAGGAAATTATTACTTCTTTGAAGTCAATGAGAGCTTTGCCATTGATGGCAGAGGCGCCACAGTTTAACCCTACATGTTCTGATGAGATTCATCTTGTCTCTGGATAACATAGAGATAACAGACACCAGACATGAAAAAAATGCTTATGAGATACGGAAGTAATGTTAAGTCAAAAGTTCACTGCAATTTCTTTTGTGCTATGTGTTTTGCTCTTATTTATTTTACAGTGAATTTATCATTACTATCTTAACTATTTTGACTTTTTAAATGGTGGACAGAAAAAGTGTTTGAAAACCTAGCTTTTTACAATTGGTTTTTCTCATCTCGGAACCAAAATATGGTTTAGCAAATGAAACGATTGCATTTAAATGAAAACAGCTGTTCTGCAGAAGTTGAAAGAGAGAAGAGACAATTCAAGGAGAAAAATAACTTTATTCTCCTGCCAGAACTGTTATTTCTAGAAATGTTTTAATCTAGCTTTCAATTTGGTTGATTCAATGGCTGATTTTGCTTTCGCAGAAATGCAGTGGGCACTGTTCATCAATAGATGTTCCTTTGCATCCATTTTTTAAATATATATAAATGGCTTTTTTCAAGGAACACTCTCAATTCCTTGCGTGGTTTTGGCTGATTTCACTGATGCCTGCTTAAAAGAATGGCTCAGTTGATTGGGTCCCACAATTATTCATGTAGCAAAAACAAAACACATAAAAAAGTACATTGTACTGCAGCTCATTTACCCTCACTGAAATGTCAAGGTATTATAAAACAGTCAGTTTAGTTGAATGAAATGATCTTTCTTTCTGCAAATCATTTCCATGTGTTGGACAAAAATAGTTCTCTGTAGGGTGAAAATTTGTTTTTTTTTTTTTTTTTATCATGGCAAAAAGTTTTGTTTGATGTGGTTAGTGTATGTGTTTCAAATAGTGTGGTTGAAGTTGATGTTGGAACATATACAGTACATATGCCTCACAAGTCCTTTTGCTGTTGTTTTGGTTTTCCTTTTTCGTATCTCCCTGCAAATACTTGGCTTTATGAGAAGTTGCTATTTCATTTTTATCCCATTCTTCCAATGGTGACTGAGAGCAGAGCAAAAGTGCTTTTCTCTTACCTCCACACTATTCCTGTGAGACCGGTGTATTGTTTATTTATGAATGCATTTAATAAAAGCTTATTAAGACCAAAGCCCACACAAACAATTCTCTATTACATTTTTTTAAAAAAATCAACATAAAATTAAAACCATCTAGTATAGCATCTATGTAAGAACAGCTTACATAGAAAAAAGCTATTTAAACTCACTTAAAATTAACCAGCATGGCAGTTGACAGCACATTTTGTAGGATGAAATTCTGCAAAGAAAGATCTCTGAAAATACCCCTTCTTTTCTTCTTCCCAAATAATTTGAACTTAATGGTGAATACTTTTGCAAAGCTCATGTAGCCGTCTTTTTGGGCTTAAGCAGCTTTGTGTAGGTTTAGGTACCAGTCTAAGCCTTGAGATAATAAGCAGCTCAAGATCATCCAGTAATTTTCATAAAGGGGATGTACATTGTAAAGAAGAGATGCTTGTGACCAGTAACTCATGTGAAAGGTTTCTACTTGTTTGTTTTTACTTTGTATGTGTCTATTAAACCACATGAAGCATGGTACCATCTTAAGGCAATACAAATTGACTTGCTTGTTTATTTTTCATTTCAGGAATACTTAGACCTTAGTGGACCACTGGAACAATATTCCCCTAGCTATCCAGATACCAGGAGTTCCTGTTCTTCAGGGGACGATTCTGTTTTTTCTTCCGATCCCATGTCTTATGAACCTTGCCTCCCTAAGTACCAACATATAAATGGAAGTGTCAAAACATGAAAAGAACTTCTGCCGTTCCACAAAGGAATGAAACCAGAGCATCTATCTACCACGTGAAAAAGAGTCTCTTGCTTTAAACACACAAGATTTTCTTGTACATAAGAAATATAAGGACCAAAGAAAAACCAAAATTGGGAAAAAGTGGCCCAATTATTGGGGGAAAAAGCAGTAGCTTGGAATATCACCCAATATTATGAAGAGAAGAATTTTCATGGGCCATTTGTGGACACCCATTTTAGCAAGTTAGCTCTTTGGCCCTGAAGCCAAAACAGCCTTTCTAAAGTCAATGGACAAGCTGGACTTGAGGCAAACTTCAGACTAGCCTTCTTTGTTTATTTTGTAATATTTTGAGAAAATATATGTTGACACACACTTACAGAGCACAAATGCAATATATAAGTGCTGGATGTATGTAAATATAATCAAATATGTACAAATATATATTATATATTTACAATGAACTATTTTTTTGTATTGATTTAAAAATGCATCTCCCACTTCCAGGAAATTAATCTTTCTTTTTTTTTAACAAAAAAGAAACAGCTATTTGTAACTATTTCTCTTGCATAAGACTTTTCTTTCCAATCCTCCTCCTCCTCCCCCTCCTCCTCCTCCTC